>NC_140580.1:790981887-791456093 GCF_964204655.1 Triturus cristatus
CCTTTGGTGAATAATTTGCCATCCTTCATCAGGGATACTAAACATATACTAGGCACATTATCTGATTTAACGTGGGAGGACAACATGACATTGGTAACTTTAGACGTCACTGCTCTTTATACGAGCATCAAAAGAGAGGACGGGGTTAAGGCCATTAGGAAAATGCTTAGTGTGTGAGGTCTGCAAGCACATGGGACCACACTGAAATGGTTATCAATATGATCGAAATTATTCTAGATAACAATATCTTTATCTTTAAAGACAATTGGTAGAGACAAATGCAAGGCGTTGCCATGGGCTCCAGATTCTCACCTTCATATGCGAACCTTTTCATGGGTTGGCTGGAGGAGGTGTGGATCTGGTGCACCGTGGGTAACAAATAGAATGACTCCATTTTAAATTGGGGGCGATATATTGACGATTGCCTGATGGTATAGACAGGTGACAACACTAAACTAGAGGAGTTTGTCAAGCACCTTAACAGCAATTATTTTAATATCCTATTTACTTATGAGAAGAGTAAAGAAAAGATTGCCTTCCTGGACACAGAATTATATACCAGAGAGGATAGGATACATAGTCGACGTTTTAGGAAGGCGACCGCGTGTAATTCTGTACTGCACGCTACTAGAGCTCACCCCTCACATCAAATCAAAGCGATTCCCTATGGAGAATTTATCCGAGCTAGGCGCAATTGTAGCCAGGACTCAGATTTTGAAGAATGTGCAAACAATATGTTAAACCGCTTCAGATTACGTGGCTATGATAGCCGAGTTTTAGACTCTGCCAGGTCACGGATTAATAAAATCAGAAGACAAGACACATTGAGGGAACGTCCTGAACAACAGAAAAAGAAAAATGATGACATAACAAGAATGATTACTAATCACAACACACTGTCTAAAATATTTGTGAGGAGCCTTAGTAGACATTGGCATATACTGAGGGGAGACACATCCCTCAGTGACTGCATTAATTCTAGACCAGACATCACTTACAGAAGAGGAACCTACTGAGTCTAAGTTACTGCATTCCAAAAAGAAAAAGTGATTGGCTCACAATTGAAACTGCAGGCTTTTATAGATGTGGACATTGTGTGGCGTGTAAATGGGCAAGTAATGGCAAAAAAGAATTTGTGGGCCCTGGGGACAAACGGTATAAAATCTTGACTAATATAAACTCCAGCACTAGATACGTAGTGTATGTTATTGAGTGCAGATGCAACAAAAAATCTGTTGGTAGCACAATATGTACCCTGATAGAAAGAATGGGGGAACATATCGGGGCAGTCAAACAGTGTGACCAAAGATGCCCAATTGCTGCACATATCTGCCAGTGTGAATTATAGGACAGAAACAAGGATTTCAGATTTTATGGAATAGAACAAACACTGAGACACCCACGGGGGGCAATCGAGAACTCATGTTGAGGAGGAATGAGGCAACTTGGATTTTGAGATTGCGGACGACCGAGTTGGTTCTGAATATCGGCCAGGAGTTACATTATGTTTTTAGGAACTAAATAGTATTATGGGGTTTGCTCATATGTAAATATTGTCTGTGACCTCTTGTTGTTAAGTGGCCAAAATGTCAATACAAACAGAATATATTGATGTCTCACTGTTAATGTTAATAAGATTAAGAGATGATCTACATCTCTGGATTTAATCACCAAACATGTATTGAACACTGAGGTTGACGGTGGGGAATATTGGATCATGATGGGCTATTGATCATATCGACGAAATAATGTACATATTACTGTATGCCATGTGAAGACTGTACATAATGGTGTGACATATGATATCCGTAGAGGGATGGTGGGACATTAGACTGACAAAATGATGATAATAAGTAGAAGATCGGACACTCGCACATATTTAAATTTTGCCCTGTATGTGTGTAAGATACAATTGGAAAGGGCAGCGTGAAATGTCATGCTGTTGATATAAAAGGTGAGTTGTGGTATGATAGCTCAATTGGAGCTTACTCTTCTGGTATGAAGATTTTAGTAATAATTTGGATAGGAGCACGACTAGAAAGGACAAATCTAAGAAGGGGCAGTAATGTGGTGTAATGGCAGATATGACCGTTACAAGATGGCGGGCGGATAATTTTCCGGTATGGAGGGGCCAGGGATATAAGAACACGTATGCAAGGCATGTAGATAGTTTGAGGCGAGTATTATCTAAACAATCGCTGCAAAATATCTTAAATTTCATTACTATTTTGAAACTATAGAAATATCAGGAGACACGAGAGAGTTTGACAAACACACCACACTTGAATAGCCTTGATTGACTCCGCTATAAATGAAGTGGAATATTTGGGTCTTTATTAATCTTTACGCTATTAAATGCTAACAACTTGAGGTCATTTTTGTACGCACAAGATGTCTCTCATGTAACTGGCACTTCTAATTAAAGACGCGCTACACTTGCGATCACGTGATATAGGGCAAAGTTCAAAAGAGCGGTTGACTCGCTCAATCGGCCTCGTACCCGAGGACGCCGGCGTGAGGGGTCTGTGGAGAAAGCGATACTACAAATCACATTACGATAAGAGTAAGCGCGAGAACTTTGGAGTATATAATCCGCAATTTTAGGATTTTGAGGAAGGGTAGTTGGTTCGAGACCCTTTATTTTCTGCTTGAACGTCACTGTGGTAGCTAATAAAATAGTTGGGGGAGTTGCATCTTATTATGATAAATAAAATAATAGCTTGTTAGAGCGGCAGACAGATTAAGTAATTACAGATTAAGTAATTATACAGAAGTGATCTGCACTCAAGGTAGAGTGTTATTGATAGAATACCGATAGCGGATATAGGAATTTGCAAACATATCTAATGCACTATATTGATACATTGATATTTAAAGTACTTGGTGGTAACGTTAAATATTGCCTGATTTTTACAATAATCAATAGTTCGGCGGGATGTGACTCCACATACTGCTGCACCGTCCAGTGGGTGTAGTATTAGACACCTACTGAATCACAAGCAGGGACTATATTGAACAAATAATAGAACAGTTGCGCTACATTACGTAATGTTGCTCTGTTAGTCGAAGTAGGAGAATTGATAGATACTAGCCATTCACTCCTTAAATTTTGTATAGTTTGGGACACAAGACACCGGATTAAGCACTTTGAATCTCACCACCCCTTAGAGAGATATTAACCCACATCGGAGGATTGTGTGGGTCGGAATTATCACCACACATAAATTAGGTATAAAGTTGGGGGACTTATTAGGCCGCTGGCGGTTTAGAGAGGTTTATATACGTTGAAACAGGACACATACTAATTGAGAATTCCTTCTCTCCCTCTTCCCCTTGCCTTTTGCTAACTTGTAGCAGTGTAAAGAAAAGCTAATTGAGGTTTGTGTATCACATAACGTCACTTCTTTCACGTGGGGTTGACAGGGTGCTCACGTTTGATTATTCAGGCTGTTGGCGAATGGCAATTTTTGTTATGAAAGGTCGGATCATTGGTGAATAGACATATTAGATATAATCAGACACATAACACATATGACGCTTGTATAATTAGAATATCGGCGCATCAAGGATTGCTCAATATATATCGCTTGAGAATTATCATATTCAAGAAATGTATATTTTAAAATAAAGTCGGTTAGTCCTTTTTTTGGGGCGGGGATTAAAATCGCACTAAATATACTGAAGTATAATATGTCACGGTGGGGGCATAGAGGTGCAATGTCTTAGAGCCTAGGAATGTTTGGGTATGCATAAATAGTGACTGTGGTCTATCTCTTACATAGCCTTGAAAAAGTCGCATGTAAATCTAACAAGAGGCGACGAAACACGTGTTGGCTTTGGGCTTTCGACCAGTCATATGATTGACACAATAAGAAGAATTATCTAAAGAATTAAAGACTGAAGATTCTAAAGAAACCTGATTTGGACTGTGGATTCATGTTCTTCTTTATTTACTCTGTTACTGTTTTCACATTGTTATTAACTTAAAATTCACGTGTGCTAGGGAATTTGGCGAGTATTTGTGTTGCAGCTTAGGTTGCAGTTTAGGAGAGGTGAGTGGTTCTCTCTTCCTTGTAGCACCGTATAATACTTGTGCTATACAAATCATTTAGTGAATATTTCTAGCAGCGCCCTCCCTATGACCCATACCACTATCCTCTTGTGCATTACTTATTATTAGACCTCCAGCAGGCATTTGATTCCCTTGATTGGGAATATATGTTTTCGGTTTTGAGAGACCTCCAGCAGGCATTTGATTCCCTTGATTGGGAATATATGTTTTCGGTTTTGCGAGACCAGGGTATCTACCGTACATCTATCTCTACTATACTCTACTCATTTAGTGACCTATCTGGCTACTAAGTCAGTCATACCAAGTCTCACTTATTTCCATTCCGTGACCATATGCCTCTTGACGCGATCTGCCTGGGCATGCGGTCCATACTGGTTGCATATTACACATTCCAATATCTGGGCATTCAGGGCTACAGATCACCCGCAGACCTATTATATGGGGATCTGCTCAAGGCCTGATAGCTATAACATCAGCTCATCATAAGACTGAGTTGCAACCGCGGTCTAACCTACCACTATATACCGCCCTTTTTCTCTAGATAGATGGGTGCTACGGACTAGAGCAGCATTCCTGCCTAAGGTTGTAACACCTTTCCATGTCAGGAAATCCATCACCTCTCTGGCATTCTTTTCTCTACCTCATCCCTCGACCAAGGAAGAAAGCCTTCATCATTTGGATTCCGAAAGATCTTTAAGCTTTTACATTAATGTCATAAAGGATGGGGTTTGCGTTGCCAAACTAGCCTACTGCTTTTTGGACACCTTACAGCTCCTACTAAGTCTGTAAATGGTCAAAGTGCTCTTTCGGACTCTAACATAAGCATGAAGATCTAAATATGCTACTTGTTCTTTAGTCAACTTTGTTGCCACCTCCCATTTTTTCCCAATCACAAGCATCATATAGTACTTCATATAGTACTTAGCTTTCTGTTCACTTCAAAACTTAATTCTGCTAATGTCCTCTGAGTTGTCCTACATGAGTACCACCTGAAACACATAAAGCTTGTTAAATAAGACTGGAAAACCCATTGGTGCAATAAAATAATGTATCCTATATCCCCTAGCCTCAAAAGCCCTCATTGCTATGGATGTTTTTGTGTGTTCAATATCAACTGTGCATTTTTAATAACCTGCAGCATGGTAATCTGCATACTTTATATGACACCATTGCCTTTCGAACACTTTTGATATGAACTGGTAAAGGGCATTTTTACTGGCTTATGCTAACTAGGCCCCAGGTATGTTGTTGCCTGTTGCACATAGTCAAGCAAGACAGATATGTTTGATTTATGAATGACGCTGCCTTGATGACTCTCTAGCATGGGATCAGTAATGTAACTTTTCTTCAAGGTTATTCCGCCTGGCACGCAGTATTGCATTCATTCACATTGGTGCACAGTTGCTTTGTAACTGGTTTGTTTGACATCTCTGGATGACATTAGCGTAGAGGGGGCTCAATCAATATTCACGCAGTGGGATAGTGCTTCGGTGTTAAGTCTGAATGGCGCTTTTCAATTCAATGTTCTGATTTGTTGAAAATTAAATTATTTTGCTCACACCATGTTGAATCGGCACTTTCCATTTTAATGTTTAAGAACATTTCCTATATAAACCCTCAAATATGAGGGTGAGCCAGTTTAATTTCCTATGGTACTAGGGATGCTGTCTGATTTCTTAGTGATTTTGCTGCACATTTGAGACAGCATTTTCCTCTGATTTTGTCATTTTTCTGTACTAATTGCCTCTATGGCAGTTGATTTCCTATTCAACTCAGCAGTTTCTGCATTTTGCTACACTGTTTTGTACCTTTACATTTTTGCAATAAACCTTTATGCATTTCCTTATTGCACCCTAAAACTCACTTATTGAGTCATCCTTTTCTTTCTTAACTGTATTTTTGGTTTGCTGATTTTGTACTTTGTATCTGATACACATTGCCTCATGAAATTGAGGATTAACACCGTCCCTGATCCACCCACTTGTGAGCATGCTGTTGGGGTGTCTCCTGAGGCTTATGATTTTAGGGGTACACCATGCCACACATTATTTTTCATGTAAGGCTGGACTAGGTTCACAATCCTCTTCCCCTGGTACAAATGTGTGGCCCCTTACCACTGAAGGAAAATTATACAAATTGACAGAAACTTTTGCTCCTCCTAGCATCTTTTGTTCCATCCTCAAGTTTCATAGGAAGAGCGTGACACTTTCTGGTGGCTACAAAACTGTGGCATAGGCTCCATCTAAGAACTCTCCCTGTCCGCCAGCCTTTCAGACACAGGAGGAAATATATTCTGTTCTTCTTGATTTAGTTTCCTGTTTTTTTCTTGTATCCATCTTGGCCCTAGGTCACAAACGATTTAGTTCATTAAGTGCACATTATAAGATGTACCAATAAATAAATAAGCAGCACATTAAGAGTATGGCGCTAGCGACTGATCGATGTCTTCTGGAAGCCTCTGACCTGTGGTTCTTATTGAACTCTTGTGAACTACAAGTCCTATCACTACCTACCGTCGCATCAGGAAATCACACAAGTGTAAAATCAGGTTATTTAGAACTACCTGCTTCCTATGTTTTTTAGCATCTGAAGAACTTTGCACACAAAACATTTACGCTTGGGTTAAAAAGAGACCTAAAGGTGAAAAATTGCCTGTTTTAAAAGTATACAGCCATTACTATACATGAAAAAACTTTTATGAATACTTCATTTACAGGGTCCATTTGATGCCGATGACTGCGAAGCCAGGCACTCCATCAATCCCTACAGCAACCGTGAGAGCAGAATCGTGTTCAGCACCTGGAATCTTGACCACAAGTAAGATGCACCAAATGGAATCTTGGGAAACACCCTGGACATCCAACCAATAGTGCTAAATCACTTATGTCTCTAGTGACTCAACCTTCATTGCTATGAATGGCAGGTTTAGTTTACCTTACAACAATAGTTATTGTTGTTCGCAACAATTGGTTTAGAATAAAGCATGACTAATACAAGATGCCCTTTATGAGATACAGTATGGTAACAATGGGACGACCCTGTGTCCCTCAGTACCTGGGTATGTATACAATAAAATAACCCGACAGAACCATTGTAGTTTACTTATGAGATACTGGCTCATTTACATTCGGCCTCATAATCCGGTGCATAAACTTTTTGCGTCCACTTTTGCACTATGCACCGGTTCCAACTTGAATGCAAAGAGTACTTGTTCAGATGGATTTTGCCCTGCCACTTATCAAAAGTTTAAATCTGGTGGTTCTTTATTGCACATAACTGGCGCAACACAGTCACAATAATCTTTGTGCCTGTAATTATCCTTTTTTAGCCCAAATTCAGACTAGGAGGTAAAAACCAGGACAATCTGTTATGATCTTCATGGCATTTACTGTAGAATTCTAGACCGTCTTAAATATGCTATCTAAACAGTTAGTATTTCACTTACAAGATGCTGTCTACCATTTACAACAGACAAGTCCTGGCCCTTCCTGTTACAGAAAAAATTTAGAAAAGCCTAGAATCTGTCATGGGCTTTCTGAAGGCAATCTATAAAATTGTGGGGTTTTTTTGTTGCAATTTGTGTGTTTTATAATTTTAATGTTTTAAACATGTTTTTTCTGTATTAATGCGATTATTTGTTTTAAAAAACATGATTTTGTAAAACATCTTGGGGCAGAGGTGGTTACTGTCCTCTGGAGAGCGAATGCATTCCAGCTCAGCTCCGGCAATGCCCAGTCTGTGGAGGAGTCCTATGACGTCAGACGTCCACTGGTGGGGGGTTTGTTGCAAAAGGAGTCAAAAGTCATATGGTGCCTCTGGTTTCCAGGGGGCTTCTTTGTCCGCTTCAGGCTATAGTAACCACTACCAGATAGAGGTGGCACGCTTCGCCACTGCTACTTATGCTTGCAAGATAGCAACGGCCTGCCCATTAGTTCGAGACTGATATAGTGAGATCATGAGTTCTATAAGGACTTCATTGACTGAGGTTCAACCTAGACACTTTCTCCTGTGAGAGGGAGTGCATGGATTGTAGTAGTGAGCCAGCTATCAAGGGCTACTTATTCCAAACAAAGGTTCAGAGTGTACAATTTATCACAGTAAATATAAAAACAGTTAATGGGACACAAATTATATGTATAACAATGCACACATTGAGATACAGGAAGAAAAAAGGAAGAAGGGCCCTAATAGAAAAAGCCTACAAAATGTATTCAGTGAAACATATCAACTACACTCAGTATTATAAGCTGGAACATATAAAAAAACATACATAACCAGACAAGTGGCAGACAAGGAGAAAATTACATAAAAGCAGGAGTTTCAGAACATTGCATAAACTCCAACAAACAGAAAAATGTGTCCTCCAATAATCGCGGCCACAATTGCGTCGACGGCGTTTCGACCTTTGGCATTAGTCCACAGTCATCTTCAGGACATAAAATTTAACTGAGCATCCCAAATGAACAATTTATATATCAATCGGGTTTAGTATTGCTGTAGATTCAATTCAGCAAATGGCCTCCATAACAGATTAGGTTAGTGATGATTTTTTAGGCCAATGACGAATAAATCCTCTAGTAAATATGCCCGTTATGCATCCGAGGGAAATTCAAATACCGCGCAGCAACTTAATTGCCAGGTAGCAGCGATTTCAGTGCACCGTTTCACCGCTATCAAGGGCTGTCCATCACACTGCTGAGCTGTGTAGGAAATTGGGTTATTGATTAAAGGGGGTGGGAACCCTTCTCAGGCCGCAACCCCAAACCTTGTCGGGGTGTACCGCAAAAGTCACTAAATTAACCAGTGCTTAACCCTCTCTTAGCTTGCCACAAAAGCAGTCAGGCTTAACTTAGAAACAATGTGTAAAGTATTTATTAGGCACACAAACAGTAATGAACACAACACAAGAAAATTCCCAAACCAATTTAGAAAAACAGAGTACATTTTTATAAATAAAATTATACCACAACAACAAGAATCTAATTGGTAGAACCGGAGATATGCAGTTTCAACGTCTTAGGTAAGTGTAGCTCCTAAAAGCACAAAGCACCACTCTCTGTCATCTGGTCATGCTAAATGGGGGGAAAGTCACAAGTTCAGGCCAATTGCGATGGAGCGTGGGCTGGATCAGGGACCAGGTTAGTCCAGCTGAAAAAGTTATGTTTTCAAAATCTGGTGCTGAGAGTCCAGTTCGCTGTAGAGGAGACCACGAGGAGCAAAGAGGGTGTTGTGGATGGTCGTCGCTATTGCGCGAAGAGCCGGACTGGCGTCTCAGACGTCAATGGAATGTGAAAATCTGGTCTGACATCACTGGAGCTTCGCATTGTCTGTCACAGTGGGCTGTCGATGATGAGGCGCAAAGTGCAGATCTTATGTTATCGGTTGCTCTAGCGCAAAGAATAGGGTTCACCGGAGCTTCGCCTAGGCAGTCATCACAGGTGGCTTAGTCTCAGCGCAATGAGCCCCGGCGCTTTCACTAAGAGCCCAAAACTTCAGGATTTCTCCCGTTCTTGGCAGAGGGGTGCACGCAGATGCCAATCAGTGGTCCAGGACCCAGGGAGGCACGTCTTGGGGATCAGGCACTTACTCTAGCGAAAGCCTGCAGGCCCAGTTGCAGCAGGCCAGCTGAGCAGTTGCAGGGAGGACTCTGAAACTTGTTGTGCTGCTGTAGCTCAGAATAGCAGGCCTGCAAGCTAGCCCTTGGAGTCACTCTGGTGGTCCTAGGTTCAAGGAGCAGGGCTTACTTCCTTAGGCAGCGGGGAGGTCCTTCCAGCAGCAGGGCAGTCCTTCATTTGAGTTTTTCACAGGTCCAAGAGGTCCGATATTTATACTAGGGGTGGCTGGAACTCCCAGAGTTCTACTCCGTGGAATTTTGCTGAGTTGTCTCAAAACTCCATGAGATTCCATGGAGTGCCACCCGATCTTAATGCTGAGCTGTTGTTGATGGGAGGATGCTACAGCAAAGGATTGTCAGGTGCTCGCGCATGATGACAACTGTGTAGACCGCTCCTAGGCTCGTACACTGACCTCAGCACAACCCACGCAGTTCCGGTTTATTGCAGCTACAGAAGCTGGAGGGGCCAGGGTTGAGGGAGGCAGAAGAATCCGAGGTGCGCTAGGAGACATGGTGCAAGAACCAGAGGGGTTGGTGGCCGTTCTCTCCCCACGACTGGCACCATGTGAAGCTCATCTTTGTCGGTGAGTTTATCAGTGAGACCCTAGAGGACTGGAGCTGCCCAAACACCTCCTCCTTTACCGCCAGGGTGGGGTACTGAAGGGGCATGGTCCGCGGCATTGAGGAAGTGAGAGTGAGGAGTGCAAGGGAATGACGGAGCTCTTAAGCCCTCAACTGCTAATGGGGTTCAACACGTTACTTGGGATTACAAGAAGATGCAGTGCTCGACCATTAAAAGGATTGGGGTGCTGTAACATTATACGATAAAAGGGGCATATAACGTTGCATGGGGTGTGGGAGGTGGTTCTTTAAAGCAGGCATGCCACTGGAAGTAGGTTCAATCCACAGGGCAGTTTTGAGCAGTTTTTTAGAATTGCGGTGCATTCCTAGGGTGTATTTGGAGTAGGAAGGGGCAGGGGAGGGTCATGACATCGATATGTGGTGGGGAGAGGGTGTATGGTGGCCACCTTCCCCCACATCATCCAGAAACCCACTTAATAATAACAGGGTTTTATTTTACAAATCATTGTTATCCGGTTTCAATATTCCAGTCAGTTTAATGTAAGTGCAACAAGACTACATCTTCCATAATGCATTAGTGTATCAAATGAAAGGTCAGAATGGGAAACTTTGGTTTTCGCAGACGTGTAGTGAGATGGCAATCCTGTGGGGAAGGAGGTCAAGGTCGTGGGCATTTTATGAGTGTACTTCAGGACACTTCATGGTGTGACTTAGGACATTCTGCTTTGGGAGACAGATGTGGGCGTAACTTGGGATTCTACTTTGGTGTAAACTCAGTGAATTTTAATGTGTGGGAGCTCAAAACACTCTCCTGGGCAGTGAAGGTTTTGAATATTTATTTGAAGTGGCTCAAAACATGCCAATGTGAGACATGTGGAACATCTGCAATTTCACGTGTAACGCCTTTGCCAGTCTGGGATTCTTATTCAACAGTACTTGGCACACTGGGATTTCTGTATGCACGTAGATCAAGGGTACCTAGTCATGCAGCCATGGCATGGTGGAGTTTACATTCACATATATGCCAGCTGGCCCAAAATTTGACTAGTTACGCCAATCTTGTTAGTCAGACACTTTGCAAATGCATTCCTTGGTTTGTGTAACAGTTATGAGCTTAAAATCCCTAACTACTGTACACAAAATAATAAAATCAATAGGACTGAATTGTCTTGCGAACTTAAAGACAATAGTATACAAGGCAATAGAACAAACTTGTGACTACAGAAGGTTTCACATGTGCACAAACCAATAAAAGCATTAAGAAATGAGTTGCTGCAATAAAGGGGGGGTGCATTTCTCCATTCATCCAGCCAAGTGAGGTCTGGCCCGTTACTTTTGGGAACTGCATGCAAAGCCCAAGACAGGCTTCAAAAGCTTAAAGTGGCAGGTCCAGACAGCATGTGTTTGGCTGGCAGCATTCAAGGTCGGGGCTCAGATAAAGCACATCACCATACCATACATGTTGCCCATGGCAGGTTTGAGAAACCAGCATGTGGAGGCATGACTACTCTGCTTCCCCTCAGGAAAGGAGCCATAAAGTGGGTCACAGCAGAGGTCCTGATGTACAGCTGCGACTGCCTCAGGGGGCAGTTCAAGCCGTCAGCTGTAGTGCTAAGAGTCTAGGTGTGAGCAGCACACGCCATTAACTCCGCTCCGCAGGTGGTTGGCAGCGGAGGTTTTGCCGAACTATGTGCTCCAAGCGGAGCGCTGAGTGGCAGAACTCCACAAACTCCGCGAGCAGAGCGGAGTTCACCGCTCAGACCTAATTATACCAGGTGCTAGTCTTTGAAGTGGGAGGGTCTTCCTATACTGCACCTATATCTGCTTCTGGAAAGTTCCTCCCATCACCTGCCAAGGCTGCAAATAGTATAGGGTGACAAAGGCTGGTGTCAAGTTCCTTTGTTTGTATACTGGAGGGAGCCCTTCGAAACGTAACTGGGGCAGGGAACAACTTCACCCCAACCATCCTTGTGCGATGGCCCATCCTGCCAACAATTAGTCCCCTTTTTTCTCACTGTCTGGAAGAAATACACAAAGGTCTGCTGCCAAGCTATTCACAGTCATGTGACCCTAGACACAGGCAGCAGACATCAAATGGTCAGTATAAGAAAATACCAATCTCCTAAAAGTGCCATTTTCAGAATTGTGACTAAAAATCTGGCTTTACTATTAAAGAGGGATTTAAATTATAATTAATTTGAGTGTAAACATAATTCTCCTATCTGCTCCTAAACTTAACTTAACACTTATTGTAACTTAAGTGTAATAAGGTAACCTGATGCTATCCTAAGGGAGAGAGATGCCTTGTAATAGTGAAAACGACTTTAGGAGTTTTTACTACTAAGACATGTAAAACTTAAACCCACAGTCCTACTTTTTAAATACAATGTACCCTGCCCTGTGAACCTTTAGGGCCTACCTTAGGGGTAACTTATACATATTGAAAATTAAAGTTTAGGTCTGGAAAAGGGTTTATTTTGCCCGGTTGAAATGGCAGTGCGAAACTAGATTACAGGCTGCAGTGGCAGGCCTGAGAAGTGTTTAAAAGGCTCCTTTGGGGGGAGGGGGACACAATGGGTGCCTCAGGTCCACTAGTGGTATTTAATTTACAGGCCTGAGTACATGTAGTGCTATTTACCAGAGACTGAAAAGTAAATCAAATGTGCCAATTATGTGTAGCCAATTTTACCATGTTGTAAGGAAAGGGCACAAGCACTTTGTACACATTACCACTGCTAAACAGTGCTAGAGTTCTAAAGCCAGTAAAATCGAATTCAGCAATATAGAAGTGTAGAAGACAAAAAGTTTATAGGACACCCACCCAAAGGTGACAAGTCTAACACCTCCTCTTCCTTTCTGCACCGCTGCACCTTTCACCGTCCCCCCCCCCCCCCCTTCCCCCCCAACGACTGACAGAGGGCCACCTTTCAATTTTGCGGCAGGAACTATTGAGAGGGTACCTGTGCCAGAAGTAGCACATGGTTGTTACTTCCGCTACTTTATGGTGCCAAAAATGGACGGATGCCTCTGACCTATTTTAGACCTGTGCCCTCTCAACGGCTTCCTCCGTAGGGAAAATGTTTAAATGATCACGCTGGCCCAGGCATTATCGGCCCTAAGCCCGCGGTCTGGATGGTAGCATTGGACCTACAGGATGCCGATTTCCAGCTACCTGTCCTGCCAGTCCACCGACGTTACCTGCAGTTTGTGATGGGATTGCAGCATTTTCAGTTGCTGTGCTTCCTGTTGGTGTACATGAAATTGATGGCTGAGGTGGCAGCACATCTTTGGAGGTCAGGGTGCCAATCTTCTACCATCCCGACGACTGACTGTTGAAGATGGGCTCCCCTCAGACAGTCGTCAATCACTTCCAGCCTACAGTGAACCTCCTGCTATCTTTAAGCTGGGGTGGCTCCTCCATTATGGCAGAAAAGCGTCGTCCCACTGAAAAATAAAATGATAATAAAACCACTTTATTATCATATTATTTTTCATTACTCCCAGACAAGGTTAGGGCGGGGGCGGGGCCATCCTGCCGAGCATCACTGCCAGGGAGGAGTGTTTGGGCACTTGTAAGTGCACATGTCTGTCTGGTCGGCCACTCATGTTCCTCCAACCCAGCTGTGTTGCAACAGCCAGGTTGGAGAAAATCCCCAGGCTCCCGGGGCCTGAGCGAAGGTCAAGTCAGCCCGCTCAGGCCAATCACAGCGCTGCTCTCATGCTGGTATTACCAGCACTGTGATTGCCCCCTGGGAGCCTGTGCAGCGTGACCAACGTCGGAAGAGGATCACAGAAGCGGCCGCCGCAGGAGCAGGTAAGTTATTTTTTTTGTATTATTATTTTCCCCTCAGCCCCATCTCTCGCCCCCTGCGTTGCCTCAATACCCCCAAAATTGGAGTAGCCGCCACTGTCTTTAAGGTTCACTAGCAACATGCCAAAGTTAACCCTGCTTCCTCCTTCATCTTAACATGGCTCGGTTTCATGCCTTTCCGCTGAGAAAGAGAGTGCAGGACATTCAGACATCGATCCGAACTTTCAGCCTTGGTCCTGGATTTCAGTGAGATCAACTCCAAATCTGCTTCGACTGATGGCCTCCTGCATCTGTTGATCTAGCATGGTAGGTGGCATATGCGGGCTCTGCAGTGGGATCTAAAGTCTCAGTGGGCCCAACACCAAAAGGACCTCTCCTACCAAGTTCAGATTTCAGAGGAGGCTGCAAAAGATCTGCAGTGGTGGTTACTGTATCGTGATTGGGTCAGCGCCAGACCCCTCTCCCTTCCTCACTCAGAGCTGACCATGATGGTCAATGCGTCGCTTCTGGGTTGAAGTGGCCATCTTGGAGAGGTGGAGATCAGAGGCCTCTGGTCTCTAGCAGAGTCCGGTTTCCACATCCACCATCTGGAGCTGGTACTGCAACAAACAGGGCAAGGTGGGGCACTGACCATGCGCCAGGAGGCTCTGTGCCTATTGACTTGCTGGCCCACCCAGGAATTTTCCTGAATGTAGGAGCAGAGGAGCTCAGCCATCTGTGCCTAGTGGATCACAAGTGGCAGCTACACCTGTTGGCGGTGCAGCGTCTTTTCCGCAAATGGGGAGAACCATGGCGCGATCTGTTTGCCACTGCTGAGAACGTGCAATGTCCGCACCCCTGCTCGTTGGAGTTTGCACAACGTTTCTCGCTTGGAGACACGTTTCACCTCAAGTGGAACTTGGCACTCCTGCCTGCCTTTCTATAGATACCGCTCCTACCCCAAGTTCTTAAGAGGATCAGAACCGACTGAGCCCATGTCATCCTACTGCTCCAGATTGTGCACCGAGAGCACGGTATCCAGAACTCCTGGGCCTGAGCATCTGTCTTCTGATTGGGCTGCCCCTTCGGTAGGACCTGCTGTTGCACCAGTAGGGCCGGATTCTGCACCAAATCCTTCACAATCTCCACCTTCATGCATAGAGATTGCTTTACCACAGCTGTGAGGTAATTCAGTTTCCGATCTCGTTCGTATTTAGCCACCATTTTGTGTCTTTCTGCCATTTTGTGTTGCCCTCACTCAGGCGGCACGGTGACCGAAGTGTTGTTTTCCCTCATCCTACTGCAACGTGTCAAATAACCTCCTGCCTCTGTTTATAGCTGGTGTCAGGGTCCGGCCGACTTCACTAATCCTCGTCTGGTCTGACTGATTCCTGTTTCAACTATCTGTTGGTTCGCACCATTCTTTCCTGACTTTATCTTATCCTCTGGCCTTCGCTATTCTTTACTCGTATTCTCTCATTTCACAACTGTCCTCTAGGCCATACAAATGTGTCCTGTCACATGCAAGTCGACTTATAAACACTACCACTGATTAACTTGTGGGGAAGGGTGACAAACACAGTTGGGAGAGGGGCTTATTTGAGTTACTTAATATCTTGTTTTCACATTCTTCTCATTGGTTGACCCTGTATGCATTGGGAGTGGTCTTTGTGAATATGTATGTTATAAAAGATTGTGCGCCACGAAGTAAAGTGGCAGTCTCCTAAGAACATACCGAGTGTACTTCTGGGACAACTGTACTTGGGTGAGGCTAATAAACCCTATCTTCTACGCCTAACGGAGTGTCCCGTGTCTCTGTTCGATAAAGCAGGTGATCTCAGGCGATTAAGGCGTACCCTGCAACGCCAGGCCCCTAAGGTCTTGGTTCTTCAATTGAACACCTCTGACCTTCATCCAGAGGTGGTAGGTGGCATTTTGGCAGCCAGGTGTCCCTTGACTAAAACTATACACGTGTTGCTGTGACAAATGTATGCCTTAGTGTGGTTTTCTGCAGATTGACCTACTTCTGGCCAAGTTATCTAACTCTTTATTGTTTGTTTTTTCCCTGGCCCAGCAAGGCTTTTCCCTAGGCACGGCTAAAGTGTACCTTTTGGCTTTCTGCCTTTTTGCGGTAGCTGGATCTGCCTTCTTTGTTCAGGGTTCCTGTTATGAGATTTGTTTAAAGGTTACAATATTTATTCCCTTCCTCATGTCACAGTGGGACCTTAACTTGGCTCTCACCATTCTAATGTGCACTCCATTTAGGCTACTTCACAGGTATCCCTTGTTGCTCCTCACCCTCAACACAGAGGTCCTCATTTCCATAACACCAGCGCAGCATGTGAATGAGCTTCAAGCGCTTTGTGTAAACCCGCCATACACCGCCTTCGTCCTGGACAAGCTGGATCTGCGGACTCTGGTGTTACTTCTGCCATAATTGTGACACCATTCCATGTCAGTCAAACCCTCCCCTGCGTCAATCTATGCGCCACCTCGCCACTCTACAGAGGTGGATAGACTCCATCGTTTGGACCCCAACAGAGCGCCGAGGTTCTATATAAATCGAACCAAAGACCACCGGTGGAGGATCAGCTGTTTGTGGGGTTCGCTGGAGTGAAAAAAGGCAAGGCTGTGCAGAAGAGAACCATCTCGCACTGGATCATGCTTTGTATTAAGAACTGCTATGCATTGGCTAAAAAACAGCCTTCAGAAGGACTGCATGCTCATTCTACCAGAGCCAAAGCTACTACCACTGCGTCAGCATGCAGAGTCCCTGTCCTTGACATTTGCCAGGCAGCTACGTGGGTGTTCCTCCATACATTCATGAAGCACTATTGTCTAGAAAGTTGGGTCCACTGAGAGAAGCATTTCACCTGCCCGGTCCTGCAGGACTTTCTGGTTTGAGTCTGTTCACAAGCCCGCCTCCATATAGGTACTGCTTTGTTATGTATTTGAAAGATAAGGAATCTGCTAGCTAGAAGTCTCCATGAGAAGAACAATTTACTTACCTTCAGTAATGCACTTTCTGGTAGAGATTATCTAGCCAGGGCCGGCTCTAGGGCGGTGCGACCGGTGCCATCGCACCAGGTGCTGGCTTTCTGGGGGCGCTGTGTTTGCAACTTTATTATGCTATTAAAGAACCTACTGCCGCGTTCCTTTCCTCCTGCAACTACGGGCCTCACAAATATGTCCAGATAACTCCTGTGATTAATGTTCTTCCTGGCCAGAGATCAGAGTTTTGTGTAATTGAGGTTTTTGACTTATGTGAAGGTAGCACAGAGGGTTAATATGCCTACTGCCAAGTAGATTACAGAGTGCATTTAATGTAAATAGATCAGCAGGTTACTGCTTTTAAAAGAGCCATCCTTTTGTTACTTGCAATTTGTAACTTAATGTCCTAATATAGAATAGTGAGGTATTAACTTTCATCATAGAACTGCATACACTCTGCAAAGTATAGAACAACGATTAATGTTGCAAAAAGGTTTAATTTGGGTAGAAATGGATTCTTATTATTAAAGAAAACTCCCAACTATGCTGTTTTTTTTTTCGACTCTGAGTTTGTGCTTCACCACACCAAGCACTCCTAAACTATACTGCCTACCAGTATGGATGACATGTGTCTCCTACACCTGTTAGTCCTCTGGCTTATGTAACATTTCCTGTACACTGATGCAAAGTGCTCTGACAAACAGTATTCAATGCATCTGAGAGAGAGTGGTTCTGGAGACTTGGTCACTGTTAAAGGGTGCTAGTGAGAGAATCCGTGGGGGAGGTGGTCATTGGGGGCGTCAAGTAACATTGTCGCACTGGGCGCCACCAGCGCTAAAGCCGGCCCTGTATCTAGCCTCCGATTCCTCACCAACCCTCCCATTCTCCCCGGTCTGTGATTGGACTCTATCCATTCATAAGATCCAAAATTTAGGAATCTGCACACTGCTCACACTCATTTGCCTTTCGGCCTCTTCATCTTTGGGGTGCAGACCATATCGAAAGCAACTGACGTCAGTTCACTGGAGACGTATCTATATAGGCACTGTGTATGTACCAGCACGCTGAGGTGCTGCTGAAAAGTTTCCAGATTCAGTCCGATGCGTGGGAACCAATCAAAAGGTGAGAAATATGCAGCTAGATAGAGTCTCTACCAGAAAGAGTGTTACAGAAGGTAGGTAACTTGTTCTTTGGGTGTAATGTGCATCTGGACAGTTAAGGCTTTAGCTTTGCCACATAATGTTCTCACAGAGAGCAGGGAATGTGTAGTAATGAAATAAAAGGTTACTGCAAAATTACTCATTGTTATGTCTCCTGCCTTGTGTTTGTTCTGTCACTTTATGATGACTTATCGTAGTGGTGCTTAGATACCAAATACCTTTGACTGCTGAACTTTTGTGCTAAAGAAGGGGTTGTGAGGCCCTTGAGTTTTACACATTGAGGGGGCACTCATTTTGCAGTTGCACAATTTGAAGGCGGAAGTTGCTCCAGTGCATAGTTGCATGGGCCCACGTAAATAAAGACGCCTTTCCTTTGACCATTCTCGTGTGCAGGCACAAGGTAAAAAATCCTGTTAGATGTGGCTCTGACTTTTCTTTTTCCAGCTACAGCAACTCTTGCCTCTCTCCTCCTTACCCACATTCACACATTTGAGGAGCTCAAACTTTAGTCTCCTCTGGTTTTTTCTGGCCCTTCTCCAAAGGCATAGTGGGAGTGCGCTTTTAAAGGCACCGCGAGGCTGTGTATGGATCCAATTCACAATGACCTCTGAAATGGAGCCTGGAGGCGTGCACAGATGTGTGCGCACTCATTGATTGCACCCACACTAGTGGGCGCCTTTCAGCCTCCTTCAAAGGTCAGAATCATTTAGGGAAACATAGAATTGTTGCACACAAGAGATGTAGTAGACAAGCACATGGCAAAAATCATAAGGAAAAGAGTAACAAAATGGATGCGCTCCCTAAGTCTGCACCATGCACATCCGACGAGGGTGCACACTATGAAAACCAGGGTTCGATGCCCTTTAAGATAATCCAGGCGTTGGACTTTTTCCAATTTATTTTGATCCTGCTCTGCTTTTACTCTTTCAGGCACATTTTGGCTGGGATAGGCACAGTTAATTACTTTGAATCGGAAAAGTTGAAGAAAAGGTCCAGTTTGAGTGCATTCAGAAAATACTTCCCATGGATCTATGGGCTGTCATACAGAAGACCCAAAAACATACTTTGGTTAGAGAGGAAAACAGTTCGGCAGACCCCAGAACTTCAAGATGGTGCATGCTAATATGGGAACACTCAGCAGGATGGTCCAGCTTAGTTAGTTTCCTTCTCGAGGTGGAAACCAGAGAGGAATCTCCTCTCACGCTGACCCTGTAGCACATTACAACAGTTCTTCATAAGCTGCAAGTAATAACTCAGTGTTTAGTCCACTCTGGAGAGATTTGGTATTAATTCCACATTTTTACTTCCATATGCTTTTATTTGGTGTGTACATCGCTTATGGAAGTATTCTGCTTTTTGTAGCCTGTCAAAGAGCGTTTTGAATTCCTGGTTTTTTTTCCTTTACATTTTATATTTTTAAGTGCTCCTTGAAGTGCACCACGTCCGAGATACAGAGAACGAAAACAAATGAAACAACAATTTGCCGGTTTGAGAGACTCTGAATTATCTTGAAAGAAGCTTTGGGAGTTGACTTTTATTTACCCCAAAACTTTTCTTTTGGAAGCGATTTTGGAGGATATTCTACAAGGGACATTAAAGACTAAGCTAAAACAAAAAAACAGAGGATGAAAGGATATACCTCTGTGTGTGTGTGTGTCTGTCTGTGTGTGTGTGTGGGGGTTTACAAATCTATACGCACCTACACAATATACGTGAAATTTGTAGTCTTTAGAATTTAGTAAGAAACATTATTATAGTTGAAAGTGATAGTGAAGAGACAACACTTGTATATGAAAATAACTATACAGTGTAGAAGCGAAGCCTAAGCGATTAAATGTATAGAGATTTTAGAGTTTTTGGGGAGATTGTTTCAGACTACTGTTGAAAGAGATATTAAAAAGAGCAATGATAATTAGATAATGTGTAACCCTAGTAGATTGTAGTTGTTATTGCATTTATTTAGTGCATTCTTCCCGTGATGTTGAAGTTGAAGCGCTGTACACCAGGCAGTGTGCTGCTTTGGAAATCCTAAGTTGGGCCAGTATTATTGGTTGTTGTCTGCTTTTGGTATTAGTCTTGTGTGTTCAAACAAACCATTCCATGTATTCGCTCCTGTTTCTTTGTGGTGTATTAAATTAATATGAATTATTTGTGGTTATTAGTAGGAGGGTATGTGAAACATGCACGTTTGAGAATAATAGATAAGCTAGAGAAGGTTAGGTGTTGTTAGATTTTAGGGGTATGACTTTGAGAGGATGAAAGGTGATCTTGTAAATGTGTTGTGGGCAGCTTGCAAAAATAGAATAACAGAGATTAAGGAAAGCATGCAAGTGAGAGAGAAGGTTTTGCTCGGAGCGAGAAGACATGCAGATGATGAAAGGTAAGGAGAGGACATTTTGAAAGGAAAGGTGACAAAGTTTTGAGTGAAGGTCAGTATTTTTTGCCAGATTATAGGAACATAAAGGATCTTTTTTGAGATAGCATGCAATTTGAGGGTGCAAGACTGTATAAAGGAAGAAACAATATTGTTTGCATGGTAGGTATTTGTGATTGGCACTAAAATCAGGCAAACAGCCCTACTAAGCTGCTGCTGGACCTGCACTCCAGTGAGGTCAGCTGAAGAGCTCCAGGGTTGGAAGCGAAAAATACCGCTTGACCCACATGTAACAAAATATCAAGCCTTTAGGCTGCGCTCAGAGTAGGCAGTAAACTCAAAATCAAAGCAATATAAGAAAATATATGAGTAACAAATGCAACATTGAATATGCTAGAGTGTATGTCTTCTGATGTTCACCCTAAAGTTTGGCATAAAGTATTAATTAAAAAAGCAAATTAGGATCCTTTCGGTTGTGTCTGGTTTGGCATGGCACAAGATGGAAGGTGAAGGCTGCCCATCCACCCCCCCCAGACAGTGGAAAAATATTGCCTGCATTTCTGTGATGTGCGGGTGGAGATCCAGACAATAATATATGTCCGATAGTGACTGGATTCACTTTAGAAATTCAGTGACGGTTTTGTTAGCAAGGTACTTCTGATTCTGGGCAGATTCTGTTGTGCTTCGTGAAGGGACCCTTTAGATGAGCCCCAGCCTTTTATTGTTCTTCATCACACCCTTAGTTGGGCTGACAAGTACATAAATCTCACACCTCTTTCTGCCTCTGTGCATATTTCAGGCTGGAGACATCCCTGATGTGAGGGGCCTCACTACACAAAGGCAGCATCTGGAGATCAGCCTGGTGGAAATGGCATTTCAAATGAGGACAATCTCAAGCCAATTCTGATGCATGGGACAATGATTGTAAATTCTGTATATTCTATCCTTTAGTCTACAGGTCCTGAGAAAGCATAGCCCCGTTAATCCAGCAGAGGACTAGAGAGGGTACATCACAGACCAGCTAGAGGAATGATGTGCAGGCAATCTCCGGTATTCTTTTCTTGCCCCATCCCCTTCCCCACTTCTCTCACACCACTGTAGAAAGACATTTATTTACAAGTACGTGTTGAGAGAAAGAGGGCATTGGTAATATTCTTCTGCTCCTAAGTTCCATCTTGACCCCCTTGCGCAGGCTTGTTAGTCTCAGCACGTTCCTAAGCCATCACACAGGGAATTCCCAAATAGGCAAATAAAATAAACAGACCCAGTTTGGGCTGATGTGTACTTTTGTAGGGTTCACACAGCACAGAAGGAGCTTACCACTCAATTTGGCAATATAATGCACTCACTTCAGGACATAGGCCAACCCTTGTGAGTTTGAATGTGTTGAGGCTAGAGCAACTGAGGAACACAGAGATTAAACCACAATGTGGTGTTTCCTTGAAAGAAGCTCCTCCAAAATGTTGAGTTGTCACTCAAGTCCTGTACTCCTCCCTCCCTCCTAGGGCCTCTAGGGCCCCTTCTACAGGCCAGGCTGTAGGATGTCTATGCAGAGCCCTGAAATACACATAATTAATGTATTACCTATTGCACCCCAACTTTAGAGTGTTCCAGAAACACTTTGATACGGCATACATTTTACTCCTGAATCCATCTATGGAATACACTCTGGGATCCGAAGTGGCCACTTTGAAAGGGCACCTTTGGAGGGCACATTCACTGCGCGATACCTGCCAGGTGGTTCACAGTTAGCGGGTCACTGTTTATTGCAGAATTTCACCAGAAGCGCCTTTTGGGTATTTCAGTAATGCAAACGTGCACCTGAAAGCATACGCCCAAGCTCCAATGCCCTTTTAATTTGTAATGGGCCATCAAAACTATAAGACTGACCTCCAAAACCACGTGACTTGCAACAGGCCCTTGGCACAACCAACTTAATCAAGGGAAAATCCACACTGGCAATTTGATCTGCCCTTTTGCAGTGTCTAAATTTCAAATTAAGCATGTTGCTTGGCTGTAAATTTGTCATGACTGTTTTTAATTCCTGTTTATTCAGAGTTTTTTGAATTGCCACTTAAGAACGTTATCACCTAAAACAAAAGTATTGTGTTTTTGAACTGAAGTCAATCGTTTTTCTGTTATCTATTTAAAGTCTTCTATACCCTGTAGTATTGCTGTCATTTTAGTAGGCAGATTAATGGTTTGGTCTAAATTGTGTTTAGAACTGGTGATGCTTCATTGTGACTTTACAACATACATACGTGTTCTCTTTTGTATCTTTCAGGATAGAGAAGAAACGCACAATAGTACCGACTTTGGCCAAAGCTGTGAAAGAACAGAATGGGCGGGAAGTGAATTGGGAATACTTCTACCAGCTGCTGTTCACACTGGAGAACCTGAAGTTGGTACACATCACCTGCCACAAGAAAACAAGCCACAGTCTCACTTGTGATGCTGCCAGAATATATAGGAAAAGAGCCAAGAAAAAGGCCACAATACCTTACCTGGGATGATCTCACAGGGGGTATTCTCTAGAATTCCACTAATGAGAAAATACAGTAAAATAACTAAAAGCACAACATTTTTCACAACAACCTGTTTTCAGGTCTCCATAGAACATCACTGAGTTACCACATCAGACCGCTGCCAAAGCCAAACACTGCGCTTGAAGCAGGTTGTTGCTCAAGTGGAAGAGTTAACTGCACTGATGGATCAGCAGAGAAGCTAACTAGATTTCAGTGAAACTAACATATTATTATTGTTGAACTTTTCTGTATCTAGTTCATCTCTGTCTAAACAACTACGTTTACTCTCAGACAAGCACAACAGGAAATTTACGGGTTTGGAATTGTGATTTTTGGAGTTTTTGAAAAATATTAAGTTCCTACAACAACTTCAAACAACAGTGGTGTAATTTAAAGAATAAAAAGTGCAATTAAGGGAAGAGTACTGGAAAATCAGGCTTAAAAGGCCATAGGGAATTGTAGACCATCCATGTGTTTACCCGAATTTTCAATATGATGTAGCCTTAGTGTGATTTTCTCCACAAAAGCGTGCATTTTGCAAACTATTGGGATTTTTTTTTATAATTGTCTAAAGGAAAGGCTTAAAAGGGAAAATCCGATACATTAATTACATTTTGTTAAATCACACAGTGGTTTTACAACCCAGGCTAACTGATATTCTATATACAAAGTAACCACAATTCAGATAACCAATACTTGAAAACCTGCTTATATTTATTTCCTAATTTTGCCTCAAAGTAATTTGAATTGCAGGAAACAGTGGTCCCTGAAACCAAACGATAGAGCAAATAAATGAATATAGTCAAAATTGGAACTATATTATAGCCAATGTCCAGCCGGGCATGGCAACTTTAATAAGTAGAAATTCTTGACAGTAAACAAGGAAATGTAAGTAGAAATTCGGTGGGACACAAGCCTGTATCCTATGACTTACATACCAAGTAGACAGAAAATGACAAAACACATTCAGGCAATTACAGTGATGTTTCTTTGAGAAATAATGAATAGCGAAACATCTGATATTCAGATTGCCACCTTCACATTATATTACATACAGCAATATTTAAGGTGTAGGGTGGGCAACAGAGTCGACGGCGTTTCGATCCTTATGAGAGAGATACAGGATCATCATCAGGACTAAATTAGTTAAATTGCCCTTATTTAGAATGCCTCATGTTGCCATGGAGGCAACGGAGAAGATGCCGATTCACGATAAGGTAACGTTGAGTTAAGGATACGAGTTTACGGTAGGACAATGCCTACGGACAATTCTTCCGGGAGGAAGGACACGGATTGGTCTCAATCAACTTGCAGAAATGGGTTCCGTGGCCATGCAGTGTGTACGGACGATGCCGGATCAACTGTTGATCCGGCATCGTTACCTTATCGTGAATCGGCATCTTCTCCGTTGCCTCCATGGCAACATGAGGCATTCTAAATAAGGGCAATTTAACTAATTTAGTCCTGATGATGATCCTGTATCTCTCTCATAAGGATCGAAACGCCGTCGACTCTGTTGCCCACCCTACACCTTAAATATTGCTGTATGTAATATAATGTGAAGGTGGCAATCTGAATATCAGATGTTTCGCTATTCATTATTTCTCAAAGAAACATCACTGTAATTGCCTGAATGTGTTTTGTCATTTTCTGTCTACTTGGTATGTAAGTCATAGGATACAGGCTTGTGTCCCACCGAATTTCTACTTACATTTCCTTGTTTACTGTCAAGAATTTCTACTTATTAAAGTTGCCATGCCCGGCTGGACATTGGCTATAATATAGTTCCAATTTTGACTATATTCATTTATTTGCTCTATCGTTTGGTTTCAGGGACCACTGTTTCCTGCAATACGTATCTACCCAAGGTCCCTGTCTAATTCCTTTGGGTGCCCTTGTTGCTCCTTTAATATCAAAGTAATTTGAGGCTTTAAATTTATCATGATTTAAAGGATAATTAAGAAGTCGATATATCATAGTTTAAAGTGGTGAAGAACATTTATCTTCATCTTCCAATGCACCTCATGTCTTACCATACCTCTTCCATTTTGCTCCACAAGCAAAATGGACATTTTCAAGAAGCATGATTCATGATGTCATCAACAATACCTCTATTCTGAAGTTTAAAAATTGTTGTCTCACAATGTGTCTCTTTAATTGATTTGACATATTACACTTGGATTCTGTTAAGTCAGTGATTTACATGGGCTCTGAAACATCTTCCTGCTTTTTTCTGAAGTATTCTCCATGGACTGAAAACTGATTGGTTTTTGGCAGGTCGTAGTTTTGATTTCTCAAATAACCCTTGTCTTTGTTCTTTGTTAGAGAAAAGAGGAGATATCATGTTACCCTCACCAGTATTTCTTCCTGAAAACTCCTGCTCGCAGACCTCTTCCGTGATTGATGGGTGGGGACCTCTCCCTCAATCCTACAAATCCATAATAACCTTGTTTGTTTCAGTCAAGACACAAAGCTTTTTTTTACAATGCAGGTCTATTCTCTTAGGTCCTTGGCTTCTGCTGATTTCGATTGCAATCATTATCCCCTTTTCTCTTTATCTTTTGGATGCAGCTGATTCTGCCCCTCAGAAGGCAGATTCAAAGGCAACTTATCTGGAGAACCAATCGACTCACTCACCGTGATTTCCTCATAGTTTCTTCTTCTGCTTGTGCTATCACAGTCTGCAGCTGGAACTTTCAGAGGTGTGGCAATGTCTGCCGAGATAAGGGCTGTCTGTTCCGTAGACGGTCACACTTCCGGTCACACTTCTGGGAGGGGCCTAGTCTCTTGGTCTGCTCCTCCTCTTCATGTCTCAAAGTGGGCGCCGTTAGGGTCCCATTTCCTGATATAGATCATCTGCCAGGTGATGCACGTTGAGCGACTTTCTCCTCTTCCACCGCAGCTGCTCCAGTTGCTATCTAATTCCTCCATCTCACCTCTGCACGGGAAGGCTTCACCTTGACTGTTCAGTCCTCCTCCGCGCCACTCATAAATGCAAGCTAATGGATTTATTATTGCAGAGGTTTTGTTTCTCCCCACCATTGTCAATGATCTTGTATCTTGTTTTATAGTTGGGGAGAAGGGGAACATTTTTTTGAACCTCTCCCCTTAACGGTCAGTCCTCTGTGCTAGCATGTTAGTGGCCATCTTTTTCATGTTTCAAGGATTTGTAAAGGTTGCTATGCTAGTTTGTGCTGACATATATTGAACAAGCCACTCAGTCCAAAGGTGCCATTTTAGGCAAAATCAGACCTAATGCGTACATTATCAATACTTAAAGTGGGCGTTTTTTTTCAGCCCATTGCTTATCATTGGTTGGCTTTCTTGTCAATCTCATTTCCTTGCATCTTATTCAGTGGCTTTCCTTTTTATGCTTTTGGCTATCTCTGGCCTGCAACATAGCTTATTTACTATCCTTTTGATTGGTTGACTCAAGTCCTTCCAAAGCTGACCTCAGGAAACATTTTTTTTCTTTCAACACTCCATGGAAATTCTTATGTTAGCTTGCCCTCTCCCTAAGTTTTGTTTCCTCACTCACACCTTCACAACCCTGTGCTCCCTGCATTGCTTCACTCTCTGTTTCTTCCCCCACTCCTTTCCTTCTGCTTTTCTTTTTCTGCTTTTTTTTCATATCCTCTTCAGTTCCTATGTTGCACCCCGTACCACTCCGCTTACTGGGGCTCACCACTGTTTGTTCGTATCATCATGCTTCCATCATGCTTCTCCTTTTTTCTTTATATATATATTTGCCTTTTCCTTAGGATGTGGCAGTTGCAACTATCTATCAGTTCACTCCTTTCTCTATAATGCTGTGTCACAAACTTTTAAATTTTATTTTCCCACTCCAAAATGGGCATACACCATCTTAGAATGACAGATTATAAGTAAAGAAACCATGACCACCACAATGTCATGATGCATAAAGGTATAAAGGTTCATGAGTGGTGATTCATGCACGCGCCTATGTCATCACACTGGTATCTATTTATTGAGCCACTGCTCTTCAGCATGGACAATAAAAATGTAGTTTCTTTTACCCGATTCTCCATAGGATCAGCAAAAACAAAATGGCCACCGCAGCTATATCAGTGCCTTTACACGTATATGTTCCTGTATAGTAACGCATGCATACATATACATCATCACACTGGGTGCTGACATTTTTGCTTTTATTTTGATTTTTTCCCAATGCTATTCTGCCCCAGCAAAAGCATTTTTTAAATATTTTTTATGCTAGTTCTATTCAGTATCTACAACAAGCATTGTCTTTGCCAGTACCTGTTAAAAAAGACACATTTACTAAATTTTAGGAATTAAATACAAAAAACGTTTGTGTTAGTTTTGTTCAGTGTTTAATTTTTAATTTTTTTTTAAATTATCTCCTCTGGCATGCTAGTAATGAACTGGGTACCAAGCTAAACAATTTTAATGAACTTCACCGTTATAAGGGTCATAGTTTGACTAAATAAAGTCCCTTCCGTACAGCAGAATGTGCCATCACTAGTGAATAACATTGTTTTCCAGAGCAACCCAAAATACTTTACACTGTATTATCTTCTGCCCTGGGTGAACATTCAGTAACGAAATTGGTAGTGGGCAATAACCACTTATTATTTCTTGTTGTTTTCTGGAATACTCCTGATCACTCCATAAACTCCCTCTAAGAGGAACTTTACAAACTGGAATGGAAAACCTGCTTCAAGATACATTTTGTATTTTGCTGGTGGTATCAGTTGAAAACACCGACCTTTTACCTGAGTTGGGATTTATATGAGGAATTTTGCATATAAAAATAACAGGGTTTGAGGGAGTACGATTTTGGTGCTATTTTTTAATGTGCACATTAATTTATTGTTAATACAGCAATTCTTTGTTAATCTTTTTATTGAATGTTTTTTGATAGGAATACAAAATAATATTCACCAATAGTAGATTGACACCTTGCCTAGGGAGTGACACTCAAATATATGCTTCAACCAGCGACTAAGTCTCTGAGCACAATGACACACACAGTAAACAACTGTCAGAAAAAGAAAATGTAACAGTAAAAAATTTCTCAAAGCATTCCTCCCCTGCCTCCCCTTCTGTCCAAGAAAACCAAACTGAACTGTGTATATCGGAGGAGAACAGCTTCAATCGGAAGGCGTGGCAGGGGTGCTGGACAAGGGCTAATAGGGCAATTGTAAAGCATCGTCTTGGAATATTGAATAGATTGAAATTGTACAAATAGCTAATAAAAGACAGTTTCCTCAGTTATGTGAAAGTCTGTTCAAATCATTGTATTACTTGATGAAGTGTTATCTGGTGCGGATATAAATTCAGACTGTGAGCAATTTTGTTTCTGCAGTAAGAATTTTCCTAGTAAAACTTTGTGGCAGAATTGCCCCCTTAAACTAGGTTGTGCTGAAATTGTGTCCCACTAATCCAAATATTTGTCAGATGTTCACTCTAAATTTTAGACTTTGACAACTTTATAAAGTTTGTGAAGTTGATGAAGCTTAAAACACCTCTCATAGTGGGTGTTTTGCACACCCCCTGTTAAAAGTGCTTACTTCCCTGAAATAGTTTAATATAATATGAACAGCTGAACCAATCAATTTTTACACTTGAATCACGAGCCACAGAATTTCTAGTTGCCCAACTGACTAATATGAAAATGGAAAGCTTTTCTCATTTATTATCAGTTTTTAAATGTGTGTATTTTCACTTGCAATAGACAACTATAATAGAGTTAACTGTTTTGTTTTAAAGAATTTCTGTTGGATGAAAATGAAATTCATATTCACATTGTTATAGTTACTAATGTGACCATCCAAAAGAAAAGTCAAATAAATGTTTTTTTTCATATATCTGTGGTTTGCATTTATAGTTTTATAACAACCATGTTGAGTTTGGTAGTATATGTACAGGTTTTTCAAACCTACATTTGTTGAGAAAGTTGCTAGCTAGATATGTGAACTTCAGCATCCGCCGGCATTCAATTATACTGTTTGCAACTTTCCTTACAACAAGTAAAGGCAATGCTATGATAAATTCTTTCAAAGCAATTCTGTGATGTTCAGGTTTTTGGTGTTATGAGAGTGGATATTAAAATAAAAAAGTAAAGCACTCTTGCAGTCAGTAGTAGAGGCTCTAGAAACTGTTATGTTTGTAGAAAGAGCTAATCGCACCTTGAAAGATTGTCAGAATTGGAAGGAAGAGGAATGTGGCAGGATAAATACTGTTGTTGAGAGAATGTGTATATACATATATTTATTCTCAGTATCGTGTATATAGCATGGTGAGGACTAGCTGGTGCCGTAAGTTGGAATTGCTTGCCTGGAACTATAACATAGAGTTCCTTTAAATATTGTAAGAGTCATCCACTTGTTCAGGCAAAGAGAAGGCAGTAGATATTGTGTTTTAAATGCTTGCTATCTAAATTAAAATGCCTTTGCACTGCTCCATATGTGAGCATGATCTTTGAGGTCAAAACTAACAAGCATTTTCCCACCATTTTGACCTTTTTTGATATGCTGACAGTTTGACTGCATCTGTCCCAGGCAGCTGGCCTGGGCCCTGAAAAGTTTGTATCCGCCCATGATTAAAAGACACAGAGATTTCTCAATTGACAAACTTTTACACATTCTTTCGGTATTTTATACATTCTCCTCAATAACATTTCCTAATAACAAGATAAAAGGCTAAAATGTTACGTGCCCATAAATTATGTGTTCAATTGTGTGATCTTCTTTCCAAGTGTCCTGAGCCTGAGGGCACACATCATATTTATTGCATACAGCCTACCTGATTACCAGGCCCTCCAGCAACTGGGTGGGCACCATGAGAATATTACTCCCAAGGTTTCTTGATTTAAAAAAAAGCACACCT
This sequence comes from Triturus cristatus, assembly GCF_964204655.1. Lineage (NCBI taxonomy): Eukaryota > Metazoa > Chordata > Amphibia > Caudata > Salamandridae > Triturus > Triturus cristatus. The sequence continues at coordinate 791,011,866 of NC_140580.1, forward strand.
TTCTTTACAGAGCTGTACAGAAGTAAGAGAATAGTAGTATACTGATCGTATTCCGTAAGAATGTTTATTTAGTAAGTTATTTCATTCCCTCTTTTGTTTTTTTGTGGAGACATCCAGTTCCCCAACTAGAAGTAGTGGAGATTCTAGTTATCAAGGATTGTGCAATCTTGTTTGAATGGTTCTAACATTTTGTGGTGATTTTTATTCTATAGTTGACTGTACCTCTGGAGGTAGACCATCTGCTACTTTTCAAGGATTGTCATTGAACCTTTGTGTGTAGCCTGTGTTGCTCACAATTTGGGCCAGTAGTTATGGGTATCTATAGATGTTACATGTTTTAATTACTCCATCCTGGAAAGTGTTGTTATAGCTATCAAGGGCCTTTGAAGTTTCGGACAGCTAGTATTTCTAAGGAAACATATGACCTTACTTAGAAGTACCCTCACAGAAATCTGAGCTTCAACCAGAGCTTGACTGATAATTAGGAATCTTAGTTGCTTACTTTTTGTGAACTGTGCTGAAAGTATGTCTAGAGCTGGTTCCTGGAACCCCCCCAATAAGCTGAGAGGAATTTGTAAGAATGTCTTCATAATGTTTCTGCATATGGGTTGAATACTGATGTGGAGAGAAAGTTGCACTTTACCACTGTAAAGTTCACATCCTGATTACAGACTTGTGATGACTTGTAGAAACTTAGGTTCAGAAAGGGTACTTAGAACTTGCTTGAATTCCACCTGTATGACTGAAGTTTAGAGTTAGGGGTGGCTTTGTAGAGTTTATTTCATAGTTTTAGGAATATTTTTTTCCCCGCTTGATAAATATTTTCACTGTGGAGAAAAAATACATGTGCTAAAACATATTTTAGTGCACATTGTTTTTCAGCAACTAGTAATTGTGGATGAGTACATGTTAAGTACTCCCAGAAACCTACTAAGGTGAGCAGACTGCCAACTTTTCAAAAAGCCTGTTTGTGAATTTGGCCTACATGGTGGTGTATATTGAATGGGATTAGTCTGAATATTTGTGCAGATTTTTTAAATCAGGAGGGCAGGGAAGATAAGGACCTAACTTAGAAAATATGCCATCTTCCTATGTGGCAGTCTGTGAATTATGGGAAAGCAGCAATACAACAATAATTGCAGCAACCTCTTCGAAACTTTGAAAATGATCACTTTCCCAGGCAACCTAATTCTACAGGGCTTACTGCCCAGAGGTAGCCCCAGTGGTGAGTGCAGAATGAGTGCTGAGTGACCCACTTAGGTTATTTTTTATCTAGAATCATGGCTGAATTTTGAAAGAAAAATAGGACTCTCTTTAGAGAATGCCAAATATTTGATGACCGGTCTTGTTTTGAATGCATTTATTTCTTCTTCTTCACCACATACTGGAGGAATGCGATATTTCCATTGGTTCCTCCTATAAGACTCTAAGGGACAAACAAAATGAGTCATATGGCAATGAGTCTGCCAGGAGATCTGAGACTGCACATTTGGAGTGTTGGAAAACTTCAGACCTTACTTTCTCTACCTTGAGGAAAATAAGCCGGCTGAATGAGAAAGTTATAAAATCCTGGAAGACACTGGCCTGCCCATGAAACAGGGACACTACCCTCCCTTGTTTACATAAACAATTAACAATGCTATCTATTCTTATGCATATTCAGAAACCCTTAACAGGAAGTATCCCATTCTTTAAGACTGTCAACCACTGGTCCTTCTCCCTACGAGCTTTCCTGGATTTCACGTTGAAGAGGCCCTAGAATATGCCCTTGTTGCTTAAGACCTCATTTACCCAGTCATCAACTAGCTTCCCACCACTGATTCATAGTGATCAAATCATATTCGAAAGGTGGAGAGCGAAAAAAATGGACTTTGAACACGAGTTGGCTAGTACGCATATAGCTCTGTAATGCTGCAGATATGACTGACGTTTCATGTACTTATTTTTTGATGTTCCGAGCTAGGATCTCATCAGACATCTGCTTTACATATAGATCTTCTCTTCATTTCTTGAAATCTATAAGAGACTTGTTTGTGGGGTATAACCAGCTTCTGCTTAGGCAGTTAAACCTGAACAATGTTAAGAGAAAAAGGGAAGTTTTTGGGATGTTTACTAATTTGACTATAAATCCTCTTGAAATGCATTAGTACCTTCAAATACTCTGAGGCAATTTATTAAGACCTATACTTCCTTACTGCTGATATTATTGAATCATTGTATAAGGGAGTCTTTACAAATGGTGTTGATAAGATGATCTGAAGTAGGAGAACTTTCAGCCCTTGGCAGCGCTTATTCTTATTCACCCTCTTTCTACCAAAGGAATGTAATCGTGAGCATCACTTTTTTCTCTGTATCACTGTTTTTGTGAGATGCTTTTACTCTAAAGGCTAGTTTACTAAAATTGGCACATTGTTAAAGAGGGCTTGTTTCCCATTGAAAACCTATAACAGATCACAGACATTTTGAAGTGTTAAGTCTGTATCAGTGTCATAATAGTAGACTTGAAGGTCAGGCCTCTTTGAAAACTTTTATTTTGCCTGTATATCAGGCAGAGCCATCTCATTTTCACTCTTTTCTGACAACAGGACTGTTGGAGAGAGAATGTTTTCCTTTTTTGGGTTGTCATTTGATCTTCAAAAGACCATGTTTTTAGTTTATTTCTTCATTTAAATGTAAGACATTATTTAATTCTTTTTTTAAAAAAACCTTTATTTATTTTGCAACAACATCGCATCGGTACACATTACACATGTAGACAATATTCACATCGTTCTCCCCTGGCTTGGGGAACTATACAATCACCACTGAGATTAACAAGCGGTATTGCAGTGTACAGTCACCAACGATAGGCCCATCCGGGACAAAAGAAAATATCCAATACAGAGAAATAATATACCACATGACATGAGGAAGGATAGCAACAGTCGGCTAAACATCAGTTAATTTGAAGGGGAGGGAGACCCTGCCACTGCTGTCAATTGAGCCATCAAGGTTTGTCGTTCTCTCTGCATCTCTACCGTAGGGGAAATGCAAATCTCTCCTCTATACCTATTCCACTTCCCCCATTTATGGTCCCACATCCCAGGACAACCCCGTCCCTTAAACACGTCTTTTCGGCAATCATAGCTGTGTCCATATCTTTGGCCCACTCACCCACTGTTGGGACCGTGTCCACCCCCCATTTCTTCGCTATGTTGCGCTTAACAATGATAAAGCCCATCGAGACCCAACTCTGCTCTGCCTGCAATAGATCTGTCACATCCCATATATTAAGGAGACAGAGCTGCGGAGACAATCTGAGGGATTTGTCACACGTCCTCTCAAGTTGACGAGCAATCCCCACCCAAAACTTCTGGATTTGTGGACAATCCCATAATATGTGTAAAAAGGTCTCCAATTGATTACAATGTCGGAGGCAAAGCAGGTCAGCGCGTCTACCAATTTTAGGCAGGAGCTTAGCGTCAAAGTATACCCGATGGAGCACTTTCAGCTGGACGAGTCGAAGGCGCATGGGAATAGCCACCTCCCTGGGGGAGGCCAGTGCATCTCGCCAGTCATCATCATCTATTCTTCCCAGGTCCGACTCCCAATTAGTCCTCACTTTTATCATAGGGTCTGCGCGATTATTTACTAGTTTTTTTATAAGTGAGCGATATAGCTTTACTATTGATGGGGTCCATTAACAACCTGTCCTCTAAGGGGGACGAATCAGGGAGAGGGGTATCCTTAGGCAAAGCCGAGGAGACTGCGTGACTAATCTGCAAATATCTAAAGGCCTCAGACGGCACCAATTGAAACTTTGACTGGAGGTCAGCAAAAGATGGGAGTCTCCCCTTAACCCACATGTCCCCAACCGTGGATATACCAATAGTATCCCATTTATCAAATCCCAGGCATCGACTAAGGCGTCCCAGGATGTCAGGTTCCCACAGGGGCATCGCCTTAGTCAGTCGTCCCTTCCATCCCAATTTACCCGTAACTGTATGCAAAGTCTCCACCGCTCGGGCTGTAGGTCCAGTTAAACGAAGCTTACGGGGGTTAGTGTAGAACGCCCTATTATAACCGCCCCGTCCCATAACCCAATGATCCGTGCAAAACCTCGGGTCGTCATACGGGCCGAACACCCACCTATTGATTGGAGTTAGTTGGGAGGCCTGATAATATAGACGTAAATCCGGCAACCCCACACCGCTATCACACCATCCTATGGTTCGCTTATTCATCGCGATCCATGGTGCACGGTCTTCCCATAAAAGGCTCCGTAATGTGCTATCAATTTGGGTGAAATAGGATTCAGAAATTGGAATAGGAGTATTTCGTAGCACATCGAGGAAACACGGAAGTGCGAGCATCTTAAACAGGGATGCACGCCCCAGTGGACCGCATCTGATTTTAAATGCTGGAGAGGCCCCACCAAGTTCCGTTCATTGAATAGGTCTACGTCTGGGGTTACAAAAATGCTCAAATAACGAAAGCCTCCGAGTGCCACCGGGATCTCATATCCCCGAGGGTTGGTCGGGGGGGGGGGGTGCCCCACAACACAAACATCTGGGACTTGGACTAGTTTATCTTGTAACCCGAGTGAGCGCCAAAGATATGGAAAATGTGCAACACCCACCGTAGAGACCGCGCAGGAGAAGCAACATATAAAAGGATATCATCCGTGTAAAGCGAGATGCGGTCCTTGTGAGAAGCTGTCCATTTGATCCCACGTATCTCCGGGTCACCCCTGATCCAGACAGCAAGTGGCTCCAGCACCATGGCAAACAATAGGGGAGACAAAGGGCAACCCTGCCTTGTGCGCCGGTGAAGGGCAAAAGTAGTAGAGTAGTGGTTATTGACAACGACATGCGCAGTGGGTTGCGTATATAGGAGCCTAATCCAGCGGATAAGCTTGGGTCTAAAACCCATCCGGGCCAATACCGCAAACAGAAAAATCCCATTCTATAGTATCGAACGCCATGGCGGCATCCAAAGAGAACAGGATTGCTTCTTCCTCAATGGTATGAATCCTGCCAAGGGCCCCGTGTACCCGCCGCAGGTTTCGAGACGTATTTCTCCCCGGCATAAGCCCGGATTGATCCGGATGTACCAGATCGACAATATAAGGAAGGAGTTGATTGGCCAGAAGTTTGGTAAGGATCTTAGCCTCGACTTTCAAGAGGGAGATGGGGCATTACGATTTACAATCCACCTCTGGTTTGTTCGGTTTGTGTACGACTACTATCGCCCGCCGTGCGGATATCCGCTGGTAGGAGACCCGATGCAAAACATTCGTTATACAGATTCAATAGATGAGTCACTAGTATCGTTGTCATGGGTTTAAGAAGCTCGACGGGTAGCCCATTGGGACCCATCGCCTTTCCAGAACGGACTCCATGTATGGCCTTCTGAATCTCCATCTCCGTAATATCCACCTCTAGGGCCTCTCTGTCCTTCGGGGAAATACTGGCCACCTCGATAGTCGCGAGGAGGTTGGCCGACATCGGTGCCTGTGAAGCCTGCGAGACAGTGTAGACTTCCTCAAAATAAGATGCTAAGGTATTAGCAATCAATGGAGGATCAGTAACAAGAGTGCCGCCCGGGCCGGTTAATGCACGTACCAAACGTGAGGCTTGTTCTTTGCGTTCCAGCCATGCCAAGAGTTTGCCTGTCCTCTCACCCTGTTCATAAATTCTATGCCGGGAAGACAGAGACCGCAACATGGCCTCTTCTAAAAGAAATTGTTTACAATCCTGACGCTTAATCGCAAGGTAGTGTTGGTCCGCCTGATTTGGGGTCCGTGCCACCACCTCCTCGAGTTTTAAGATATCCGCCTCCAGTTCACACACCCTCTTGGCACGCTCTGCCCTATACCCCGCTGTCAGCGATAATGCCCTACCCCATATGCCCGCTCCAAAGACCCCCATAGTGTCACTGCCGAGTCAACAGATCCCACATTCTCGGAGAAATAGTATTCAGTGTCTTTCCTAAGGGCCTCTCTAATTTGAGGTATCTTTAACACCCACGGCTGAATTCTAATGGTGCCGGGACGTCTGTTCTGTTGTATCCCGAAAGTCGTAGTAACTGGCGAATGGTCGGAGATCCTTCGGGCTAGGCGGCCGGTGCTGATAAAGTCATGAACGTCCTGGGCGTGGGTGAATATATAATCTATCTGGGATTGGCTACCATGCGCCCCCGATTGGAATGTGTAGTGAGTGTGCGTCAGGTTAAGCCATCGCCATATGTCCATTAGTCCCAGCCGATTGGCAAATGCTGAAATTCGCAAGCCACTCGGTGGGTCCTCTCTAGGTGGCAGACGGTCCTGTGAACCATCCATTGTGAGGTTAAAGTTCTCCCCCCACACCACTAGCACCCCTAGAGGTAATTCTAAAAGTAAGGTGCCTATGTCCCTCAGTGTCAGTCGCTGTAGCCCCGGGGGAGCATAGATAGATAAAACATTAAGTGCGCGCCCCTCCCAGGAGCCCGCCACTGCCGCGTACCTGTCCTGCACATCAGTTCAGGTATTATGAATAATGTACGGAACCCGATGTAAATCCAGAATGAGCCACCATTTTATAGCCTTTCCTATTTAGCACCCCACACGACTTTCCGACCAAGTGTGTCTCTTGCAGCATCACTATGTCAAACTCCTGACGTTTTATATACTGCAATACAATGCCCCAGGGCGTTTACGTTCCCTGTGGACAAATTAAGGGTTAAGCCACACGTCATCACACCAGTCAACAAGAAATAGAAATGGCCGGATATATTTGCCCCTGTGGGGGTTCCCCCGCTCCGCCCTCCCTCACATAGCTGAGTAACATTGACCGCTCAAGGCTGTATAACTGGCCCTCACACTGTCCAAGTGCTGAGGGTCCCATGGTGACTTTGTAAAACCAATCATTGTGTGGTACCGATGCAAAACCAAAAAAACACAACATGAACACCACCACCCCCTCCTCTCCGGTGAATCCCCCCCTTCCTGCCTCCCTGCATAACAGGTCAAGAACCGCCTGCCACCCCCAACTTGCAGAGTGCCTGTCGCCCACCCTTACCAACTCCAGGAACGTGCCCAACCCCACTCCCGAAGGCACAAATACTAAACAAAATACGCAACCCCGGCCAAAGTCCCCGAGGGCAAAGGCATTATATCATAGTCAAAGTATCGCACAGCATAAAGTCGGAAGTCCCACATAACTAACAGTTGTGGAGGTCAGAGGGTCGGTGGTATGCCACCATAGTCAATATAGAACTAAGGGAAACCACAACAGGTGTAAAACATACAGTCCCCATATCCTGAGGGCGCCTGAGCGAGCTCCAACCAGACCCAAAAGTAGCCCACTTTACTGTTTCATCCCGGAGGGCTGTGTGACTCCGAATCCGAGGGATGTGGGGACCGTCATTGCTGGCGCCACTCGTTGGTACTTCCGGTCACCGGAGCAGATTTATGAGACCACTTAGTACGCCAGCCATCCAGCCAGTCCCAAGCTTCCTCAGGCCTAGTAAAGAACCACAGTTTTCCATCTGCTTCAATTCTGAGTTTGGCTGGGAATAACATAGCATACTTAATCTCTTGGTCTCTGAGTGCACGTTTCACTTCTAGAAAACTTTGACGCTGCTTTTGGACCCTCGAGGTAAAGTCCGGTAGGAACGAAACTCTGCTGTTTTCCAGCGTCAGTGGAGGGGCAGCCCTTGCGGTTTGCAGGATCACATTGCGGTTGCGAAAGTTAAACACACATGCCAGAAGCGGGCGGGGGGGGGTTCCCCGGCTTCGGCTTACCCCCACACACTCGGTGGGCTCGTTCAATGGAAAAGCATTTGGAGAGTCCTCTGGGTTGAATATGTTTTAAGATCAAGTCTTCTACAAACAAATCCGCATCTGGCCCGTCCGTCTGCTCCGGAACACCAAGATTTCATACGTTATTGCACCGCATATGCCCTTCATAGTCATCAAGTTGTAGTGCCATCACCTCTTGGGAGTTGCGCAGTTGAGCTACCTGTGTCTTGAGGAGGGTGGTGTCCGCTACTAGGTCCGAGGTCGTACTCTCCATCGTGCTCACCCAGTCCGCCATTTTCCTCATGTCCTCCCTCATCAATGTCATTTCTGTAGCCACCGTATCGATATGGGTTTTAAGAGAGGTCCGTATCGTAGGGATTGCCGCTAGAAGATCTCTGTTGGAGGGCTCCGGGTCTTCCCCCTGAGTCACTGTCCTGCCTGGTCCGTCCCCTTGGGATTTCTGCCATTCAAATTTGTCCAGCTTGGTTTGTGTCACCATTCTTCTGCTGCGTCCCGACGCTATCTCAGCACCGTTCGGGGGGTCACACTGCAGGGCCGGTTTGGGGGGAGCATGCACCACTCACCGCCACCTGCTGTGGGAATCCACGTGGCCTGTCGGCGTAAAATGCCCAGCCCACCGCCGGCAATGCACCCTTCGTGTTCCTCCTGGGGCCTTTGATCACAGTCCACTGATGTCGGGCACTAGGAGCTCCACTCAGTTGCACGCCTAGGCACACAGATCCAGCGTCCATCCTTCTCCGTGCCCAAATGGAGACGGCCCAAATCTAATCCACAGCCGATTTATTGCCACTCTACTTCTCCCCTGCAGGTCCCACAGTCACTTACACTGCCACTCCTGAAGTCCCCCACAGGGACACTGACGCCCTCAGCCCCCTCTAGGGAGGCACCGCTGGGTCCCCATACGTACCGGGCAAAAGAGTGGTCCTGTAACGGTCACCACCGGGGGTTCACCGTGTCACGGTGGGCAGCACTTTTACCTGAGGCAGCCAGCATCAATCACGGGGCTCCGCGATTTCAGAACAGGCCTGTTGGCAGTAGTGGCTGCAGCCCTCCGTGTATTGCGCAATCCCTACCTGTGCCACTCCTCAAGTGTCCCACGGGGCCCCAAATGCTCCCATGCCCTTCAAGTAGATATCTCTGTGTCCTCACAGCCGCCTAGCAACATAGCGATCTTCTTTGTCGGGTGCCCAGTGTTTAATCCCGGGAGTTTGAGTGGGACTGAAGAGGCCCTGTGCCAGGCAAGGGACCGCGCAATGCAACTTTCTCAAAAATAAAGGCAGCCCCCCGATACTTTCATAATATGGCTGTGCGCTAGGGACGACATACGATGTGAGCACTGGGCCTTTGCGGAGAGTTCAGTCCGGGCACACCACCTCCCGGTGCCAAAGACACACCGTCACTCAGGGGAGGGGCCTCGCAGCGAGCAAGTCCTGTGGCGATACCTCCCACGATGGTCCACAAACCTACTTTCTCGTCATGCAGGCCGTCTCCAGGGTAGCAGTATGCGGGTTAGACAGGGAGTTCTCCCGGCCGGCTCCTCCGCGTCATTTGCGGACCAGGCCTCTGCCGCGGTGTTTCGTGGTGCCTGTGCCCCGCGGGGTGACACTTCCGCCCGGGGAGGCCGCCACAAATGGAGCCGGTGTCCAGAGTCGTCCTCACCCAGCAGCCGCGATCACCACCAAAGTTCGCCCACTTCTCGGTGAGCCTCCGCTGAATATAAAACACCCCTCGTGGCGATGTCTCGGCCGGGGCTGGAAAGCTGTTGACCAAGCCCACCATTATTTCATTCTTAATAAGAGGCCACATAATAAGATTCTATTGTTCTGTTATGACTCCTTGGCCAGAGTTGAATTTTATCTCTGCACTTCTGATGGATACAACTTCCAACAGACTCCTCTTCTAAGGAGTTATCCAGAAACCCTTTTCCCAGCGCTGCCAGGTAGCACCATGCAGCTTCATCCATGACTCCGCCTCTGGACATGACAACATTGGACTAGATCACTCCTGCAGTTCTGAGATTCTTACCTGTTTTCACCTTCTCATTGACGCGTGTATTGAGCACTCGGTGTCTCACTGGTGAAATTCCTCTGCATTTCTACAGCGATTAGGTCAAATGTCTCCTCCAAGATTTAAAGGTTTTATGCCCTATCACACATAGCACAAGAAAATGGCCCTTTTGGATCTACACAGCAACTTTGTTAAGTGTCTTGGACTAGAGCATAATGCCTGGCCATTGATTGTTGTGCCTGCCTGCACCTGAAGCCATGAGAGTGCAGGAGGCCAACTTGTTTCTGGCTAAAGCCTCAGGGAGGCACCTAAGCGATCTCCTTCACCAATAGATAAGCCACTTCAGAGAGAATGATCTCCTGATATATCTTCCCACAAAAAATGCCATAATCCTTTTCTTCCACCAGGAAATGATCCTGCTCCTGGTATCATTCGGAACCTCAGCAAGATTCCCTGATGCATGGCTCTTCCTGGTCGGGTAAGATCCTAATACTGAAAAATAGGAGACAGGAGTTTCCTGGTCCATCCACAGACTCTGCACAGGTCAAGACCTCCCTGCGTGCAATGCTATATCAGGTCAAGAGGCTTCTGCACCCACTGAGCAGCCCCCAAAAGGGAAGCATGTTCCTAGTTCCTTGGCAACTCTGGCGGTTCTGTCCCTCACACTTGCCGACATTGGGCCACCATGGGCTCTGGTGCTAAAGAAGCTGAAGCTTCCCAGGGCATCCTCCTCCATTTTGTCAGAACTTCCTTCAGTTCCGACACAGACACCACCCATGTAGCTGAGTACTGCGCCCCTCTCAAACCTCAAATTTGCCTGGATAGAGGAGGTATCCAACTATGATGTCCTCACAGTGCTTGTTAATGAGCATGACTGTAGAGAGGATGATTGGATTTAGGTAACCTTGTTCCCCGCTATAACTCCAATACTGGCTTATACCTGGATTAAGAAAATGCAAGTGGCTAGAACACTTGATAAGAAGGGGATGTCCATCACACTCTTGCTCTTGTTCCAGAGCAAGTTTCCTCATTCATCACTGTAGTAAGAAGAGCAGCAAAAGCCATTGACAGGGGTGTAATGCAGCCCTGTGTGCGGAGCCCCATTCAGTCCAAGGCCAATGAATATCTGTGAGATATGGACACTCTGGGCTCCCACATCACAATCTGCGCGAGGGGGATATTATCTACTGTTAAACCACTGGCTTTGAAATTGGCCTTATCGTCTGCTGAGCCGGTCTAGCATTATGAAAGGTTTTGAAACACCCATCCTCAGTGGGAGACACTTGATCTCTTTCAATAATGCCCTCTTGGATCCTGTCATGAATGCATGGAAGAAATCCTTTTTAGGCTCAGCACTCCAAACTGTTGGCCGGACACCACCTGGACCAATATGTTCATACCTTGTGGGGATTTGCAAAATTACAATGATCAGATACCAGACCACATGAAACGCCATTTACAGACCTGGCCATGACCAATTGAATGCATCCAAACAGATCTTACGAGGCAGCCTGGACTCTGCAGCCAACATTGGTACATGGGCATGGCTGTCATGCTGCATGAACATGTTTGGATAGATTTTACATGCTTCTCTGGAGTTGTCCAAATCACACACCCCGACATGCCCTTTGAAAGAGTGTGGCTTTATAGAGAGAAAGCCAACTTCCTGGAAAGCTTCAAAAATAGTAGAGCTAGAGCTCACACTCTGAGTCTTGACTCCCCAGTAGGACAATTCCATCAACAATAGAGAAGGTTTGGTGACTGCTCCAGGGCAGTTCATTCATTGCAGAGGCCATCTTGTCAGTCTGTCCACAGTGGATCACTGGATCATCCAGCTAATCTGCAGGGGTTATGCCCTACCTTTCATGTCCTTCCCTTCAGCCCATCCTCCTTCCACCAGGATGTGTTCACCAGCATTCACCTCAAGATTGGAGGTGGACATACCTGCCCTGCAGACAGCAGTGGTCATAGAGGTGATGTCTCTGAAAGAACGGGGTACAGGATTCTACTTCACGTACCTCTTGGGTCCTTAGAAGAATGGAGGTCTTAAACCCATCCTAGAGGTCCACCTTTTAAATGAGTTCATTCAACAGGACAAGTTCAAGATTTTGTCCCTAAGCAAAATTTGACGGGCCCTGCATGCGGGCAATTCGCTCATATACCAGAATCTCCAGGATGCCTTTTTCCACCTCCCAGTTCTTCTCTCCCACAGACATTACCTGAGGTATACAGTGGGATCACAGCACTATTAGTTCTTGACTATACTAGTCACAGTTACAACATGCTACCCATCTTTACGAAAGTGCTGGCAGTGTTTGCAGCTTCACTGCGATGGTCAGGAATCTTTGTATTTCCATACTTGTCTAGTGAAAGCCAATCCCAGGTGGTAGTCCGGGAACAGTTTCTGCAGAAAATCACGCTCCACCACAAATTGGACTTGACCATTGATGCCCAAAAGGCTCACTTTTATCCAATTTTGAGGCTTACCTTATTAGGAGTGGTGCCCACCCAACAGGATTCACATGAAGGCGTTTCCTCTTCTTCCTCCTCCTCCTCCTCCTCCTCCTCCTCCTTCACCTCCTCCTCAATGAGCCCTAGATGTTCAGAAGATGGTTCAGAGGTTAATGAAACAGATTCTGATCCCAGTCCTGTAGGCTATCCATCTGCTTTGCACCATGGCCTTGAGCATCCTGTTGGTGTCACAGGTCATATGGTGGATGAGGGCCTTCGGAGATTCGTGCAGTCACTGTGGTTCCAGCACCTGGACAGTCTCACAGCACAGGTGCAGGTCCCCCACAGGTCATCCAGATCTGTTCTAGTGGGTGGAGCCGCTCCAGCCATGTGGTGGGTTATGCCTTTAGCCCTATGAAGACTTAGGTTACTGTGGTTGCAAATGTTTCCTCACTGACTTGGGGGGCCCCCATTAGGACAGGATGACAGTGTTGGGCCTTTGACCCATGTCAGAGCATTGCCTACACATACATTTGCTTGAGCAGTAGTGGTCTGCCTTGCCTTAAAGTCTTTTCTCTCTTCTGTTTCAAGGAGCAACATTGAGATTTTATTGAACAACATCACCATCCATGATATCAATAGACAAAGCATTGTGAGGTTGGGGACCCTATTTTGGAAGGTAGTTAGTCTGTGACTTAGAGCAAAGTGATGGGGAATTTTCTTAGTATCTACCAGGTGTCCTCAATGAGAGCTTATGCTCTTATTGGCGCTCATTGGTGAATCATGAGTGGGAGCTGCATCCAAAGTGACAGAGGTTGGCTTTTCCAGATTGAGGTTTCCATACATGGATCTCTTCGACATGGCTCAGAACAGGAAATATTCTCAGTTCTACGCTGAGCACTTCCCTCTAAAGGGTTCCCTGGTGAATTATGCAAGTTTAACTGGTCTCATGGTTGACCTATGCATCGCTGATTCCTCTTCTGTCAAAAGACCTATGATGATGGAGATCGGAGCACTGCTGATCCTGATCACCCCACATTTGGCATGGACTATCTTGTACACCAATTTGTTGGCACTCCGCATTCTACAAATATTTCCTCTCCCTGCACAGGCCGGACCTGCCCCAGCAGCAGGATGGTTAGGTCTTCCACCTCAGTGCTGAATAGTGTAGCTGCACAGGTGGAGACTGAGCTGTGCCTTCTTGATAAATTTGCAGCTGTTATGTTGGTGGCTACCAAATCCATCCACATAGGTTGCTGGAACAAATTCATCCAGTGGTGCAATTCAGAAGTCCTGATTCCTTTTAAATCTTGCTTCTCCAACACCTTCCTATTTGCTTTGTTCCTTGCTCTGAACTTCCCGGCATTTATCCTGTGGCTCCTACACTATGGGACTATGAACAGCACTGTCTGGATAACCAACGGTTCCCAGAAGGCTGTGGCACACGTCTATGCAGCCCTGAGGAGAGCAAATGATGGCTCAGATGGGAATCAGCAAGGCCAAGAGTCTGGGGCCTGATGAGGGGGCAGAGAGAAGGTGTCAAGCCCCTGCCTGGATACAGAAGCAGCCCAGTGTGGGAGAACCCAGACAGGAGTGCATCTGAGTTACAGCGGCAGCAGCGCTTGGCTCACACAAAGAGGGCATGGGACCGTCACAAGGATGTGCCACGCGGCTGAGGAGGCCGCAGCAGATTTGTGAGTTGTGCGGGGCGACCACTGTAAGTTGGCATTAACGGTTACACGCACTGAAAGTATCATTAGGAAAGTGCACCCAGCACTGACGATCATGCAAGGACAGGTGAAATAGCCTGCAAGAATAGTGGATGTACTGTGTGTATTGTGGCTCAAGTGGAGAGGGAGAGAGCAAAGGTGCTCGAGACAGAAAACTCTTTTGGGGCCAGATGTATGACCCTTTTTAGTGGTCGCAAACAGCGGTCGCAAACTGGAAATCGGCCGTTTGCGACCGCTAAAAAGGTTTGTGGTATGTACAAATCCCATTTTACAAGTTGGTAGCCTATTACCGACTCGCAAAATAGGGTTTGGGAGTCGCTCTTAGGAAGGTGCATGCCAAGGGCATCCCTCCTTATAGCGAGTCGTACTGGTATGTACGATTGTTTTGCGACCGCAAATGCAGTCGCAAAACAATCACAGTTACCACCTACTTCAAGTAGGTGATAAGTGAGTCGCAAATGAATGTATGCGAAAATATTTTTTAAGAGCCGGCGGTTGTCCCACGGAACACTGCCTGCCCTTAAAAAATTAAAAGAAAACTTCAATTTTTTTTTTCTTTTAAACTCATCCCATTTTCCTTTAAAGAAAATGGGCTGCATTTGGGGAAAAAAAGTTTCTTTATTCAAGAAAACAAATACAGACATAGTGGTCTGAAATCCCCAGCAGGCCACCATCCCTGTGATATGTGAGATTCCTAAGGGGTCGCAAATTGCGACCTACCTCATTAATCTTAATGAGGTAGGTCTTTAGCGACCCCATTAGGAATCACAAACTGAGTCTGAGACACTGTTGTATATTCCATTTTGCGAGTTGCAAAACGTCGCAATTTGTGACTCGCAAAATGGAATGGTTGTGCATCTGGTCCTTGGGGCCTTATCACAGGGAACCTCTAGTGGACAGAACTCCGAGATGAATTCTAGTTGATCGGATTCCGAAATGACAATGGGAGGTGCAGTGCCACCATCACATGTTGCGCTGCGTTTGGCAGACGATTTGTAATTGTTCTTGACAAATGTGTTCACTGGCTACAATGGGGGTCCAGTGGTCCGCAGGAGATAACTGCTGAGTACAAAATCTCTTCCTGGACTATATCACGGCACTGCCAGGCGCCATAAATTAGTTACTCTGGCGTTGGGCACTTGAAGAACTCCCATTCAGATGTGAGGGGCGGCTGCTTCGAGATGCTGGGAGCTCTTACTAGGCCATGCACCGTCACAAATCTTGGCTGAGAACCATTGGGGTCATCACAATAGCTTTGCAACATTTTTTTTCATTCTCTTGTGTTGTCATTACTTGTTTTGAACTGATAGCTGTAGTGATTCCAGCCTATGGGGTGGGAGTTGGGATATGTTCAATGTTACACGCCCACTTCATACACAATTCACCTAGAGCACAGTAGTAAAGGGAAGTAATACCCTTGACGAACAGAAGTGGATAGGATCGCGAAACAGCTGATGGGTTTGTTTGGATATACATTCTTCATATGGCATGTGAGAGGTATGGGAGTCCTCTGAAGCGTAGGGGGTGGACATTGCATTCCGACAGGAAACACAATTTAACGGGAAGGTTTAGCGGGAAGAGAACTCACTGGTCTGCATAGATGGTGGAGGGGTCATTGATTTAGATTGGGCTAGGTATACCTGTGAAACCCATTGTGATGCACATCAACAGAGAGGCTAGATATGCACTTATGTAGGCACAACCTAATTGTATTCTCATGCTTTTTGGCTCTGTTTATTCACTCAATATGAGGCAAATACAATACCTTGATTCTCTTGCTCCAAAACTGTCCTCTTGATAGGGTCAACATTTGGTCCTTGGTGGGGAATGCAATTGAATGAAAAACATGCTGCCTGAAATATCGACCCCTACATTGGTGATTGCACAATTTCGAGCTTGCGCAGGCAGTTGGGACCTCGTAGGCATTTGGAGGTCATAAAATGCAGAGAATACTCATTCTACTCCCCAGTGCATGATCTCCATGTTCGGTTAGACAAGATGATGTGCACTTTCGGGTTTAACAAAAAGCTCACACACATAGAATGCCTAGACTGCACAGTATCAGACCACACTCCCTCCTCATGAACATTGTTTGGGGCCCTCAAAGGGCTGCTATCCACACATGGAGGTTTCAAACTTCAAATGTAGGCGAAGCGACATATAGAATACCTCTAGGGGCCATGATTGTTGAATATTTTCAGTTCAATCAAGGTACAGCCCAGCATACTAACATGGGATGGGAAGCATTTATTGAAGTAGTTAGAGGCCTCAATATAGGACAGTCTGTTAGAGTTAGGAAGTCCTTGGTAAATTAACTGATTAAGATGGAGGACCATATACATGTTGTGGTAGGGACCTTACCATCTGTCCTAGGTTGGCAGCAGAGAGAGAAAAACATGCAATGATTTGAGTGACTAAGGGCTATGACGCTCAGGGATTATTTGAACACTATCCATGATGAGGGAGGTAGAGTAGATGAATAGTAGCTTGGCTGATGAAGCTGGAGGAGAGAAGTCACTCAATCGGATTTGAAATGATGGGGTGATATAGTGCTATTGCAGAGCGACATACACCAAGTGTTTGTCCAAAATTACAAAGCCTTATATGCTGAGCAGCCTCAGGCTCCGGAGGATGAGACAGAGTTCTTCTGAGATAGGGCTCCAGTGAATAAACTGGATGCCCAGACCACTGCGGCACTGGAGGAACCAATCACAGAAACGGAAATCAAGGAAGCCATAAGGAAACTAACATGCAGCAAAACATCAGGAATGGGCGGATTGCCGGTGGATATTAATTATGTCTATGTGGCTCAATTGGCGGCCATGTACACTGGGGCACTGGAGAACAGCGCCTTACCAGCTAGTACTAGAGAAGCCCTGATTTGTTTGACACCTAAATCGAAGAGCAATGCTCTGGACATGGCCGCCTACAGACCCTTGTCAATGCTAAATTTGGATTATACGATCCTTCTGTGGACATACGCAAATTGTTTGATACAATACACTGGGGTTATCTGAGAGCAGTGGTGAGACGCATGAACTTTGGACGGGGATGGGATGGATAGGTATCATTACTGTACTCAGGAGCCAGGGCTAGAGTCTGAAAAAGACGATGTATATCCAAGGCATTCAGAATCTACAGGGGCACCCATCAGGGATGTCTGCTTCCTCCAATGCTTTTCGCACTGGCTGTGTGCCACCTGCTTGTGTGGCCAGAGAGATAGGGGCAGGGAGAGGAATCCTCCTGGAGGATGCGGAAGACATCATTTCACTATACGCGAATGATATGCTCTTATATCTCGGAGACACAGAGACAGGAATCCCCTGAAGTGTTGAGATCCTGAGAGACCTGTGAAGTGTGCCCGGTCTATGCACAAATTGGAATAAGATATGTGTCTTCCCAGTGTCCCCAAACATCTAGGAAACCTCCGAGAGAGGTGGTGTGAATTGGCTTTCAGTGGGCTCCCCTGGTTCATCAATATTTGGAGGTTAAAATATTTCACTCTGACAATGACATATAAGAGGGGAATTTAGGAAGAGGGTAGGACTCCGAAGGGCAATGTGCACTTTTGGTGTGCCCTTACGTTGCTGATAATGGTTAGAATCGCAGTCATGGTAATCCTAGAGCGGGTACTATATTACTTTGTGACTGCCCATTTGGATACCTCAAATTTGGCCCAGGGAATATAGACCCATATGTATGAAACTTCCATTTTGCATTTACTAAATAGCGAATCCTAACAAATCGCTATTTAGGAAATGCAAAATGGAATGTACTAAAATAGAGATTTCCTAATAGCGATTCCTACAGAGTAGCAATCACTATTAGGAAAGCGCTATTTAGGAAATGCAAACCCATTCATTCCTATGGGTGTTCGTGTAGAGCCCTCAAATGCCCTATGGGCAAGTGGGCGCTCTGTGGCACAGGCAAAAATGAATTTTAGGTGCATTTTTACAAATAGCACCTGGGTTCCATCTGATTGGATTCAATGGTAACAGCATTTCCTAAATGCCCATTTCACATTTAGGAAATGCTATGTACATGGGATTAGGAAATTGCAAACAGGAAAGCCCTATTTGCGATTAGAAATTGCGACCTAAATTTCCCTTTTGCACATATGGGAAGCCTATTTGGCATTTCTTAATGGCCCTAAATTGTGATTTGGACCGCTAAGAAATTCTAAATGGCTTCATACTTATGGGTCTAAATGCCCCGCTGTAGTATCCTACTCTTGTTCTTGTCATGCCCTTTTCTCCCCCTGCTCAGCCAGTGTGTTGGTGTGTGTCCTGCACGGAATGGTGGAGTGATGATGCGATTGGAATGTTGGGTGCCTGAGAGGTTTGGAGTGACAGTTGAGAATGGGCTGAGCAGAAAGCAGGCTGCTCCTGGTGGGGCTCCCTTTCACAACTCAACTACTTGTTGTCTGGAACTCTGCTCTCTTACTTCATTTAGCCATGGTACCCTTACATGAGGGTAGTCCAAGCTTTTGTGTGGATGGTTCCCACCCACCCCCTGTTTATAAGTTTTATTCTCTCCTTTACATTAAAGATGGGAATGGGTTCTAGCCCCATTCTCTAATCCTACATTTGCCTACATGGGTGAATTATGGTTTTTAACTCTCACACAGGGCATAAAATTATGGGTCACAGTCCCATTTAGGACATGGGTTTTAGTTCCATCTTCTCTAACATTGTTACCCTCACACAGGGTGTGTCTTTTTGGGGCCAGTCCCATTCACATTAACTTACGCCCTTACGTCTCGGGGTAGGTCCTGGGTTTTAGTCCCATCCACAGCGCCAACCTTCCCTTTGCTTAGGGCTAGGTTATGGGTTTCAGTCCCATTTTCCGTAGCCAACCTCCCTTTTGTTTCGGGGTAGGTCATGGGTCTTTCCCATCTTCTCGTACATTGTTACCCTCACACAGGGTGTGTCTGTTTGGGGGCCATACCCATTTACATTTGCTTACGCCCTTATGTCCGGGGTAGGTTATGGGTTTTATTCCCATCTTTTCTTACAATTTTACCCTGACACAGGGTGTGTTTTATGGGTTACAGTCTCATTACAAGATTTCACTACTTGTCACCTCTACATGGGGGTTGTCCTTACAAGGGCTATTATATTATGGGTCTCAGTCCCATTTGCTATCAATTACTTAAAATGTCATGCTTACATCATTTTACATTGTTGTACATACAACGTTATTCTCTTTATCATTTTATTATAATTATGAAAGTGGGGTAAGTTGAATTATACTTATTTGTATTTTTATTCTTCTCCTCTCTTTGCAGACTTGTTCAGTGATTTACGTGATGTTCTATCTTTTCTCATCCTTGGTACCTGAACTACACACTTTGTTTTATTCTGCCTCTAGTCTTTCCTCTTTTGTAGTGTTTTTCTCTTTCTTCCGTGTTCAAGAGAACATCTTTCTCTCTCTTCTTCGGGTGTCTGGGTGTCAGTCTTGTGTCCAGTTAGCGTTGTGCCTCGCCTTTCCTTTCTTGCTTGCCTGCCTGGCCAGTGGGTGTGTTTGGGGGTAGTCTTTGGTGTGATTATGTCTTTCTGTTCCTTGTTGTTTCTTTCGCATGTTTACTGTTTTCTTCTCTTTTGTTATTTGTTGTTGGAGAGTATGGGTCATTTCTATTTGTCATACTTACCCTTTTCTTCCACTTAGTTTTCTGCCTACCATCTTTTCGCTCGCTCCTTTCTGTCGTCTTCTTGACCTTACTTTCTTTGTTGCATTTGTATTCCTTTCTGCACTAGGTTATTTATTGTTACATCTCTTTTAGGTATAGGACGTTTGCTTCCGCTTTATAAGAAAGGGGGATATATAGTATCCTACTCTTGTTCTTGTCATGCCCTTTTCTCACCCTGCTCAGCCAGTGTGTTTGTGTGTGTCATCCTCGGAATGTTGGAGTGATGATGCGATTGGAATGTTGGGTGCCTGAGAGGTTTGGAGTGACAGTTGAGAATGGGCTGAGCAGCAAGCAGACTGCTCCTGGTGGGGCTCTCCTTCACAACTCAACTACCTGCTGTCTGGAACTATTCAACATGTTACCTGCTTCAATAAATCATCTTTAATTACAACCTTCCTGCGTGGACCTCGTTACTACACCCGGTTACTTACCTGTAATCTTCATTACTCCGAGTATTGTCTCCCTCGCCACATGAGTTGCAAAGTGAGCTTCAGCTCCACACCAGAACCCTCCAAAGCAAAGTTAGCTTCCCATGCCTCTACCTGTAGGACTATCAAGCCCCAAGAACCAATGAAGCCGATAGAAAAACAGCGAGGGAGGGATGGGAACTCATGTGGGGAGGAAGTCAATACTCGGAGTAATCAAGATTACTGGTAAGTAACTGGGGCATTACCTCCTTGTAAGTCTTCCAAGCCTCCAGAGTTACAAAGTGAGCAATATAGCCAAGCAACTTCATGGAACACACAAGAAACCACTGACAAAAAGAAGATGCAAACAAACTGGTTTAATCCAAAAAATATAAAACAGTTGGAAAACAACCAAGAGGAAAACACAGAAGGCGAAAACATTACAAGCCAGAAGAACCAGCCCGAGAACTGCCTCCGCAAAACCCCCAGTTGAAGGACCACCCAAATCCACCCGGTAGTGATCCATGAACATGTGTGGGGAGGACCAGGTCGCGCCCCTACAGATATCCTCAGTAGACACCCCCTTGAAAGAGGCCCAGAAGACAGACAGACCCCTGGTGGACCGACCCTGAACCCGGGCCGATACCTCAGAACCCTGAGAACCGTATGCCAGCAAGATAGCCTGCTTGATCCCCCTACTCAGGGTGGAGAGATAAGGT
This sequence comes from Triturus cristatus, assembly GCF_964204655.1. Lineage (NCBI taxonomy): Eukaryota > Metazoa > Chordata > Amphibia > Caudata > Salamandridae > Triturus > Triturus cristatus. The sequence goes on from NC_140580.1 coordinate 791,032,649, forward strand.
TTGTGACCAGACCGGACCAAAAGTGACAAACAAACTGTCAGCAGCAGAAAGGTGCAGTCTGCTCCAAATAAAACAACAGCACCCGACAGACATCCAAAAGCGAGAGGGCAGACTCCACCCCATACCCCGGAACCAGAGGAAAAGAAAAGAAGGCAACAACACCTCACGAGAGCGATTGAGAACCGAAGGGACCTTGGACGGAAATTTCAGATTTGGGCATAACACAATACGATCTGCCAGGACCCGCAAGAACGGAGGGGAACGTAGAAAAGAGCCCAGCTCCCCGATCTGACCAGCAGAGACGATGGCCACCAAAAATACCCCCTTCATGGTGAGGAACTTCACATCCACAGACCCCCAAGGGCTCAAAGGGACTTCCCTGAAGGGCCTGTAACACCAAAGGAAGATCCCAGGAAGGTATCTGGGAAATGGCCATAGGACGCTGCAAAAAGCATCTCCGAAGTAAACGGGGCACCAAAGGATCCAGCCCGTCCAGCAGAGGACTGCAAAAAGCCTGCAATGCTGCCCACTGAGCCCGCAGAGTAGAAGGGGCCAGGCCTAGGGCAAAGCAGTCAGCAAGGAAATCGAGTACTTTCAAGGGATCTACTGACTCAGAGTCGACACCCTTCGAAACACACCACAGAGAAAAAGACCCCCAATGGCGGGAATAAGAAAGAAGGATAGCTGGGCGGCGGGAGCCCTTAAGCAACTCCACCACCTCCAGGGAGCAACCCTGCGCCAGCATGCTCATCCTTTCAAGAGTCAGGCCTGAAGATGAAGCCGACTCAACACCCCCACCGGAAGTGGAGGGACCTGCAAGGGGAATGGAAGACCTGGAATCGCCCAGCGCTCCTGGACGGCCATCTCCCTCAGAAGAGGCAACCAAGAGCAGCAAACCCAGCCGGGCACCAACAACAGAACAAATACCTTGTCCTGGCGAATCTTGCACAGAACACATGGAATCAAGGAAATTGTCGAAAAGGCGTAAAGCAGGGAGTCTGACCAATGGAACGACAATGCATACAACTGCCATGCCCTCGAGTATGAGGGAATGCGCAGAAGCGAGGCAGATGAGCATTGAACTTGTCTGCGAACAAATCCACTACCGGGCACCCAAACCGGCCCTGCAGCAGACATAACAATGACACCCTTGGGGAGCTGTAAGCCATAGGCGTTCCGGCACGCAGTTCTCCTTCCCTGGAGATACACTGCCTTGAGGGACAAGACCGATGCCTCTGCCCAAGACAGGATAGCCTGAGCCAGGAGCCAAAGGAAGCAGGCCCTGCAACCCCCCTGATGATTGAGGTAGCCCATCACCACCTGATTGTCGGTATGAACCAGAACATGATGCCCCTGGAGGACTGGGGCAAACTCCAGTCAAGCCAGATGGACGGCCTTCATTTCCCGGAAGTTGGACGAGCATCCTGCCTGCAGGCGATCCCACTGACCCTGCACAGATCGGGAATCTAAAGTCGCCCCCCAGCCCAGGAGGCTGGCATCGGTCGTAACCACCCGGGAAGTGGACACCAGAAATGGAAGACCCTTGGAGAGATGGGACTTCACCAACCTAGATCCGACCGAATCTGTGGGGAAACAACCACAGGGAGATCGTAATCCTCCAAAAAGGGAGCCCAAGGGGACAAAAGATGGTTTACCAACGATTACAGAGGGAGATGTGCCGAGGGAAGCACATTGATAGTCCCTGACATCAACCCCTACACCCTTAACCACTGACGGACAGGGGTGTAATCCAGAGCCAGAACACAACCCACGTCCCTCCATAAGGTAGTCTTCCCCTACACTGGCAAGAAAACCATCCCCTGGACCATGTCCAGGCGACCTCCGATGAACACCAAGTCCTGGGAAGGTTCCAGATGGGACTTCTTGTGGTTGATCAGGAACCCATGAACATTCAGGACCTCACAGAACCTCTGGACATGAAGAGTCCCCTAAGAAAAAGAAGAGGCAGAGATCAGCCAGTCCTCAAGGTACCGTAAAACCCTAATCCCTTCCCTGTGAAGGATCCCAACCTAAGGGCCCAAAACCCTAGTGAAAACCCTTGGGGCAGAAGACAAACCAAAGGGGAGTACTTGGAACATGAAGGGCTTGCCCCCACGCAAAACCAGAGGTAACACTGAGAAGATGTGTGGATGGGCACATGGAGGTTAGCATCCAGGTGATCCAGGGAGGCCACCTCCTCCCCCTAAAACACTAATGGAACGATTTCCTACAAAGAGAGCATCTTAAATTTAACATGGGGAATGAAAGAATTCACGCTTTTCTAATCCAACACCGGACAAAAGTCCCTAGAGACCTTCCTCACCAGAAACAGGATAGAATAAACACCCAGACCCATCTGACAAGCGGGAACTGGACGAATGGCCCCTTTCGAGAGAAGATCATGAACGCCTGCCAACAGTACTACCCTTTTTCTCGTTGCCGGAGGCAGGCCGATGATAGTCAGGATTTTGACGCTGGGGTAGAAGTAGCCGGCTGAGACTGGGATTTCTTGAAGAACGGGGTGCCCCAGCCCCCGACCTCGAAAGGGCATGCCCCCCTAGGAGTAGAAGTTGGAGCAAAAGCCCTCTTGGGACCAAAGAAACAGCTACAAGAAGGATGGATGGGTGTGAATAGCTTCCTGTCCTCCGGGAACTTTCTTAACCATCTCCTCCAGAGAAGAACTAAACAGTTTTGTCCACGAAAAGGGGATCTTTATAAGGAGCGTCTTCTGGGCAGTGTTGGCCTTCCAGTGACGGAGCCACACCTGGCAACGAGCCTGAATAGCTGCACCACCACTAGCAGCGGCGGCAGCACCCAAGGTGTCGAAGGAGATATCAGACAACAGCCTTGCCTGCTGCTCCATGCCCGCCAAAGTAGGAAGGACATCAGCCCCTTGTTCCATCAGTTCAGCCAAAGATTGAAAGTCATTCAACAAAGACTGGACAGTGTAAGACAAATAGGTGGAAGCCCTAATGGAGAATTTGGTGGCCGCACAGGAACGCTTAGCTGCAGCCTCAACTCTCTTATCGACAGGAGCCGAGGGAGAGGCATCCTCTGAAATGATGGACCCTTGAGATGCCAGTCCTGCCATTAGAGAATCAACCTTCATTGAAGACGGGAAATCCCGGATGGGGTAGCGTTTAGATAGGTAACACGGGAAATCCTGCTGGTCCACCTCCTGCCACTCATTTTGTATCACCTATTTGACAGAAAAATGCAAGGGCAAGGACTCGCTCCTTTCGCTGATATTGATAGTCCTCAGTCAGCTCCTCGACAGGAGCAACAGAGAAGGCCATGTTGTCCTTGATGTGCTGAAGGACCTCCCTCAATTCTTGGCCCTGCACATAATGTTGCCTGAGATCCTCCTTCTCACCCTCAGTGCATGGGGGAGGGTCCAGTCGCTGTCGTTTTGGGGAAGAAGGGCCCTTGCGATCTTTAAAGGCTACTGCCACCCCAGCCTGAATCATGGACTGAATTGTCTGAAGAGACAGGGACTCATCTGTAGGCTGTGAGCTGGGCCCTGCCGCCACCGGAGGATCCTCACCAGGCTCCATCGCCGGGACACCACAGGAAACTAAAAAAGCAGGGAAACAGAAGTGAAAGTCCTTCAACAGCCACACAGTCTGCAGAGGACTGCAGCGATCACCCCTATGTACTTACTCATGTCGCAAATAAGGGTGAAACAGTGAAAAACTATCAGCAGCATACGTAGCCAGGCAACCCTTAAAAGTGGGAAGCCGGACGTGTGAGACTTTGCCCCCCGGAGACAGGATAGGCCAGGAGACACAGGAGGTCGTAAAGACCATCGGACGTGTTACCGCCAAGAATAGAATAAAGATCTGACTCGTGTCCCCCCCCCCTGCAGGAAGAGCAGGAGCCAAAGAGGCACGAGACTAACTGCCTCCTAATGTGGTGAATATCTGCCGACAAGGTAAGCCCGCTGTGCAGAGGTGGCCACTGAAGCCTGTACCCGCTCGCGTCTCAGAGGGAGCCGATACGTGAGCACAGAGAATAGGCAGGACTTCCCACCGTGCAAGCCCCATACTCGGGGACTGCCCGGACCGAATCAGGCGCAGAAGGATCTGAGACGCGAGCAGAACAAAGCCAGCCAGCTGGGCTGGAGCTGTCACAGGTGCCAGTGCAGAAAGGGCACTCGAGTCCCAGCTGAAGCTGAGATGCAAGTAAACATGAGACCCCACCCGGGCTGCTAGAGCAGGACCTCGACTTACCTGACATGTGTACTTGGAGAGTCCAACGCAGAACAAAAAACAGGTAGGGGGATGGGCCGACCCTCCATTTCCCTTTATACTTGGTCCCGCTGTGATTTATCGGGCCACGCTGTCGACGATGGTCAATTACTACCACTGAGAACTTCATACCGTAACAAGATTTGAATAAGATTACTTGTTTGAAACATACATGTGCAAAATTAACGGATATTAAATAGATGAAACTCCTCTAAGAATACTAGTACACTTAATATTTTGATTCATGCGGTGCCTTTGAACGTTTTAATGAGGAGATTCACCATAAAATGACTTAAGCCCTGATGACTTCTTTTTAAGACAAAACACGTTGGCTGAATTAAATATTGCAACAAAGAGTGATCTGATTTATGCAAGAAGGCTACAAGTCTTTAATTTGAAAAAATCGAATGACTTTTCTTGAAGAAAACTTGACTTGAATTACAATAAAGAAGACTGGATCTGAATCATGAACTATCTGCCTAATGACTTCTTTTCGTTTTGAGGATTTAATTCTAATATAGATATTATTGTCATTTAATTGTGTTCTTCCTTCTCCTTTGCTTTGCAGTCGACATTTTTATTGCAGTTGTCCGCGCACTAGAGTGCCAAACATATTAGCTTTGCCAATGCTTGTCTTTTTCTGTGTGTTTATTTAACATAGTTTTCATTCACCCCAAAGCCCCCCACTTGATGGCAATGCACCAGAAATATATTCTTGTCATTTCTGTTCAAATTTGAAATAAAAATACAGGGGAAACAAAACATAACAGAGGCTTCGAGTGTGTGTGTGTTTTTTTTATCTACATGGTTCTCTCCCTTTTTTGAAGGCAAATGAAACTCGCCAAATATTGAATCGTTAAACATCCACGTGAGAGACAGCATACATTTTCTGTTCGGCACTATATAGTATGAAAGGTGCGTCTTTCCTTAGGGTGTGCAATCTGCTTTATATGCAGTATTACAAATCTACGGTGCACAGGAGTTTTTGCGATACTTTCTATCTTAATAAATTCTTGCATACATGACTCTGCTTCTGGTCACGTTAATACCGTAAAAGTAGAGCAGAATGGGGTGCCCCAGGTTCAGCCTATCATAATGCATCCGAGGCAACTGTCGTCAAAACGAAATCTGGTTGACATGGAGAAATGCCTAGAAACAAATATTTGCACTGCTTCCTCGTGATATTATACCACATGGCAGACACACATTTGTTCTTTTGAAAAAGTCCACAACCTCGTTAAACTGTGGAACATGGCAGCTGTAAATGTACAGTAAACAAGCATTGGCAAAACCAACGGGACTCGCTTGAATGTGCCAACACATCTAAACCCAGGCATTTAAAAAACAAGCATTGGCATAGCCAATGGGTCTTGCTTTTGGGACCTTATAAGTATTTAGTTATACAGCACAATATCCTTGGTGCAACAACATCAACTGTTGCATGGCTAAACACTTATAAGGTCCCAATGGCGAGACCTATTGGCTATGCCAATGCTTGTTTTTCACTTTTGTCCTGCAATTCGGCCACCTCTCAGGCTGCCATTTCAGAGATACCACAGGACGTCCATTGTCCAGCACTTCAGCGCCCCACAGTTTTAACTCTTAGCCCCCAAGCGATTCTCACACCTTCAGCCTGAAATGGGCTGTAAAAGAGGTGCTTGCAGATGGCAGAGAGGGGAGCTGCGGCCCAGGAGGAGTCTGCACAATGAAGCTTCCAGAGCCCAGAAGGTGTCAGTTATGCAAATTAGAGGAGCTCGCATATTCCCTTTCGGCGCAGGGCCACACAAATCCTAGAACCGGCCCTGTTGCTAACAACAGATGGGAAGGAGGAAGGAACGGGAAGAGACTTTGGAGCACAGGCACAGAGTCTACAGAAATACAAGATTAAACATACACAGTTAAATTACCTGCACAACACTTACCTTGCTCCCCACAGGGTGAATGCCATGAATCAAATAGATACTGTTTGCTGCCCCCGATGCTTTTTATTGGATGCTAATGTAATGCATATGGTGTGGAATTCCCTAAAAATAGGACAATTCTGGATTAAGGAGTACAGTTAGGAAGGAACTTTGAAAAATAGAATCCATGAAATCTTTCCTTCAGGTTTCAGTAACCTTTTATTTTTTTCTTATTTCAAATTTGCTGATTTTTCAACGAGTTGTTTCAATCGACAATACAAAATCGATTTGTAGATCACAGTTGCATTTTCTATAGATCAACAGCCTTTCTGCCTACGCGTTTCGTCCTTCCCTTAGGACTTCATCAGGGCTTGTATTTTAGAGAGAAGAATTCTCTTCTTTTTCTAAACATCGAATACTTTGTGTCATAAATTTGCGGCGCGCAACCAGATATCTTGAATTCCATCAATTCTTATTTCTCATAATTTCTTCAATACTCCTATTTTCACTATGTTCAAAAGATAATCACTTGAAAATAATCAATTATTATTTTTCTGAAATCCTTCAGTCCTCCTCCTTTCACTAAGTTCAAAATCTTTCATTCTATCAATCTTATTTCACAGCGATCCTCTCTCCTGCCGCGGGCCCGATAAATCCCATTCTGGATTAAGATTGTGGCAGATTTAGATCACACACTCAATAGACAGGACTTGTTCAACATGGAAGTATGCCTGTTAGGATTATACCCACTAAGGCCAGAGAAGAAAGTGGGCAACACATTTCTAGACTGGCCCTGGTCTGTGAAGACAGCACTGTACTGAATCAACAGAAGGCCCTCCGCATAGCAGATGGGAGCTGGGCAATAGCAAAGTGGCTGTCCTAAGGGATGAGGAGCAGAGAGGAGTCCGTAAAAAAACAAAAGCAGACCTCTGGATGGAAATGATAAAGGTCTTTGTGGGAGAGGAATACTGGGTACGGCCGTAAGTCCCTTGGACGCATTAAACAGAGGAGCATACAGCGCATCTGAGCCCTCATACTTGTTTGCCCAAGTTACTGCGAAAAGCTGTGCATACCACAAATCTTACCTAATAAATCAACTACTTAATTTACCTTGGAACTTGACATCTTTCTTTGTACAACATAACTATAAGCACATGAAAATACTGGCGTCCTGTAACTTATTGAAAAATGGGAATAAAACAGTTTAAAAACAATGGTCTGTGCTGACTGTGAGAGTATGTTTGTGAGAGAGAACTTATGCATGTGTGCTCATGTGTGTCCACGTGCATGTATGACTGAATGTGAGTGTGAGTCATTGACAGGTAGTGGGTAAGAGGCAGTTGGGTTGAGAGCCAGTAAGTGAGTGTACGTAAGAGAGACAACGTGAGAAACAGTCATATTAAAAATGAGTACAAGTGAGAGAATAAATGAGTAAGAATGAATGTGAGAGTGTTAGAGAGTGTGAGTGAGAACAGTGTGAGTTTAAAAAAACAAACATTTTTTATTGTTAAGATGAACATAAAGCAGCAATGAAACAGTATATGAGTCGACAGTATACAATTACATATTACATATTTCAGAGCAGGTGTCATCTGGGAATCACAGTACAAACTCCCACATATAATCACATTGGTAACAGCAGACATGTTCACTAGATTATTCACACACATTAGATCAAGAGTGCGAGACAGATGCTTGCGCCATTCAATACTCGATATATAGGTAATCGCATTATTCATCTCCAGATAAGGGCACATTATTAATGTCAGATACATCTATTAATTTGTGTCGTTCACAGTGCAATTCAACTGTAGGGGATGGACAGATGTCGCCTCTGTATCTATTCCACTCCCCCCCCCCCCCCCCATTTGCGGTCCTGTTTCTTGGGGCAGCCCCTGTATTTTAAAGACAACTTTTTCGGCTATCATTGCCCTGTCCATGTCAACTGCACAGTCGCGTACAGTCAGGACCACCCCCACCCCCCATTTTTGTGCAATATTGCGTTTTGTAATGGCTCATCCCAACGAGTCCCATGTTTTCTCTGTTTGCGTTAGGTCAGTGGCCTTCCAGATATTTAGGAGACATAGGGGTATATTAGGAGGGCGGGCGGATGGCCGCCACCGGTCCGGCGGTGCAATGGCCAGACCGGTGGCGGCCATCCGCCCGCAATCGAAAACCCGGAAAACCGCCGGTCCGATTAGCATCGCAGTCGTGACCGCCGCGGTGTGATTTTCCGCCCGTGAACTTTTCCGCCAATTGCAGTCCACCCGCTTGCCTAGCGTGCGGAGCTGGACCGTTACAATTGTTGCGGATCAGGGCCAAGCACCGCCGGCTCGATTATGATGCCGGCGATAGCCAGCCTTTCCGCTGCGGTGGAACCGCCATGGAAAGGCATGCGGAGACATGTTCCGGGGTCCATTGCGGGCTCCCAATGTGTTGGAGGTGTGTGTGTGCACTTTGGGGGACCCCCCTACATGTCCCTGTACCAGGTGGCAGGCACTGTGCAGTGCCTGTCACCCACTGCAGGGATATGCAAGACAAGCTCTTTTTGACATCGTGGCGGTGCTGCTGGCAGCAGCGACCGCTGCAATGTTAATCGCCAGAATCCGACCGCCACGGTCGGTTTGCGACTGCGGAGCATCCTAATTAGACCGACGGTTATGCTGCGGTCCTTGCGGGCGGTCTTTTCCCGCTACCGTGGCGGTCGGGAGATTTTCTGACCACCATCCTAATAGACCCCATAGTTGGGGAGAGGCCTTCAGAGTCTTATCACCTGCTTTCTCCATCTGCTTTGTGACATTACCCCAGTATCGTTGCACTATTGAGCAATCCCAGATTATGTGAAAAAAGGGTCCCATTTGGTAGCATGCCGAAGGCACAAGGTGTCAGCCCTCCTACCCATTTTGACCAAGTTCCCTGCATCTAGGTATACACGGTGAAGGATCTCCAATTGGACCAGGCGCAATCTCATTGGGATTGCCACTTCCCTGGGGGAGGCCAGGGCGTCTCGCCAATCATCATCTTCCAATTCCCCCGGGTCTGTCCCCCAGTATTGCCACAAGCACAAGAAGGGGTCTGGGCGATTATTTAGGAGCTTTTTATATGTGAGGGATCTGGCCTTTTTATTCATGAGTATCAGCCTGTCCTCCAGTGGAGAGGCCTCGGGTAGTGGAACATCCCTGGGTAACACCGCTTTGACTACGTGGCTAATTTGCAGGTACCGAAATGTTTCGGTCTGTTGGTATTTATTCTGTAGGTCTGCAAAGGTGGCCAGCCCCCCCGCAATCCACATATAGCCGACTGTCGAGATGCCTATAAGATCCCATTTATCGAACCCAGGGTTTTTACTAAGTTGACCCAGAAGGTCTGGCTCCCAGAGTGGTGTGGCTCTTGTGAGTTTGTTATGCCAGCCCAATTGTCTATTCACTCTATGCCAAGTGTCTACTGTGCATGCAGTGGGTCCCGTGAGGTTTAGCTTACGGGGGTTTGTGTAAAGTGCCCTATATCCTCCCCATCCCAGAAGCCATCGGTTTGTACGGAAATTTGGGTCGTCATGGTCCCCATGTACCCATTTGTTGATTGCAACCAATTGAGACGCCTGATAATTAAGCCTCATGTCGAGTAATGCAATACCCCCATCGTACCACCCCATAGTCAACTATTTCATGGCTATGCGTGGAGCTCGGCCGTCCCATAGCAGTCCCCGCACGACTCTATCGATGCTTGCAAAGTAAGTGTCAGGGATCATGTTAGGGGTGTTTTGCAATGTGTAGAGAAAACTCGGCAGTGCCAACATCTTAAAAAGCGCTGCACGTCCCAAGAGTGTAAGGGGGAGGGATCGCTAATGTTTTGTGTCGGATCGAAGACGTGTCAGGGGTGCGAGCAGGTTTGTCTCATAAAATAGGGTTGGGTCTGGTGTGATATATATGCCGAGATACTTGAAGCCCTTTGATGTCACAGGTATGTCATATCCTCTAGGGTTGTATGGAGGTGTACCCCACAACACATAGAGCTGGGACTTGGTCCATGGTGTAACCCGAGTGCGCGTCAAAGATGTGGAATATATGGAGGACCCGGCGGAGGGACTGTGAGGGCGAGGCCAAATACAAGAGGATATCATCCGCGTACAATGAGATGCAGTCCTTATGGTTCTCCGTCCACTTCAGACCACGGATTAGCGGGTCCCCCCTAACCCAGACCGCCAGTGGCTCAAGTACAAGGGCAAAAAGCAAGGGCAACAAAGGGCACCCTTGCATAGTACCCCTCCCCAGTGGGACCTGTCTAGAGATGTGGTTATTTACTGTCACATGTGCTGTTGGGTTGGCATAGAGCAATTGGATCCACTTCATAAAGTTCTGGCCAAATCCCATCCTCATCAGCACTGTGAAAAGAAATTCCCATTTGATGGTATCGAATGCCATTGAAGCATCCAGCGACAATAGCGCTGCGTCCTCTCTGATCGTGTTACGTCTACTCAGGACCCCATGCAATCGCCTTAGGTTCATGGCCTTATTCCTCCCTGGCATAAACCCGGATTGGTCCGGGTGCACTAGTTCGGTGATATAGGGGATGAGTCTGTTGGCCAACAGTTTCGCTAATATTTTCGCCTCAACTGTGAGGAGGAAAATGGGTCGAAAGGCCCTACAATCATCTGGCGGTTTGCCCTATTTATGGATGACCACAATGGAGGCCGTCCTAATATCTGCTGGTATTACCCATTTATCAAAACCTTCAGTGTACATTTGAAGCAGGTGGGGAGAGAGTTTGGAAGCCATTGGTTTAAAGAATTCGATTGGGAGCCCGTTGGTTCCCATGGCCTTACCCGAGCGGACATCCTGAATAGCCTTCTGAATCTCATCCTCTGTGAGCTTTCCCTCTAGGGAATCCCTGTGAGGACATACAGGCGACTTTTATAGTCGAGAGCAGGTCCGCGACCGTGGGTGGCTGGGATGTCCTGGAGGATGTGTATACCGATGAAAAGTAGAAAGCAAATGTGTCAGCGATCTGTTGGGGATCAATTATTGTCTCCCCGTTGGCCCCGCGCAATGAGTGAACCCACCTTGATAATTGCTCTTTCTTTTCTAACCAGGCAAGGTGTTTACCCAACCGTTCCCCATGTTCATACATCTTATGGAATGTGGTTTTGTACCTCGCCTTGGTCGCTTCCGTCAGAAGCTGTTGATAATCAAGATGCACCCTCGCCAGCGACTGCTGCACCTCCTGGTCAGGGGCGAGTGCAAGACCTTTTTCCCTAGTCAAAATATCTTCCACAAGCTCTGTTATGCGTTTCGTGAGTTCTCTTTTATGACCAACCATCAACGCCAAGGATCTGCCTTTCATGACGACACCGAATGCTCCCCATAGGATGTGGACTGGGTAGACCAATCCCACATTTTCATTAAAATAGAAGTCGGTTTCTTTAATTAGCGTTTTCTTAATGTTTGGCACCTTAAGCACCCAAGGGCTTATGGTAAGGGTGGGCCGTCGCTTGGGCGAGCCAAGTGTGATCGTTGTAAGGATAGGGGAGTGATCGGATATTCTGCGCGCGAGTCTTCGGGATTCAGTGAACTCATGAATATCTTGAGCATGAGTGAACACATGATCAATGTGTGATTGGCTATTGTGGGCCCCAGAATGAAATGTGAATTGTACAGTGGTTGGGTTAAGTCATCTCCAGATATCGACAAGGCCCATAGCGGACAAAAACTTAATTGGGATCTCCTCGGGGGATCTCTGCGGGGCGGGAGGCGGTCCCTGGCCCCATCTATTGGAATGTTAAAGTCCCCCCTAGCACCAATAGCCCCAGTGGTAAATTAAGTAGGAGCGTTCCAAGGTCTCGCAGTGTGGAACGCTGCAGCCCAGGGGGGACATATGTGGAAACGACATTAAGCGTCTGCCCCTCCCAGGTGCCAGGGAGCACTACGTATCTGCCCTGTTCATCCGACCAGGACCTATGTATCATATATGGACAGCCTCTGCGTAGTAGCCCCACGAGATCCTGACATAAACCCAGAGTGAGCAACTAGCCGGTACCCCCATCTATTCAAGGCACCACAATAGTTGCCAATGAAATGCGTCTCTTGAAGGAGGACAATGTCCGGTGCCTGTCGCTTCAGATATTGGAGAACTATACCACGCTTTATTTAATCTCCCAGGCCGTTAACATTTCATGTAAGGAATTTAAGATCTAAGTGTGGTTCCCATGTGCGGATAGATAGGTGATCCATGTAAAGTCGTGGAATAGGGGACATGTTTGTGTTCGCACCCCGAGGATGTCGTACGCAAGAGGGCATGTAACGTGTCTGTGAGTCAAACTGTGTGTTCATAAAATTTATGGATGGTCCGGTTGCCACATCCATGAGTACCCCCTGTGATCCCCATACTGATATAATAAGAGCATATACGTGGACATGAGGTATAGTAAGTGAAGAAAATTGCTGCAGAGAAATAATATAACCAAATAATAAAACATAAAACAAACAAAGGCCCCCACCCCCAGAAAGAACCCCTTCCCCCTCCTCCATGCATGACGGGCAATGAACCACTCACCACCCCAACCTTGCAGAGTACCTATCGCCCACCCTAAGAAACTTGTAGGTGGGTGTGCCAACCCCACTCCCTGAAGCAGCGTTTTGTGGTAAAATTGTGCCCCAAGCACTTGCCCCCAGAGACGAGGCAGAGCCACAAAACAGTGCTATCCATTATGCGCTCCCAATCCCCTGTTATGTATAAATAGTTACGTCTCTGTTGTCTTCAGCGCCAGCAGCAGGCGAACCCAAGCAACCATCAGAGTAGGTGCAGCACATATAGCACAGTGTCCACAAAGAGCACTCCAATTTGGACTGCTTCTGATAGAGTTCCAGGGTCTCAATGTTACTCCATTTGGCTCTGTACCGGTGAGGTGCCTGCAACAACTGCATCATTATTCGAGGATTTTTGGTGACTGTCCGGTCGATGTTGACGTCCCGTCCCGCGGCGAGTCCTGTTATACCGCTTCTCGACCGTGCACCATCCCTCAAGCCAGTCCCATGCGTCCTCAGGGCTGGAGAAGAACCAGGTTTTTCCTTCTGCTTCGACACGTAGTTTTGTGGGGAACAGCATTGCGTACTTGATCTCCTGTTCACGCATAGCTCGTTTCACCTCTAGAAAGCTGCGGCGCTGTTTCTGCACCCGTAGTGTAAAGTCAGGAAAGAAAGTGACCGTGCTGTTATCAATTGTGACAGGTGGGGCAGCCCTCGCCGAATGCAATATGACATCACGATCTCGGAAGTTAAACACTCGCGCCAGGAGAGGACGAGGCGGTGCTCCTGGATTCGGTCTGCCACCTGGCACTCAGTGCGCCCTTTCGATTGAGAAATATTTGGATAGTCCCTTAGGTTGGAGGTGTTGTAACACAAGGTTCTCAATGAAGAGATCTGCCTCTTGTCCCTCCGTCCATTCAGGCACAAAATGCGGACTTTATTGCGGCGCATACGACCCTCATAGTCATTGAGTTGATGTATTAACAGATCCGGGCTGATTTGCAGATCAGCAACTTGGCGCTTTAGGAGATCGGAGTCAGTCACGAGTTCCTTGGTCGTGGATTCCACCTCAGAGAGACGCTCATTCGTTTTACGCATATCCGCCCTGATCAAGGAGACTTCTGCTGCGACGGTGTCAATGCGGCCCTCTAGGGAGGTGCCCACTGTAGTGATGGCCGTTAGTATATCCTACAACGTAGGTTCTGATTGGTTTCCTACTTCTTTAGGAGAGGTCTGCGTCTCCCCCTGTCCCTTTTGCCAGGCTCATTTTTCCAGTTTTGTCTGGAGCGCGTGACGGCCACCACGGCCACTCGCCATGATGTATTTGGCACGTCATTCACAGCAGAGAGGAAAGGAAGGGTCTAGCTGTCTTCTCACCGCCGCCTGCGTATGGGATCAAGCCCAGACCGGCCTGTCGTGTTTCGCCAGCTAGATTGCACCGGGGGTGGCGGTCAATGGAGTGCGCCCGAGAGAGAGGAGATTTAGGACTGAGTTGTGCCCCTGGTTGCCCAAGTGCTCAGTTCAATTATCCCCTATGTATATGTTGCGGTGCTGATGACGGTTATGAACCTTGGCAGTGACACTGGTGCAATGCTACAGTGGCTTCCTGAAGAAATCAAGTCAACAGTGTCTGCCGCAGGGACTTAGCTCTGAGCCATGAGGCGGATTGGATCTGATGCCCACCTCTCATTGAAGGCGGTGAACAAGGACGGGCCCCGTGCACACAAAGCTTTTTATTTCACGTGTCACCACCCCTCTGCTGAGTGCTCCGTACCTGCTGGGTAGTGGGGATTGACAATTGGGAGTCGGTCGTTCCGCGGGCGTCCGGCCACACCAGACATAGTGACCACACCGTCATCCGCTCCACTCAACACACATGCACAGACGTCACCCATAGATTACACTGACACTTTCATTGTGAGTGAAGAACTGCTGCAGGTTTATTTCATACAACATAAGTATGACGATAAGTGGGTTATCTTACGGGCGATCCAGGGAAAGCAGCCCCTCGCTGCTGCGCCCGCCTGTCGAGCCAGCACGCACGGTGGGTCGATGCCCTGCAGTGCTGCACATATTTTCAGATCATCCTTTGGATCACGTGATCTGTCGCATACTCCCGCCCCTTTTGACGGGGGCGGAGCGTGTTGTGGCACACCCCCGGTTGGTCAGGCCCCCCAACCGCCCGAAGGACTAACGGGGCGCCGTCGCGGTCTTCGCAGAACCTCCTTTGGCTCCCGGACCTTGGCTCGGGCACCCTTACTGTGCCGGACAGGGGTACCCTTACTGTACCGCCTGTCGCAGAGGTACCCTTACTGTACCCTTCTGCCTCCAGATCGCCCTGTAACTCCGCCTGCAACGCAAGAAAAAACATTAAAACATTCCAATAGCGCGCTACCTCCGCTGCGCAGGGTAAGCGGAAAGGGTGGGAATGCGCGTGGCCAGGAGGAGCGTGCCGGAAGCAGAGGAAGATCAGAGGGGGTGAGGCGCCTAAAAAGGGGGGGCTAGCCTCGCCCACCCTAGTGGCACGCCTCTCCCGGACAATCCCATTGGGGGCCTCCCCTCCCCGAGGTGCGGCCTCACGCGAGGCGGAGCAAGGGGGGAGGCTCCGACGGGCGGCCACTAGAAGGCTGCCCTGCTGATGTCCCCCTGCGCGGGACGCGGGCAGCGGCATAGTGACCACACCGTCATCCGCTCCACTCAACACGCATGCACAGACGTCACCCATAGATTACACTGACACTTTCATTGTGGGTGAAGAACTGCTGCAGGTTTATTTCATACAACATAAGTATGACGATAAGTGGGTTATCTTATGGGCGATCCAGGGCAAGCAGCCCCTCGCTGCTCTGCCCGCCTGTCGAGCCAGCACGCACGGTGGGTCGATGCCCTGCAGTGCGGCACATATTTTCAGATCATCCTTTGGATCACGTGATCTGTCGCATACTCCCGCCCCTTTTGACGGGGGCGGAGCGTGTTGTGGCACACCCCCGGTTGGTCAGGCCCCCCAACCGCCCGAAGGACTAACGGGGTGCCGTCGCGGTCTTCGCAGAACCTCCTTTGGCTCCCGGACCTTGGCTCGGGCACCCTTACTGTGCCGGACAGGGGTACCCTTACTGTACCGCCTGTCGCAGAGGTACCCTTACTGTACCCTTCTGCCTCCAGATCGCCCTGTAACTCCGCCACAGCTCTGGGGAGGCTTTCGTCGCTGCCAGAGCCCCCCTTCCTCCCTTCGCTGTTATAGGTGCCCTGCCCCTGCGAGCCAGCTTTTAGTGGGCTAAATTATGGGTCCTGTTCTGCAACCCGTAAATGACGGCATTAATTTGCAACATTACTCAGAAGCCCAGGGCAGACTAACAAAGGATGTCTTTTGGCCCCACTGCCGTTCAGCGTAGACGTTACTGGTGTTCCTAACTTTCTTAGCGATGCCACTGCAGATCTTCCTAACGTAATTATGGGAAGATCTAGCACCTACATGTGGAGCCAGAACTGAACCATAGCTGAATTCGTCAATCCATCGATTCCCTTCATATCCTAGCACGAAGAAGGTTTTAATTTCCACTTTGTCTACAAAGGTGATGTATAGATAGCGTCATGGTTCCTGAATTGCTGCTGCTGCTGCGAGGGGTGCATGATTTCTCAGCAGGACAAAACATTTTAACGTAACTGCTAAATGGACGGTTTTTATCATGACTCCGGATAAAGCCAATATGACTGACTGAGCTGCCGAAGAATACATCTCTCAGCTCGAGGACCAAATTTGTGAACGTTTCCCACCTCCCTGGCTCCAAGGAGAGGCTGATATGGCATGGGTAACAAGGCATTGGTGAAATAGGTGCTTATGGACCTGAAATCCTATTAAGATTTTTCAATTGGCCAAATTAGGTGCCTTCCTGGCTTGGAATTGTGTTCCCAACAGCTACAGCACAATAAGCAGGGTGAAGGTAACGTGTGGGTTAACCACTTTACCTACGTATATAAACACAAGCTGACATCACGGGTATCTCAATTTTCTTCCTTTCACATCGTATTATCCTATTGTTTACTACAAACTGACCCATATCTTAGCACATCTCCTCGTTTTAGCCTTTCTACTTGCAAATTAAGTTACATTAAATTCGACGATAGAGTCTTATACTAGTCCCGCTGTTTATCCCAATCTTTCCTTACTCTCCACTGGGACAGCGTAACCAATTTCCTTGCTTGTTGAATAGAAGATAGCTTTTGGACTTTATTGCTGCTGAAAGGAGTTAATAGGTTTGCCTACAGTCCTTGTTATCCCGGTGTTGCTGTGCTATAGGTAATTCGTTGCACCGACATCGTGGCTTGAAAATGAAACTTCTTATTTTATCAAATAATATGTTGTGAGCCCCAGTGAAGATTTCGTTCATATCTTCATAGTTGGCAGTGTCTCTATCTTGCCAATACCTGGGTCACGTCAGCCTTAAATGACGACAATACATCTGGCTTTTCCGCTAGCCTTGCCCATTAACCTGTCAAATGTCTGTGGAGAGCAGCACATCTCTGGTCATGCTCATTTCAGAAGGTGTTAAGCCCTTTCCATTACTAGAAAGTTTAAGTGCAAAATTCAAGAGGTATGGTCGCTCTCTGCTCTCTCAATTATTACCATGTAGATGAGGGCATGCCATTCACGGGTGTCTGGTTGAAGTATGCACAGGTAATTGACACTCATTCTGGGGTGTCTGGTTGAAGTATGCACCGGTCATTGACACTCTCCCACGTGCAGTGCTGTGAACCGTTTGAAGTAGTTCATCAGATTCAGCCAGCCACCCCCTAGGTGGAGGCTTGCGCTCCCAAACTTCTGCTAGCGTAAAACCCGGCCACACCTCCAGTTCAGTGAAATTTAGTAATTCACGACACTGACCACCCCAGGGGCCAAATACTGGGCTGTGTAAATGCGGCCCAATACCACCATGAACAATTAGCTTGGAGTGGATGGGTGTTAACCTAGGCTGACTGAAGGCAAAAACCTTTGACAATCACTCCTGGCAAGATGTGCCAACGCAGGTAGAATAAAGAGTTATCCAGCCCGCCTTACTTCCTTTCCCAGTTCGACACAGGTCGAAGAAGAATGACTCTTCCAGAAAGGTCATGGCCTTATCCCTGAAGCCTATCCATACAGCATTCTACCGGAAATCTACAGCATTGCTTTGTAAAGCTTTTTCTGTTTGTGGTCGATATGCTCTCCCTCAGTTTGAACAAAATCTTAGCTAATCGTACGCCTGCCTAATTCCCAGGGCTGTCTGGCTTAATGCTTTACGCCTGGAATTGCCCCACCAAACGTAGCCTTGCACTGAAACTTAACTTGGTTGTCTCAACTTTCCTTTTAGAGCTAGGAACGCCCCCCGTGCTCCTTGTGCTTACTAAATGGACCCGCTCCTTAGTTTCCAGCACACAATGCACTTAAATGCCATCTGGCCCTGGTGCCTCTCAAACAACAGTGACAGCCTCTGTCACCTTCATACAATACATAAACAAACCTCACAAGGTCGCAGAAGCGGCAAGCCAGGCTAAGTCTCGGTAAACCATGTCACTCTGTGCTTTCCCTGGCCTCCCTGTGGAACAGGGAGAATAACCTCAAAGATGTTAAGTATGATAGACAAACCCAGGCCTTCCGCCTGTCTCAAAAAACAGCTCATGCTGCTGCCTTTCCTGTATAGACTAAGCTGCCACTATGACTGAGTTGCAGAAAATATCACACCAGCTGTTTCCGAATAGCAAGGCTAAAGATGAAAGGCAGCCGCATCTCTTGACTTAAGCGTGGAACTCACAAAATACCTTCAAGATGTTATGTATGACACACAAACCCAGGCCTACAACTTGCCTCAACACAGCACAGGCTGCTGACTTTTCCATATACGCTAAGCTGCCACTATGACTAATTTGAGAGAAACCTTACCCCAGCTGTTTTCTAATAGCAAGGCAAAGATGAGAGACAGCAGCATCCCTTGACTCAAGCGTTGAACTTGCAATAATAACATTGGTCGCTCAATTTCTGTGTTACACCTTTCCACAAGCTGACCATTGCATCATGGTTGAGACTGGGTTTTAAGCTGAACCTTGACATATTTGTACACCTGCTGCCAGGGAACATATATCTACCTATATACCTTCCCTTATCCTGTTGCACCACTTGGGACACAACTTCGTCCCTTCGTACCCACCGGCATGGAACTAATGCCAACGAGATTCCCCCCTAGTACCGGATAATCCTAATAAATGCTGCATTTTGGGACAAAGATACCAGGGAATAAATGCAAAGGGGGCTCTCGAGTGCGTGTGAACCCACGTCATTGCGATTAGTAACAGTTGCTCTGTTCGAGCTAGAACATGCGACTTTATTCATTGAATCAATTAATCGGCAAAGCATGCCATTCCCCAACTTGGACATACACACAACCGCCTCTAGTGTCCTGCAATACCAGCTATTCCGAATCTGGCTGACGAAAACTACCATTGGCCAAAAGCTAAACTAGTAAAACTATACCATATGTTTCTCAAAACGCTTACCATAAACCGTAATGAGTACAGACTCGTCCTAGATCACCCTGGCCCCCCAAACCTTTCCCAGGGAACTGGAGAGAAATGAACTCAATTGCGCAGGGCAAGAAATACCAGAAGTTACTGCTGACCACGTTTCCATGACCACACTCTCAGATGCATTGAATTAGTTATGTAGCGCCACTCCTACCAGTGTAGGGTGTCCCCGAACTTTGCATCTCACACAGAATCCGCCGAGTCAATCAATCATATGCATGTGAATCAGTGTATAGCAACATTAATCAATGTTCTAATAATGTATGCTTAGCGGTGTGTATGCAGCTCTAGGATGAGCGTTTGTAGCTCACTGGTGACTATCAGGGCTTTAAGATATACATTGCAAGTAACAAAAGGATGCCTCTTTTGAACACAGTAACCCGCTGACCTATTCACATCATACGCACTCTGAAATCTACTTGGCACATGTTTTATGCAGCGGGCAATTAACCCTCTGCACTAACTACACCGAAGTCAAATCCGCCACTATACAAATTCCTGATCTTTCTCCCGGAAGATAACGAATTACCCTAGTTATCTTGACATGTAAGTGAGGCCTGGAATTGCCCAAAGGTGAGATGCATGCTTCTCGCGGCTTCGAACACACTTTCTGAATGGGGTACTAATAATGTCCGCTTGGCATTTCTGCGGCCAGTAAAGCGGTGTAACTGTTCCCCAACCGAAACCCTCCCCTTACGGGATACATTAAAATAAACAATGACTGGCTGCGACATAACTCACACTCGCAGGAAGCAGTCATCGTGGTTTGATGGTTTGATTGTGCTGGCTCCAGTTGGGTGCGCGGGTGGGTGGGCGGGCAGACCGGGCTTTGGCCTTGGAGGGCCTGGGTTTCCCAGGTTTGCGCTCCAAATCTGTGAAAACGCAACCCCCCCTCCCGGGCAGCCTTGCAGGGGCACCACCTTCTGCGCAGCACACTCAAACCATCAAACCACGATGACTCCCCCCACGCTGCACCCGACCGGCACGACAGGAGTCGGCACCATCATATCTAGAGCGCGAACTCGCCCCGAAGATATTGAAGCTCTGAGCCGGCGTACCTATTAACCGACACCTTCAGGCACGGGGGGAATAAGTGATTAACCCAAATCACAGGAGGAGGACGCGACCCCCAGGCACGAACCCTGGTTTCATACCCCAAAGTCCGCAGTTAAGTAGCAATGTTGCGTAGCATTATATGGCGCGAACACAACCAGCATATTGGAGCGCTTGCGTAGCGCCTCATTACATTACACATTCAGGTGCGAGGGGGTCAAATGAACTGCCCAGCAGAGCAGAGGCAGGAAATTATACCGTTGGGTCTCGTGCACACGCAGCACAAGCTCTACCACTGCGCTCCAGCCCTGCATATGGCTGCCTGCTAGCCGGCCTCGACCGCAGCCAAACGGGGCAGTGTGCCTGATCGGCAATCGGTGTGTGCGACGCAGCGGAGGGGGGGAAAGCACCCGGGGCTCCCCACCACACACACCCACACGCCCCGCCAGCTGGAGTCCTGTGGAGTCGAAGCGCCACGGTGGCCTCCCCGATCCCGAACAAGTGACAGAACGCAACTCCTGAGCACCGCACAAACAATCTGGCACGGGAGGACAATAGGTTTGCCCAGACTCTAGAGACAGAACCCCTCCGTTTAACCCGCGCAAACCGACTCACCGGATGGGAACGCGCCCCCGAGGCTCAAACACTTGGTTTCCCGCCCGACGTCGGCAGGCCAAGCTGACGTGCCACATCCACGAGTGCATCCCGGCCCCACAGCGCAGCGCCGGAGCCTGTCCGCCAGGCGCTCGTCGTGATAGAGTTCAAACCAACCTCGCTGTCCCCAACGCAGACGTAGCTCACCGTTGACTATTAGGGCTGCAAGATATACATTGGAAGTAACAAAAGGATGCTTCTTTCGAACACAGTAACCTGCTGACCTATTTACATCATACGTTCTCTGAACTCTACTTGGCACACGTTCTTTGCAGCGGGCATATTAACCCTCTGCACTAACTACGCCTCAGTCAAAAACCTCCACTATATAAATCCCTGATCTCTCTATATGCCAAAATAACAAATTGCAGGCGATTCACATAGACTTGTGACAACATCACACGCTGCTGGCAATCGCGTTCAAAACAATTACAATTATAAGGGCGGCCCTGTATCATTTCCCACCTGCCGTATGCAAACCAATTTGTTGAGCCCCCCGAATATGTAGGACACATGCATATTCCACCTTAACATAAGGGACGATGTCGATACGGAACACTTCTACAAGAATAGTGGACGCTCTCACTTCTACAAGAATAGTGGACGCTCTCGTTCACAAACACCACCTACGATGGAGATCGGCGTCCATCACATGAGCTTGTAACCGCCGTGCGCACTACCCGGATCTAAAACGGACCAGCAAGCAAAGTAGTCTGCTGGACAGCCCCAGTGCGGATCAAAAGGATAATGACGACCCAGAGACAAACTAAAAAACACAGGGCGGTACGAGGCCTACTCTTTGACTGCCACAGACCTGCCCCTCCTCTCCGATAGTCCTCCGATCGTTGCTTCCGCGCTCAAACTTGACCCCCGATCACTCCCATAAACGTGCAAGGCCCAGGAGCCCTTCTGGCGCCATCTCGGTAAACTCCCGGCTCACGCGGTTAATCATAGTCATGTTTGCGCATATACCGCCGCTGCTAGCAACGGCGTCAGGGCAGCGCGGTCGATAATTCAGGTAAGGGCTTAACAATTAATCATATAAGAAACTCTGGCATGACCTAAGGAACTTTCTGAATCGAGACACTAATACGATTCACAGGTCGTAGGCGGCGCATCGGCTGCTTGCTTAACATATGGTCAGGGTTCAGATGTGCCCTCGCAGACAAGGATCCCGCATGGGCAACCAGGGAAGCACTCACTGCCAAAACCCGACCCCTACTCCTCCTGGGGGGCTGGGGACAACTGCCACGGCGCCCGACTGTCCCCCGCACAGCCCTATACTGCCGGTGCAAGACTAAGTGGGAGGGGGGGGGTTAACAATCCCCTGCACTCACCGGAAAATGCTGACGCTAGGACCCGACAGCGGAAGAACCGACGCCAGACAATGGACCCATCAGACCACCAAGTAAACGGCGTCCAGGCAGAAGAAATGCGCGTGGCCAGGAGGAGCGCGCCGGAAGCAGAGGAAGATCAGAGGGGGTGAGGCGCCTAAAAAGGGGGGGCTAGCCTCGCCCACCCTAGTGGCACGCCTCCCCCGGACAATCCCATTGTGGGCCTCCCCTCCCCGAGGTGCGGCCTCACGCGAGGCGGAGCAAGGGGGGAGGCTCCGACGGGCGGCCACTAGAAGGCTGCCCTGCTGATGTCCCCCTGCGCGGGACGCGGGCAGCGGCAATTCCAAACTGGGCCGGGATCCGGAGTCAGCGCGACCCCCACAGGCGCCACGCGGGGTCTGGGATAATCTCGGTCCTCTGCGCCATTAATGTCAGTGATATGCCTATCACGGCACCACAGTTGATCTGGGGGCCAGCGTCCGCAGAAGACGGCGCAGGCCCGTGTGCACGCCCCACTAGGCACTCTCAGGCCAGCGGTGTAGTGTTTCAGGCCGGCTGCAAGCGGGCCCTGGGAAAGCTACACGCTCGACCTTCACACTGCCGGGAACTCCGTCCCACGCGGTCCGGCAGGATCTAGGCCAGCGACGGTTGCGTAGATGCTGCCCCCTGGGAAACAGCAAGCGAGGGCTGCGCTTCGGCCACAAGCCCAGCAAAATCAGACGGCGCGCGTCCCACAGACCACACCCCAGTCCTCCACGAACACAGCCCGGATCTGGCACAGGATCTTCACTCTTCAGTTATGCCCGGCAGATCGGACCAAAGTCTATAGAGGGCCCCGCCCCCCCTACGAGAGCACTCGGTAGCGATTTCAGTTGGTTTTGTTCGGGGAAACACTGGACTTCACGGATATTTCAGGAGTGGCGTGAGGGAGCTCTGCTAAGGTGCGGCCATTTCCCTCTGTTGCTGGCCATGCCCCCCAACAGTGTGAGTTTTGAGTGAGAATACATGAGTAACAGTGACTGAGTATAACTGAGTGAGAATGAGTGTCAAAGTGAATGAGAATTAGTGAGTGAGAGAAAGAGTGATTGTGCGTAAGCATGAGCGATTGACAGTAAGAGTGAGTGTGAATGAGCGATTGGTGAGTGAGAATAAGATAGACAGCGTGAGGGACTGAGCTTAGGGTGAGTGCATGCGAGAGTGAGTGAAAGAGGGATAATGAGTGAAAGTAAGAGTGCGTGAGAATGTGAGTGCATGTGAGTGAAAGTGAGTGAATATAAGTGAACATGACTGTTATACTTGCAGGTCTGCTGGTGGTGTTTGCACACTGAAGGTAATTCTTGCTTTATAGAGGCACACATGGTAAAGTACATGATACTGGAATACTTGAAGTAACACTTGGCATGGGGGGTCTAACAGCAATTGCTGGTGCTAACACATTGAAGGTAATTCTAGATATAAAGGCAGAGAACTGTGGCATATGGGGAGGGGGACAACCATGACAAAATGCTATCCCTGAATTACTGAGATTTTTTTATATAAGGATCGTCCATGGTACATGGAAAGCATTAATGGCAAACTTCTTGCACATAATTCATGTAATTTCTGGCATAAGGTGGCATCCATAGCACATTTGGGAAAAAAAGTGGGGTCAACTCCTGGGAAGTCAGCTTTCATAGTCTTATTTAATAAGTGTCTTGTCAGAAACAATGGCATGTTAGCAAATTTATATGTCATCTTGTGCTTTAAAATGCTCTATTTGGCCCAATTTTTCTAAATTATCTTGGGGGTAAACCTCCCCAAGCCTCGCAAGAAGATGTCTAGCTCACTCACTTTTACCCACTAGTTACGATTCAGAGCATTATTATGCCGCTGTACTTTCAATGACCCTTAATATAGGTGATATCTAAAATAGATATTTGTCTACTCTTTGTGTTGTATTAATCATTGAACCAAATATTATGGAACTTCAGCAATGTAAATTATTTTTGCTGCGTGTCTAATTAAGTTTCTGCTGGATACATACTTTTTTTTTGTGCAGAATGCTTAACGCCATTGTAATTACACCCATTTGCTGGGCACAGACTGTACAAAATTAGGTAGAAAAGTAATATAGTAGCTACCCATCACTATAAACTATAAGACAAACTAACACATTCATTGGATGATTCCATCAGTGATGTCATCAATGATGCCATTTGAGAACTCCTTAGTGATGTTATAAGTGATGTCACAGAACATGTCATGAGTGATGTAATATATGAGAATATAGTGCTGCATGGCGGGAGCGCAAGCTATAGTTAGCTCTGCTAACTATTACTAGTGATTTTCTATGGTTTTGCGAGCTCAAAATGTTAATGTTGTCACTGACATATTCATCTAGCTATGATGTCACCTAAACCTTTTTTCCCCAGTATATATATATATATATATATATATATATATATATATATATATATATATATATATATGTGTGTGTGTGTGAATTATTAAAAATAATCTTGAATAATAAATACTCTCGCCGCCCGTTGCCTCATACTTACTTGCGTTTTTTCTGTGAATTTCGAAGGTTTTAAAAAAAATAAAAACAGATTTTTATCATACATAACTATACATAACTATAACATTACTTTAACTATACATAACTATAATGTTACTTTAACCTAACTCTAAGATTTTTTACATTTTATTTTTTATTGATTTTCAACCATAGTAATTCCCCCCAACATGGTCACATATGGCATTGATACACCGTTCTATTATACCTGTTGTATACGATATAAGATGGCTTTATTCTGACAGTTTTGCTCTCTTCAGTTTGTGATATCTAATCTGGCCAGTAGTAGTTTAGACTCTCTAGGTTAGTCTATCAGGTTCTCACATCTCTTTATGTGGGAGGCGTGTCTGTGTACGGTGCGTGTATTTCATCAGTTTTGCGCTGTCTAAGGTAAGCCATGAAAGGCTCCTAAATATCTTTAGGTCACGTAGCCAGGGGCATCATGTCCCAGTATGCTGTCAGCAGCTCCTGGCAACATGAAATGTTCATAGTCCAGGCCTGTGTCATCAGGACTGGCCGTCTCCCTGCTTTTTGCTAGCAATAATAACATCGCCGTAAGTCGTTGACATCCCACGGGGAATGTCCCAACGAAGCCCAGCAGGTAAACGATAGGGTGTGGCAAGAGTGTCTCCCCAGTAATGGGTCTCACCGCATCACGTTCTGCCGCCCAAAAGGCCGCTATCCCAGGGCAGGCCTAAGCTAGGTGTAAGAACGTAGCCTCCGACCGCCGGCAGTGCAGGCATCGCAAGTCTGCCGCTAGTCCTCACTACGCCTGGGTGCCAGGGTCAATCTTTTGTAAGCCACCCTCGGCTGTTTTCCCGCCCATGTAAGCGTTATTAGGTTGGATCGCAGAAACTTCAGCAATATGACCATCTTGGCAATGGCTATGCGGCCTGCAAGCGATAGTGGGAGTTTGATCCACAATTGAATTCGGGTTTCCAGCCAGTTCATAGCATTGCCATAGTTCGCCTTTCATACCTCTTCCTGATCTCTGCTAAGCCATATGCCCAGATATGTAAGTGGTTCTTCTGCCCATTTCCGGGGGTGTTCAGTGGTATAGGGTTTAGTGGTGTCTGGCAGCAGGAAGAGGATCGACTTGGACCAGTTAATCTTGATGCCACTGTAGCGGATCACCTCACGTATAACTGGTTCTAAGTTCTTTTTTAAGATCCGGTACATATAGTGTCGCATCATCAGCGTACATGGATATAACGTGGCCGTGGGTCATGAAGCCAATGCCCTGATCTTCATGATGTTGCAGCAGTCTGGCCGTTAGCGGCTCCCTGGCTATAGCAAACAAAAGTGTGGCCCGGTTGATTTTGATCCGCGCCATTGGAAGGGTGTACAGAAGACAAATTTCCTGGATCAATTCATAGCTTGGTCCAATGCAGCCACTGCTTGTATGTCGGGGTGTAGGTGGTGCATAACTGCAAATATAGTGTGGAGATTGTGCGATGTGGCGCGTCCAGAGATGAAGCCCGCCTGGTCCGGGCGGACTGTCAAGGGCAAAAGTGGCAGCAGGCAATTTGGCAGCACCTTCTCATAGATCTTATTGTCGATATTGATTAGTGAAAAGGGGCGGTACAAGTCACATAGTTCAGCGGGTTTGCTGAGCTTTACCACTGTCACAATCCCCGCCTCTCTGAGCGAGGGAGGGAGATGTCCCACCATCAGCGACTCATGGTACATTTCTATAAGGTGTGGGATAAGTAGAGGGGCATTTCCTTTTAGAAAGCCTTGTCTGCCGCCAGACCTGTAATTACCTGGGCGATCTCTTCTGACGTGGTTGGAGCGTCTAGGTAGTCCTTATGCTCTTAGTCTAGCCACAGTAGCTGAATGAAGCCGAAGAACTCACGCAGTGCTCTCGGGTCTCTTTCTATTCCTGCTGTATATAATTGGCCATAAAAGGACGACATAACCTCTGGTAGTTTCGACAGGGAGGAGATCAAACAGGAATCAGGTCCCCTTAGCTCGGCAACGTAAGTGGAAGCATAGGGTTTGCACAACATTCCAGCTAGCGTTTTCCCTGGATGGTCGCCCTCCCCATATTTGCACGCTCGAGCCTCCCTGCCTAGGAAGTTTGTTTCTCTGTCAGCTTCCTCCCCGTAGCTTGTGAGCTTCACTCTGTCAGCCAGTACGGTGGGGTCCGGGTTACTAAAATAGTCCCATTCCAAGTTTTGTATCTCCCCCTCTAGTATATTGAAAGTGCCTCGCAGTGACCATAGCACCACGGACTGCTGTGCAGAGCATTCACTGTGTATGACCACTTGGAATGCCTCCTTCAACGTGGGGGGTGATGCGACCGACCGGGTGTTCCATGCGAAGTAGTCTGCAATCGCTGTGCAGATGTGCTCCTTGAAGGCTGCATCTCATAGTGCATTCGGGGGGAGTTGCCATGTGAAAGTGCGTGGTGGTCGGCAGGATTTGAAGTGTTAGCAGCATCGGTGTGTCATCAGAAAGTGTGTGCGGTAGGTGTTTAATCTGCGCTGTCTCAGTAAGTGCGTCCTTAGAAACGAGACAATAGTCTAGACGTGACCACGAGCTGTTTTTTTAAAAAAAAAAAGGAAATTACGTTTTTATTTTCAATATATATGGCAATTTACTAAAGGATGTATTCTGCCTGCTCACATCATTTCCAAAGGGAATGGCTTTGTATTGTACTATAATGGTAGAGAGTGCTCTGTAGTAGTGTGTGGGAAGGGACCATCCTCTCCACTGAGACCCCTCTCCTGGATGATGGGTGTGCATATTGGGTGTGAGGAGGGTCTGGCCTCTAAGCTGAGACCTCTGTCTCGGATGTTGGGTGTGTGGAAGTACTGGGGTCTCTGTTTAGACCCCTCTCTTGGATAACAGGTAGTAGGGTATGAGGAGGGACAGGCCTAACCGCTAAGACCTTTCTCTCAAATGATGGGTGTGCATAGCACAGTATGTGCAGGGACTGACCTCTATGCTGAGACCCTTCTCTAAAATGACAACTGTATGTTGTAGGCTGTAGAGAGAGACTAGACCTCTCTCTCGGATGATGGGAGTACAAAGTAGGGTACAGGGCTGGACTGGGAACCACAACCGGCCCTGGCAAAGTGCTCGGCCGCCCCCCCCCTCCTCAGGGGGGTGGGGGAGGGGGGGGGGGCGCCGAGTTCTTTGCCAGGGCCGGTTTTCGGACGTTTTTGTTACAGGGCCAATTTTGCAGCTATGCTGCAAAAACGGCCCTGTAACAAAAATGGCCCCCAGGGGCCCAAAACCGGCCCCCACCCGTACGGTGCACCGGGGTATTGCCCGGTGCCCGCTACGGCCTGTCCGGCCCTGGTAGGGTAATGGGAAAGACTGGCCTCTCCACAGAGACTTCTCCCCAAGATTACAGGTGTGCATAGTAGGGTATAGAGAGGATGTGGCCTTTTACGTGATATCTATCTCTTGGATGACATCTGTGCATAGTAGGATATGGGAAGAGACTGGGCCTCTTCGCTGAGATCACTCTCTCAGATGATGGGTGTGCATAGTAGGGTGTGGTGAGTGACTCGCCTTTACGCTAAAAACTCTCTTTTGGATGACAGAAGTGCATAGTAGGGTTTGGGAGGGACTGGTCCCTCGGCTGAGAACTCTCTCTTAGATGACAGGTGTCCATAGTAGAATGTAGAATTAGACTAGCCTCCCCACTGCGACCTCTCTCTGGAATGACGGATGTGCGTAGGAAGGTGTGTGGAGGAACCAGCCTCTCTGCTGACAGCTTTACCCCAAGTTTTCGGGTGTATGTAGTAGGATGTAGGGAGGGACTAACGTCTCCACTAACACTCCTCTACAGGGTGATAAGCATGCATAGTAGTTTGGGGGGAAGAACTAGCCTCTCTGCTAAGACCTCTCTCTTGGATGATGCATGTGTGTAGTAGGCTGTGGGGAGGGTCTGGCCTCTCCACAAAGACGTCTGTGTTAGATAACGGGTGTACGTGGTAGGGTGTGGGGAAGGACTGGCCTCTAATCTGAGACCTCCCTCTTTATGACAAAAGAGCATAGTATGCTTCGGGGAAGGACTGGGCCCTCCATTGAGACCTTTCTCTCAGATGATGGGTGTGCCGAGTACAGTGTGTGGAGGGACTGGCCTCTACTCTGAGACTCTTCTCTTAGATGACAACTGTACATTGTAGGCTGTAGAGAGAGACTAGACCTCTCTCTCATATGATGGGTGTAAGTAGGTGGGTGTGGTGTAAAACTAGCCTCCCTGCAGAGACTTCTCCCCAAGATTACAGATGTGCATAGTAGGGTGTAGAGAGGGAGTGGCCTTTTAGTTGAGACCTCTCTCTTGGATGACACCCGTGCATAGTAGGATATGGGGAGAGACTGGGCCTCTCCTCTGAGATCACTCTCTCAGATGATGGATGTGCCTATTAGGGTGAGGTTAGTGACTCACCTCTATGCTATAACCTCTCTTTTGGATGACACAAGTGCATCGTACGGTTGGGGAGGGACTGGCCCCTCGGCTGAGACCTCTCCCTTGGATGACAGCTGTCCATAGTAGGGTGTAGAGAAAGACTAGCCTCTCCGTTGTGACCTCTGACTGGAATGATGGATGTGTGTATGAAGGTGTGTGAAGGAACTGGCATCTGTGCTGACAGCTTTCCCCAGGGCGTTGGGTGTACATAGTAGGGTGGAGGGAGGGACTAACTTTTCCACTAGCCCTTCTACACAAGGTGATAAGCATGTGTAGTAGATTGTGGGGAAGGACTAGCCTCTCCTTTTGGATGATGGGTGTGCGTAGTACGGTGTGGAGAAGGTCTGGCCTCACCACTAAGACCTCTGTCTCAGATGGCGGCTGTGCGCGGTAAGGTGTGGGGAGGGACATGCTTCTACGCTCTGACCTCTCTCTTGGATGATAAAAAAGCGTAGTATGGTTTGGGGAGGGACTGTGCCCTCCACTGAGACCTCTCTCCTGGATGACAGATGTGCATAGTAAGGAGTAGGGAGAGACGGCTTAACCACTAATACCTCTCCCCACTGTTACAGGTATGCCTAGTAGGGTGTGGGGAGGGACTGGGCCTCTCCGCTGAGATTCTTCTCATGGACGACAGGTGTGCACAGTACAGTATCAGGAGGGACTGACCTCTACGCTGAAAACTCTTTTGTATGATGGAAGTGCATAGTAGGGTTTGGGGAGGGACCGGCCCCTCCGCTAAGACCTCTCTCTTGAATGATAGGTGTCTGTAGTAGGGTGTGGAGAGAGACTAGCCTCTCTGCTGAGATATCTCTCTAGAATAACTGACTTGCTTAGGAGGGTTTGTGGAGGGATTGGCCTCTCTGCTGACAGCTTTCCCTAGGGCATCGGATGTATGTAATAGGGTGTTGGGAGGAACTAACCTTTCCATTAACACTCCTCCACAGGGTGATAAGCATGTGTAGTAGTGTTTGGGGAAGGGCTAGCCTCTCCGCTAAGACCTCTCTCTTAGATGATGGGTGTGCGTAGTAGGATGTGGGGAGGATCTGGTCCCTCCACTAAGACCTCTGTCTCAGATAACGGTTGTACCTGGTAGGGTGTGGGAAGGACTTGGCCTCTAAGCGGAGACCTCTCTCTTGGATGACAAAAGAGCGTAGTATGGTTTGTGGAGCAGTGGCGTAACGAAACTTGAGGGGGCCCCCCTGCAAAGCACAATGAGGGGGCCCCCCCAGCGGCCCGGCCCACCCCCTACCACTTTGCCCACCGTCAAAAATCAGCAGTCACCTAAAGCCGTATTTTCAGCACTTTTATGTGCATACTTCCAACAGCAAATATAAATAGAATGCATTTTAATTGTGTTCTAGGGCTGCCTGAATGATGAGATCCATGACTGATAATTAAAGGGAATAAAGAGAAAAGTAACATTACAAATGAATACATACTTTTTTATTTATAACCCTATTTAGTGTCAAGACGAGGTTTTTGCAGGCACTTTAAACAAACATGGCCAGCATTTTTCTTTTGGCAACCCTACTTTATATTCCTTTTCATGAAATGCATTCTCACACTACAGTAGTAAACGTCAATTTCAAATGCATGGAATAGGCAGAGTGGGGGCCCAGGGGGTACTGGAATTAAGCCTCGGTACCCAGTTAACAAATGTATGTTGACTGTGCACCTTAGATAGAGCGTACAGCTGACTGTTGTGGTGCACTGTAGCACCCAACAACACTTTTCAATAATGTATATCACACGCAGACATGTAATAGCGCTCACTGAGTAGAGATTATATAGCACATAGCTCAGAAATACCATATAGATGGATGGCAAGCAGCTCCCAAGAGCATTGTAAGTAGTTTAAAACACATGCAAGCATCGAACAGAATGCACTGGACAGACCTTGCATACACCCCACATGGCGCAGATATACTATACAGCTGGCTGCAATGTGGATCCGAAGAGCACATTTCAATAGCATGGAACACACACAAACTTCCAACACAACACATTAAATAGAACATTTTGCTTACATCTAACTAAGCACAGACATGGCATTTGGGCCGTGGGCCATATTTTCTATAGAATGCATTATATAAACATAAATAACGTTCCATAACATGTAATTGCTACCCCTATAGTTGTGTAGCTCTATCAATAACTTGGTCATCAGAATGTGCTGCTACAAAGACGATGATGCTGAGCTGGTAAACAGGAGAGAGGCAGGGTATGATATTGATTAGCATAACTGTATCTCCTTTCAGACATTTTTCAGCTCAAGCTAACATGTCTGAAGGAAATGCCCATCTCTTGTGTTTCAAGCCTCCTCCTGACATCTCAGCTCCCGAGACGAAAAAGTGTTGATTACTTTGCTTAGCGGAAATGCTTCCATACTCGTATCATTCTAAAGATAATGTTCTTCCTTTCTCATGATCTGAGTCTTCAGACACGTGTATGCTCCTTTGCATTAATGCCTTTATTTCAGACCTGTGTGTCCTTTCTCTAAACTGCTGCAGAGCTTGCTCCAACACACATTGCAAACAAATTCTCTGGTGGAATGAATCTGTGGTTCAGACTGTTCATTTTTATTTTGTTAATAACCCCTTTAAGATTTCAATTGCAGTGAGTGTAGAATTTCTTTAACAACGGCCTAATGGAGGTGGGATAACTGTGCCCAGGCTGAGAAAGCGGACGGGCAGGCACATTAATGCGAGCCTCTGAACACTGCCTGGTGGTATTTCCTGGGTGAGCAGTGAGAGGCAGGAAGGCTAAGCAGGAGGGAAAGGACACCTCTAGCAAGGGGAGTGATCTGCACCCCTAGGGCTGCAGGCCTTGTGTGGAAAGTCACCCCAGGATAGGGAAGGACATGAAGACTTCAAGCATTGGACAGAAGGACTCTAGGCCAGTAACAGGTGATCTCTCGAGGCGGCTCTGAGCCCTTCTCCATTCCAGACATGGGCAGGCCAGACCACTCCAAGGACCCCGAGATGCCCACTTTACATGGGTGTGACATGGAGGTCACCATTTGAGCCTCCAAACCAATGCCTAATTTGAGACGGTGGTTTCCAGTGTTCGGCACCAGCACTTTACTGTCAGCACCGGGCCCTGTGACAGTCTGCCACAAGGCGGCGCTGTCTGGCTAATTTAGAGATGATCCCAACAACAGTTAATTATTAACTCAATATACATTAAAATCGAATATTTCCTGCCACCCAAGAAATTCTTATAGTTTTGGGGCCTGAAACAGTCTGAACTGTCACACTTGTAGGAGTGTGAATGTTAGTACTTGTGCTGTCACTATCATTGGCGGCGCTGGCAGGGGCAATGTGTGGTGCAAGGTGCAGTGTCCTCCTGACGACAGACCTGGCACTTATTTTTCTGCAAATCAAGCACTGCTCCAAACCTGGTAGTGGTCAAAGCACTGGGTCAGCGCCGTGCCCTTTTCCGGGGTGGTTTCAATAAGCCCCGGCAGCACCGGCACTGGTATCCTAGAAGTAGGCATAACAGATAGCCCATTCCCTAGATGCGCCAGCTTAAGAAGGCACAGAAGGCAGAGCTTCCTTCATCATGATACACATGCTTGCACTGGCTGCCAATGTGAGGATTCCCCGTTCTCCTCGCGGTAGCCCCCCTAGTAGTAAGGACCCCACAGGGACTCACATACGGAGTGGCCTAGATCTGGTGAGAGACTCCACCAGGGAAGTTCAGGTTATGGGCTGATCCAACTAATCTGAAGGCAGGGTGTTTGGAAGACCTTTTAGGTTTTTGTGGGAGCGTTTGTGTCTCTATGTGATTGAATGTGTGACTCTGACCATATCCGAAGCTCTGGGTGATCACCCCAATGTGTTTGTCCCTGTGGGAGCGCCCTGTACCTCCCTTAATACATGAGTATTTGGCATTTTGCTTTGGCATCCATAGTGGGGGAGAAGGGGGAAGACACGGGTGCAGTGGCAGGGTTCTTCAGTTCCTGGATGGCTAAAACTCCAAGTCCTAGTTTTGTTGTACAGAGGTACTGTACAAGGGAAGACTCGCACTGCACACACCCTTGCTTAGGACTTTTACCCACCTCCTCCTCATTCACCACCAAAGTATCTAGTTCCTAGGCATGTGGCGACAGTGCGCTACACCCTGATCTAAGGCCATCATTGTATGAGGTGGGGGTGAGGCTGCAGAGACAACAGAGGGAATGGAGTACTTAAGGGGATGAAAAAATGTTTAAAGCGAGTGGGGCTACAGGGAGAAAGGGTTTAAGGAGATGGGGATTTAAAGGGGTAGAAAGAATAGGCATCCAGGGGCTCGGGAGGAAGAAGCTGCGGATGGCTTCATTCCCACAACCGAGACTCCTTGCCACCACGGACCACTCCTGCCTCGGCTCGGCTCGGACAGACTCACCTGAGGCCTGGCCTGCAGCTTCAGTGGCAGGCGCGAGCGGGCAGCAGAAGAGGACAAAGGCAAGGCTAGCCAGGTAGGGGCTGGTAATAATTAAATTATGGCCAGAGCGCCGCACGGTGACGGCCTTTCTCAGTAGTTTGGCTGGGATGCCTCACCTCACCCGTCACACGCACTTTTAATTGCGCTGCTGCGCAATGCGCATGACTGTATGGCATTGGTCACCAGCCCCACCCTATGCCCCACCCTGAAGACGCGCAGACGCGGGGACATCTGTATAGCTGCCAAGGTTTCAGATTGTCATGTGTGACATTTTCATAGTTTCAGTGTAATTATGAGTGACATTCAACAACTATAAGTGACACTTTCTCGCGAGCAAAATCAAGCAATGAAGGCAAGGGAAACAAATATCAGAACCCACGTGCTCCTATAAAAGTAAATTAAATGAGTGGCACAACTTTGCAGACAGACTAGTAACTGCATCAGGTCTCGGCCCCGTGTGCAGAAGGCCTCAAACTGTCCACCAATTATTGCACTGCCCGTTTTGGCTGCAAGCCTTACTTTCTATGTATAATAGACTGCAGGTTCATTCTGTGTGTAGCAGTGGGCACCACAGAGTGTGTCGCTGTGTGATGCTGTTTGCATGCAGGTGGCTTGCATCTGTGTGCACAGTGTAGCTGTGCACGATGCTATGTGCATGCAGGAGGCTTGCAACTGTGTGCCCAGTGTAGCTGTGCACTATGCTGTATGGATGCAGCAGGCTAGCGCCTGTGTGCAGAGTGTAGCTGTGTGCTATGCTGTATGGGTGCAGGAGGCTTGCGTCAGTGTGCACAGTGAACTGTGTGCTATGATGTATAGGTGCAGGAGGCTTGCGTCTGTGTGTACAGTATAACTGGGTGCAGCAGACCTTAGAGAGCATGCCCTCAGGCCGCATCTCTCAGACGCTGCCTACTTGCGGCTTGATGTCTGTGTGCAGAAAGCTTCAGACTGCACACAGTGCGCCCAGGCCTCAAACTCTGCGCAGCACGCCTCAGATTTGTCCTCCAGTCCCATGGCTCAGACTATGTGTGCACAAGACCCCAGTCTCTGACTGTTAGCTCCAGTTTAAGGCTTTTGCTGCTCAGCAGGCCTCTGGCTATGTAGTGAAGCAGGCCTTGTGGTGCTTAAGTTTAGCATTCTGAGGTTCAGTCTCCAAGTACATGTTTATTTTACTTTGCCATGTTCTATAGCGCGAACAAGACCCTATGGGGTATCAGAGCGCTTTATAATTAACCCTAGGCACACAGTTACTTGAAATTAATGTGCAGCTCTATTTCCATACATGCGACGCCAGCAGCCTCAGTACTTTTAATCTGTTGGAAAAGCCCCTGGCTGCCAATAAATACAGGTTTGCTGAAATAAAATGTCTTTAAATGTCCACTGTCCAGATCGCATTTCATTTATTTTCAACTCAATTCAGGAAAGCACGCCTCTTAACACTATATATTCAGCAGTGAGCGAGGGGAACAAACCTGAGACCTGCAGTGGACCGGTGAAAACTCTTTTCTTACGTGTTTCTCTACTAGTAACTTTTTAAGGACATTGCAGATGCCCGTGTTTACGGTGCGCACAAGCTGCAGCCTATGTTAGCACTTGACTTTTTGGGTGAGCTAAGCATAAACCAACTCTATTACACTGAAATAAATTGACACACGTTACCTCATTGTCGTGAAGCCAACGGTAATTCCTCAGGACACAGACCATTGTCTTTGGCACCGGAACAGACATGGCATGAATCGGGCAGTGGAACCAACTTGTTCAGGGGATTGAGGAATGAAGAAAGATTACCGGCCTGGTTTGACTCTCTGTGGCGAGGGCAGTCTCAGCAAATTAATTTTCCGTGGTGCAAGGGGGGTGTGGGGGGCTGCTTGATTTTAATTGCAGCTCTTCTAATAGCTGAGCATGATGCGGCGGGACGGTGCAAGCAGGCAGCTCTGCTGTGAGCGCCATGATTTGGTGCAAATACCTCTAGCCAGCCTCCCACAACCGGCAGCAAGATGTGACGTCACCCGCGCCGGGGCAGGAATCAATCTCCTTTTCTGATTAAATACTCCAGCTGACCCGTTCGCGCACCATTTAAATAATGAGGAGGCCGTGCACCATTTAATTCATAAAGAGACTTGCTTGCTCCCCTGAGTGAGGGGCCCCTGGAGCACTGGGGGCCCCCCCGCAACGCGGGGGCTGCGGGGGCCTGTGTTACGCCCCTGTTGTGGAGGGACTGGGCCCTCCACTGAGATCTCTCTTTTGGATGACAGGTGTGAGTAGTAGGGAGAGGGGAGAGACTGACCTATCCCGTAAGTTACAGGTGTGCATAGTAGAGTGTAGGGAGGGGCTGGCCCTCTCCATTGAGATCCCTCTCCTGGATGATGGGTGTGCCTGGTAGGATGTAGGGAGGGACTGGCCTCTATGCTGAGACCTCTCTCTTGGATGACAGATTTGTATAATAGGGTGTGGAGAGGGATGGGCCTCTGCCCCGAGTTTGATCTCTTGTATGACAGGTGTGCATAGTTGCGTGTGAGGTGAGAATGGTCTCTCTCCTGAGACCTCCTTCTTGGACGACAAAAAAAGCATAGTATGGTTTGGGGAGGGACTGGATCCTCCAATGAGATTGCTCTCTTGGAAGATGGGTGTGAATAGTAGGGAGTGGGGAGAGACTGATTTTCCAGTTGAAACCTCTCCCGTAAGTTAGAGGTGTACATAGTAGGGTGTGGGGAGGGACTGGCTTCTCCACTGACACCTCTGTCTCATGACAGATGTGCCTAGTAGGGTGTATGAAGAGACTAAGCTTCTATAATGAGACCCCTTTTTAGGATGACAGGTGTGCGTAGTAGGGTGTGGGGAGGGATTGGCCTCTATGCTGAGACCTCTCTCTTAGACAACAGAAGTGCATAGTATGCTTTAGAGAGAGACAACTACAGTCTCCAGTAAGACTTGCTTTTTACAGTGACAAGTGTGCATACCAGACTGTATTCAAGGATCTCCTTTCCCTTTGTACTCTTCACGATCTCGCGAGAGTCCTGCGAGATTGCAACATTCAAAGTTTGTTTTTCACATTTTCTCCATTACACAACTTACACAGTACAAACTTCCTCTCAATAACTAGGGGGACAGGATGCCTTTCTCCTAAGACAGTGTACTGAAAACTCACCTACTTCTTTTTACTTTTGATGTTCCCGTTAGAGTCCCTTGAGATTGCAATAAAAAAAAAAAATTTACATTTATTTCTTTCACAGTAGTTCTGCATTTCAGACCTCCTGTCAAAATGTAGGGGGACAGGATGCGTTTCTCCTGCCCCCTTATATTGTATGTTTATTTAATGATGGCCATTTCATTTCTAAACCTCCAGCAGCCAATCAGAGTGCTCACTCCTGCGGGACTCGCAGGAATATCTCCCTCTCGCAAGACCAAGAAGGCTCACTAGGAAAAACTGGCCTCTCGACCACTCACAGGGTTCCATTTTTTAATTTGCTCTCCCAAGGACCTCTTGAGAGCCTCACAAAGACCCAACTGTCCAGATATACAAATATTTAGAAACCTCCATTTCTTAAAAGCTACTGAACAGATTTACACCAAATCATAAGAACCACAATCTGCCGACCATGATCTACCTTCCTACCAAATTTGATGTAATTATGTTAAGCAGTTTTTGCAGTGGTCCTTCTGAAAGAAGTCCATGGAAAATGTATGGGGATGTTGTGTTTTGGGGCCCCCTTTTTTCTCGTTCTGCTTAGCATTTCACCCCAAAACTTTCCATGCACAAACTAGTCAAACAGTAGCACCTTTTTGTAAAGTTTCGTAGAGCTTTGTCACCAGTAGGAAGTTATAGTTAGGACCTAGTTTGCATCGGAAAATCTTTTTTTATTTTGCTAATTCCTTTAGCGCCATTAGAAGAATCTTCACAAACTTTTCAAAATTAGTTTGACACTCACTTCGGCTGCTGTCTGGAAAGTTTTGGGTGATTCGTCACGTGGGGGGGGGGGGGGCTGAGAAAAAGAGGGGGGTCCAAAACATGTTTTCCTCATGTAATTATGCAATATCCCAAAGGGACTTTAGACACGGCTACAATCCAAACTGCTGAACAGAATTACATCAAACTTGGTAGAAATCTAGAAATCTTGTTCCAAAAAGAGTTTTTTTTTAATTTGGTGTAAATCTGTTCAGTAGTTTTGGACTTACTAAAGAAAAAAGCTTTATGTATATCTAGAGACGTTGATCCACACTCCAACTGCAATGCCGTGGTTGGCTCCAACCTGAGAGATAAGTTTCAGCCTCCATTTTGTGAATCAGGGCACGGTTCTTGTGGTGGGGAATAAAGTATGAATAGGATATAAGAGGTCAGGTTAGAGGTATCCTGACCCCATGGGACTGATGGAGGGGGTCTGTGAGAGAGAGAACCCCAATGGATAAGAAAATGTAAAAAAATAAATATGTTTTTCTTTTTTCCAGATTCAATTAAAGTATACATACACCCACTCACAGACCCACTCTCGCATACATCCATACTTCCACTCATACACCCATATACCTATAAAGTCACTCACCTCTCCTACACCAATGCTGTCACTAATACTTCTACTGACAGACCCAGAGAACCACTCAAACACCCACTCACATAGCCCCACAGGTACTCACATACCTACTCACATGACCACATACACACCCATATAGACACTTACATACCCACTGACAGACCCACACAGCAACTTACAAACCCACTCACAGATCCATACAGCAACATACATACCCACTCACATACTCATATAGTAAAACCACTGACACACCCACTCACACATCTACCAATCACACACTCACTTACACATCCACACAAACACTCACACACCCACCTATTCAGGTACTCAGAGAACCAGAAAACCACTCACATACCTACTCACATACCCATACAGCTGCCACTCAAACACCACTCAGAGACCCACACAGTTACTTACACACCCACACATACACACAGCCATCACACTCATATGCCCATTTACACACCCACACAAACACTCACAGACCCACTCAGAGACCCAGAAAGTCACTCACATACCCACTCACACACCCATACAGACACTCACTCACCATGCCACACATCCATAAAGCCACTCACACACTCATACAGTCACTGATACATCCACTTAGGCACTCGCACACCCAGTCCATGGACCAGAAACCACTCACATACATTCATACAGTCACTCACACACCCAGTCACACATCTATAGGCACTCCGATACCCATACAGCCACTGATACAGCCACTCAGAGAACCACTCACAGACCCACACAGGCACTCACACACACTCACACACCCACACACATGCACAACCACTCGCACACCCATATAACCACTCACACACCCCGTCAGAGACACAGAAACCACACACACACACACACTTACACACTCATACAGCCACTCAAACACCCACTTATAGACCCAGAGAACCACTCATACATTTATTTATTTATTTAAAGTTTTGCATAGCGCGAACATGATCCAGGCGGGTATCTGAGCGCTTAACATAGGTTTAGGTAGACAAAGGAAAACAGCTAGGTGAGAGAAATATTGGAAAAAGTGGGACAATATACAACGGGAGCAAGATGAAATTGGGGAGTGCAAAGGAAGCTGGATGGGTGAAAGCGACAAGTAGGGCAATAGACATCAAGAGCAGACCAGACAAAATACAATCACTTAGAGGCAAGAGGAGCACAGCATCAGGTTCAGCTCAAAGTTCAATAGAAGAGTTTGTTCAGTAGTAGAGTTTTGACTTCCCTTTTGAAGGCAAGAGTAGAGGGACTCAGTCTTGTTTCCACTGGAAGGGAGTTCCAGATTATCGGGGCAATGCCAGAGAATGTACAATTGTATGTTTTAAGCTTATCCAAGTTCTTGGGCTTGAGCATCAGTGTGCTGGTGCTCCTTGTGGACCTGGAGCCACCCGAAAGTTCCAGCTTGTTTGTCGGGTAGAGTGGGGTGAAGTGCTCTATGGGTCATTCATGCGATCTTTAGTTGTATCCTAGCTTCAAAAGGAAGCCAATTGAGTGATTTCAGGTCCGGTGAAATGTGATCGGTCTTCTTAGAACTCGTGATGAGTCTAGTGGCAGCATTTAGAGATGCTCTGATAGGTGCTAAACTGAGTTTCGGCAGACCGCAAAGAATCGCACTGCCGTATTCTAGTCTGGAAATGACAAGTGCTTGCACTGCCGATTTAAAGTCATCTTGGGGAAGGTACGGTTTGAGTTTTCTTAGGATGCAGAGTTGAAAGTTCGCTTCTTTGGTCGATGATCTGATGTGTTCTTGCATGTTTAGGTTTTTGTCTAGCACAACTCCCAGTGATTTAGTGGAGTCAATGATGTGAGGTGTGCAGTTGAGGGCGGTGAGGTTACAGAGAAATTGTAACACAGTGGGGGTTTGCCGAGTGGGTGCAATGAGGAGGTATTCCGTCTTGAGGGCATTTAATTTGAGATGGTTGGAAGTTAGCCAGTTAAGGGTTTTTAGAAGGGTTCCGTTGAGAGATTTGATGTCCTTGGGGGAGGAGATTTTCATGTAGAGTTGGGTGTTGGAGGCTTTAAGAATTACAGTCAGCGGTTCCAGGAAAAGGTTGAAGATAGTGGGTGAGAGAGTGGATGAGAGTGAGGATCCTTGGGGGACACCAAGTGTGCAGGGACTCGGGTTGGAGAGATACTGGTTGGATTTGACTATTTGTGTTCTGTTGTTGAGGACAGAGGCAAACCATTTAAGGACCTTGCCTGAAAGCACCATTCTGCGTTCCAAGAGGAAGAGTAGACTGTCATGTTTGACAGTGTCAAATGCCGATGAGAGATCAAGCAGAATTAAAAGGCAGGTTTCATTTTGGTCAAGTAAAGTGAGAGCGTCGTCCACAATGTGAGTGATGGCCGTTTTGGTGCTGTGGCCACTGCGGAAACCCGATTGTAATAGGTCGAGAAGTTGGAATTGCTCAATGTGTCAATCGAAGTTGTTCATGAACACATTTCTCCAGAAGTTTCGCCAGGGTCGGTATGTTTGTGAGTGGGTGATAGTTGTTCAGGTCAACAGGGTCAGCCGAGGTTTTTTTTAGAATAGGGAGCAGTAGGCCTGACTTCACGCAGTCCGGGATCTCACCCTGAAGAAGTGAGGTGTTGATGATTTTGGACCAGAGTGGTGCTAGTGAACCAATCATTTCTTTAAAGAAGTTAGGGGGGAGGAGGTCATTGAAGTGATTTGAGGGTTTGAGGGTAGAGAGAATGTTGAGGATGGTAAAGTCATTGAGGGGAGTGAAATTACTCCATGCGGCATTGTTTTTGAGTGAAAGACCCTGAGGCGAGGGCAGGGGCGTGGAGACAGAGGAGACAGGAGAGGGCGAGAGAGTGCAGCAGACCTTAGGTCTGATTTTATTTTATTTGTCTTTTTGAGGAAGAATACAGCCACTCCATCGCAGTTTGGTTGCGGGCGAGCGGAGTGCTGAGAGTGGGTAGTGGTGTTGTTGGATTGTGATTTAATGAGTTCAAAAAGTTGTTTCGGGCAATTTTTGGCTATGTCAAGTTGGTTTTGAAGAAGTTGGCTTTCACCGTTCTAATGAGTTTGTTGTATCTACTTCTTTGGGATCTTAGAGTGTAGTGTAGTTCCTATATCCCTGATAGGCTCTGCATATTAGAATAATATACACTACAGATTTGACATAGTACTGAGGTCAGTATGTCTCTATCGAGTACATTAAACTTAATTACTTGTGTGTGCCAGCTAACTCAGAGGTCACTAGAAACTTCTCGAATATACAAGAAGGGATTAGTTTCTGACAACCGCATAAACATGACAACTTTGTTTCCCTTAGAGTCGGAGCAATCTCAGAACCGTGGAAACAATAGATAACAGTTTCACTCAGTCAATTGTGCATGCTTCGTTTCTACAGAGTTGCACAGAAATAGAGAGACGGGCATTTCCATAAAAAGGGTTTATTGAACAGTCTTATTTCTCATGTAAGAGATGTGAACTGCTACAATCGTAAGGCAGGCTGTGAAGTACAATATGTAC
Source organism: Triturus cristatus (assembly GCF_964204655.1). Classification (NCBI taxonomy): domain Eukaryota; kingdom Metazoa; phylum Chordata; class Amphibia; order Caudata; family Salamandridae; genus Triturus; species Triturus cristatus. Next base: position 791,074,344 of record NC_140580.1, read on the forward strand.
AGAGTTAGCAGTAAGATAAAATAATACTGCAATAGCATGGTTTGTAGCTATGACATATATTAATCAAAATATATACATAAATAACACAGGCTAAAAGGTGTATACTCACCTGATGCTTCTAAATAGTTCTACCCCAGTGTACCTAACCTAAGTGTAGTACGAGGTAAGAAGTAGGTGCTGTTTTCTAAAGTATAGCTAACTATAGTTTTAGTTTTGCCAAGAGTTGCCAAAAGTTTTTCTAAGTTCTAGTCTGCTCCATACCTTAAAATGTGCGATGTTGGAATCTCTTTTCCGGGACTCGATATCTAACACCCCGCAAGGAGAGTCAGAAACACTGGAGCTGGATTCTCTGCGAAGAGGATGACAGCGTCTGGTCAGTGCATCAGGCTGGAACTCGATTTCCTTCCGAACTTGTTGTGGCGAACCGCAAGTAGGCAGTCGAGCTGGATCGTGCCGGAACTGTGGTTTGCCAGGCCGAGTGCAGGTATATTTATACCTTGAAGGTGTTTAGGAATGCCTGTATTGACGTAAAAGTCGGGCATCGGAACATCATGAATGAACCCCTAAGGAATAGATGTTCATGCATACTAAATGAGTTCTTGTAGAAATCAATATCCAAGCAAGGGAAATTCCTAAAGGCTTAAGAGTCCGGTTTTTCAAGAACTCGTTGTGACGTGGATGGACGGTTGTAGGAGACCATGCCTGTATTTGGTTAGCATGGACAATGCCTAAATAAGGGCTGGATTTTCTATGCCTAAATAAGGGCAATATGAATTGTACCTATATAAGGGCATAAATCGGGAAACCTATAAACGGAATCTAAATCTACACACAACAACAGTTTTTAGAAGATCCGTGGACTGTTTTGCTGTGAGAGAGTTGCAGAAGATACAGGCAATGCCACCTCCCAGTTTCTTAGCTTGGTCGAGTCTGATAATGTTGTGACTAGGAGGGACTAATAGGTCAAGGATTGGGCCAGAGGAGTCGTTGAGCCACGTTTCTGTGAGTATAAGGAGGTCCAGATCTTGGGCAAGGATGAGTCACACTGGTACTCTCACAGCGGCTTACAGCACAGAATCAGCATTGGTAGACGTGGCAGAGGCAATTCGGGAGTGTTTGGATGCCGGCGGGAGGGCAGCTTTGGTTATGCTAGACCTCTCGGCGGCATTCGACACAGTGCCCCATTCCCTGCTCATCAACCGCCTCTCGGAGATTGGCGTTGCCAGTTCTGTCTGGGGTTGGATCAGGTCCTTTCTTGAAGCTCGAACGCAGCAGGTCTGGTTCCTCCGTGTGCCTCTGTGCCTCAGCAGGTGGCTACTGGTGTCCCGCAGGGGTCATCCCTTAGTCCCCTCCTATTTAACATCTATGTTACGCCGCTGGTTTTTCTAGCGGAGTCATTAGGGGTTAAGGTAATGGCCTACGCTGATGACACCCAGCTCCTGTTTTCTTGGGGAAGAGATGATGAATCAGTCCTGTCCGCGAAACATTGTCTAGCCTCTGTCTTCCATTGGCTGGCCCAGGCTCAGCTGAAGTGCAACAAAGGGAAGTCGGAGGTTCTCCTGTACGGGACATTTCCTGTCGACTTCAGAGACAAGCTGTGGCCCCCTGGCTTCCCCCTGCCTAGTGCAGGGAATAATGCTGCAAAAAATCTAGGGGTCTGGTTCTCTGAGAACCTGAACTTTTCTACACAAGTTAAGAAGCTCGTCGGGACCTGTTTTGGCACCTTGAAAGCGCTGAGAAAGTTTCTTCCCTTTCTTCCAGGGCCTGCTAAAGAAACTGTGGTCCGTGCCCTGATTTTATCTCGCCAAGATTACGCTAATGCACTCTATGTGGGCATTCCGGGCTACCTCCTAAAGAAACTGCAGGTAGTCCAAACTCTGCTGCCAGACTCCTGTTAGGCTTGTCAAACAGGTGCAGTGTGCGTGTTCATTTGCGTTCCCTGCACTGGCTCCCAGTGGAGTCCCGAATCCAATTCAAAATGCTGGCCATTGCCCATAAGGCTCTCTATGGCAGGGGCCTACCAGAAGAGATTTGCCTTTTATAATCCAGTAAGTTGCGTTCCTCTTCTCAACTTCTGATGCAGACCCCTAGATTCAACCGCCAAAGGTTGGGCGGTTGTTCACTTGTCAGGAAAGCTAGCCTGGCTTGGAATGCTCTGCCCTTGGCGCTGCCGTGCATTCAGGATCATGTGATCTTCAATAAAAAGCTAAAAACGTTCCTCTTTTAGTTGTCTTCCTGCTACATTCTTTCCTTTACCTCTGCACGCGCCAGGACACTCTGTCGACTAGCTGACCGCGATATAAATATATATAACATAACAGACACTGATACATCCACGTGCATTCTCATACAGCTAGTGACACTCCCACTCACAGATCCACACAGCCACTTATGCACCCACTCACACACCCAGCATATACTCACACAAACACACCTACACAAGCACCCATACAGCCAGTCACACACCCATTCAGAGAACCACAAAACCATGAAATCATTCTCTCACCCATACAGCCCCTCACACACTCACTTACAGACCCAGAGACCCACCCACATATCCACACAGGTACTCACACACCCACTCACATGTACACACATATACAGCCAGTCCCACACTTACTCACAGACCCACAAACACACTTGTACACTCACACAACCACTCACACACCCATAGAGCCAATTATGCACACATTCACACAACCATACAGCCACCCACACATCTACTTACAGGCCCATAGAATCACACACACATCCACTCACAGACCCACCCACACACGGAGGGGTCCTAAGTACGGGTCATTACCAGTACAAATTCGACACCGCTCAGATGCAGTGTAGTTAAAGCCCTTGCGTATTTGAAAGTAAGTTGCTCAGTGATAATGCCCTGTCACAGCGCTGAACGCACGCGCTGTGGAAATGGTGGATTAAAAGAATCGTAAAAGCATGGAGAACTCGGCGCTTACATGAAGGCGTTATTGGCTTCACGTCATGGGTTCCGGGAGGGGGTAAAGCTACCTGTAAAAACTGTGTAAAGACAGAATAAGGGTCAAAACTAGCATGTACCTAATGGCAGAGGTAGCCACCCACCCTAGCAACCCAATTCACTTGCTTTTTGTATGGTACTCTCCCTCACAAGACCTGCCTGTTGCCTACCATGGACCCGAATGTTACCGCTACACCGCGGCACCGGTCAAGAAATACCAAAACCCTGTCACGTGACCCGGACGTGGGTTGAATCACGTAACTTGCTCCGGTCATGTGACAGGTAGCGCTAGACTGCTAACCATTGTTCTTATGAAAAGTAACGCTTTTTTGATAAGTCGGTTTGACAATGTGTGTTTATTTCATTCAAAATGAAACAAAATTGGGCCGTGCTTGACTACTATATCAGGGTGGTATAATGAAACCCTCGCACTCAAATATAAATTTGTGTTTCATAGTGTACACTAATTGTACCGAGTCAGCAAATGTTTGCTACCCTGTGGCGATAGTGTGCCCATTGAAGTAAGTCGCTACCATCTGAAATAAATCAGTGCCCTTGGGAAGTGGTGCCAGAACCCCTAACCTGTCATTGGCTTAGATAGGGGGAGTTATGAGTTTCAGCAGCTGTCGATAGTGCTAGCCAATAGGCGCTGGGAGGCAGGAGGTCTAGCCGCTATAGTGAGGAGTAAGGAATAACTGGCTGTAGCCAATAAATGTGTGTAGCCAGGGACCCTCATTATATCAGGCTCAGATTGGGGCATACATTGTGTGTAGAGTATCAGCAAGAAGCAGAGCTGGGCACTAAGAGTTGGGATGCATGGGGTCTAACCCATGCAAAGTGAGGCAAATAAGTAAAAGGTCATCACTAGTTGGACCCATAGGTCGGTGCATGTGACTCAAGTGTCACCGTTTCATCACTGTACCCCACAGGATGTTGTCATTCAGTCCTTGCTTGTGGGTGGACAAACGGTAGATCCAACGCTGCTCTTTTTCAAACAGTACTTGTTGTGTGTTCAGACCTAATTTTAATTGTTCAATGAAAGTCCAGTGGAAATCATTAGTAGTATGCCCTGCCTGCAGGAAATGGTCAGTGAGCTTCGTCATGTTCTTCTTACACCGAATATTGCTGCGATGTTCGCCAATTCGCTGCTTTACTTTTTGTGAAGCAAAAGACACACAATTGATGGACGGAATGCAGGACAAATCAAAACATTCACCCCCAGTCAAGAGATCTGGGTTAAATCCATCATTCGTTTGCTCACCATGCCACCCCAGTTTAGACCTGGCCATATGCAAATCAGTCTTGACCCTGTGCCTCCTGGGAACAGTCAAGCCCGAACTGCCAAGCCAGGTCCTCCCTGGACGGGCACTACTGTTCCCATTGGGCGCAGGGTCAAGACTGATTTGCATATGGCTGGGTCCATACTGGAATGGCATGGTGAGCAAAAAACCGATGGATTTAGGCCCAGATCTCTGTACTGGGGTGAATGTATGACATTGTTCTGCATTCTGTCCATCAATAGTTCTTTTTGCATTTGTCACCCCGAGTGTGATGGGTATGCTCAGATGTGGGTCCTGTGCTCTCCATGCCACTGGAATCAAGCTATCCTGGCTGAAGAGGGGTGAAACCCCGAAACCGGTCCTAGGATGCTTGTTTCCAGTCCAGGGAGGACCTGGCTTGGCAGTTCGGGCTGGACTGTTCCCATTGGGCGCAGGGTCAAGACTGATTTGCATATGGCTGGGTCCAAACTGGAATGGCATGGTGAGCAAAAAAACGATGGATTTAGGCCCAGATCTCTGTACTGGGGTGAATGTCTGAGATTGTTCTGCATTCTGTCCATCAATAGTTCTTTTTGCATTTGTTACCCCGAATGGGATGGGTTTGCTCAGACGTGGGTCCCATGCTCTCCATGCCACTGGAATCATGCTATCCTGGCTGAAGAGGGGTGAAACCCCGAAACCGGTCCTAGGATGCTTGTTTCCAGTCCAAGGAGGACCTGGCTTGGCAGTTCGGGCTGGACTGTTCCCATTGGGCGCAGGGTCAAGACTGATTTGCATATAGCTGGGTCCAAACTGGAATGGCATGGTGAGCAAAAAACCGATGGATTTAGGCCCAGATCTCTGTACTGAGGTGAATGTATGACATTGTTCTGCATTCTGTCCAGCAATAGTTCTTTTTGCTTTTTGTGAAATCATACCAATGTTCCTGAGCCCGCATGGGCAAGTAATCAAGTACACCACGTTGGTGGGGTTACAATTGGTGTGTGCCCTTTGCGACCAAAACTTCCTCTCCTCCAGCGCAAGTTGCTTTGTAGGTGCTGTCAGATGGCAGATGCTGCAGGCTGCACACGGGAAATGACCCGTTACTGGTGGGAGGCCCCAGACGTTTAGGACAGACAGAATCCTTAATACTCCTAGCTGGTTTGTAGGAGAAAAGGGGTTTCTCCCATTTGTGGTTGTTGCTCTCAAGGATTCTCCAGTGTTTTCAAATGGATTTGCTGACGGCGTTGGAAGTTACATTGTACGTTGTTACGCATGTCAGAGGTATCTCCACGGTTGGTTTTGGGGTGTCTTCAAGGAGGGCTCCGCTATGTTGATTCCTGGCCCTCTTACAGCTTTTTTTGAGTATTTTTCCGGGGTAACCCAGCATCTGGAGTTTGTTGGTCAGATCCTTGGCCTGTGTCCGGAAGTCCTGTAGTTCACTGCAATTCCGTCTGAGGCGTAAAAATTGGCCGAAAAGGAAGATTCTCCCATAGTGGGCACGGGTGGAAACTCGAGAAGTGTAGCAGGTTGTTTTTAGCTGTGGGTTTGTGGTGCGTTAGTGTCTAAAGGTGGCTACCGACCTTCTTGATAACCACGTCGAGAAATACCATCTCGTCCTTGTTGTACGAGTAGGTGAACCGCAGATTAGGGTCACACGTGTTTATCCAGCCACAGAATGCTAGGAGGGATTCCTCAGTCCCTTGCCAGACGATGAAGATATCATCTATGTACCTTTTCCAAAAGGATTCATAGGGTGCATAGGGGTTTTGTGACGAGAGTATATGTCTACACTCAAAATCGTACGCGTACAGCCCGGCCACACTTGGGGCAAAAGTGCTGCCCATCGAAGTACCGGTGGATTGTAGGAAGGGTTCTCCTTTGTATTCGAAAAAGTTTCTCTTGAGTGCGAGGGTGGCACACTTGACCACAAACTTTTTTGGTGTGATGAAATCCCATTGTGCTCTCTCCAATGTATCCTTGATGACCTTGATGGTGTCGTCTTGAGGAATGCAGGTGTAAAGGCTCTCAATGTCTAGCGAGACCAGGAAAGTGGGTTCTCCTGGGAATTCCATCTCATGCAGTAAGGCTAGAAGGCACTTGGTATCCTTGAGGTAGGTGCTGGTAGCTTGGATCAAGGGCTTGAGGAAAAAGTTGCAGTATTTCGACAAATGTTCTAGCAAAGAACCTATACCGACACAATGGGCCATCCAGGCGGAGGCATTTTGTTTTTATGGGTCTTGGGCAGGGCATAGAAGTATGGGATAGTGCCTTTGCTGGTGGTCAGGAAGTCCGCCTCATGTTTCGTGATGTGTCCATTGGTCTCCGCTTGGTCCACTAGTTCTTTAATCGTCGCTTGGAGTTCTGGAGAGGGGTCCATGCCCAGGCGAGTGTAGTTGACCTGGTTGTTCAGGAGGCGCCTGCATTCATTTTCGTAGGCCCCTACATCCTGGATCACGATGCCACCCCCCTTGTCAGCTGACTTGATGACAATGTTGGTGTTGGACTGAAGAGATTGGAGTGCCTGGAATTCGCTCGCTCTCATGTTCTTAAAGGCCGCAGTTTCCTGGAATACTTCGATATCGTTGAATACAGCCTGTTCAAACGCTGTGATTTCTGGGGGTACTGTGTGGGGAGGAGGGGTGAAGGTCGATTTTACTCTCATTCCGGAGTCACCTGCAGGTGTTGGTGTCCCCTCGGTTGCTTGCTTCTCAAAGAAACTCTTAAGTTTAAGCTTACGAAAGAACTCAGATAGTGCACAGTGGAGTTTAAAACAGTCCAGTCTCGCTGTGGGTACAAACCCCAAACTCTTCTCTAGGACTGCCATTTCGTCCTTGGTGAGTACAACAGATAAGAGATTGGTGACTAGACTCTCTGGTTGCTGGGGCCCCCTTGTTGTTCCCGGGCCTTGCTCCGTGTGTTGTCCCCCACTGCTTCTTCGTCTTCCCAGTGTACCTGGTTCGATCCTCTTCTTTTGCCGCGTCCTCTCCGGCCCCTCTCTAAAAAACGGCAGGCAGTACATGTTCTGCTGGAATTGGGGATGAGGCATCATGTTGGGATTTAAGCCCATCATTTGCTGGAAATGAGGTGATTGAAAAGGGTTGTGATACACTGCACCTCCTGCTGGTGGAAAAGGGTGCCATGGTTGTTGGTAATGTTGCCTTCTGTTCCTGCCTCTCCCTCGCTGTCTAGGTTTCAAGCTATCCCCACTCGATCCACTCGTATCATCTCCTGAGCCATCTGTGCTGTATTCATTCCTTGGAGGTGGGATGTAGTCTGGATTGGCGTATGGGTATGTTTTGGTGTACGAAAAACGCTTCAGGTCTTTCTGGAACTTTTGTACCTTGGACTGTGTTAAAGTGTCATTCATTCATCATCATTTACTTTATTTTGACCACAGGATCATAAAAGTACACATAGCATGATAAAAGTACAATTAAAAAATGGTCAATACCAGATAATCCTTTAGAAAGATACAGATAAAATACAAAGATAAAAATGATAATCAATAAAATCACGAAGAGACAAGCGGGCCATCAAATAGTCCAAATTGGGTGATCATATGTGGTTTCCGTACTCTAAAGTGCATGTTAATTTACCCACCACTTTACAGTGTCATTCAGGGCAGATATTTGGACCTTTTCAGCCACAGCGCATACCAATATCTTGATAAACCAAAAACCACAACCCTGCTTGTATCCGTGCTCAAAGGTCTAAGCACCTCCAAATAATGTCCGGTAACAACAATCTTACAAAGTGGCCCTCAATGATTTATACATTGGACAGAAAAATAGGAGGTGGGTAATGGACTCAGCGCTTTCATTGCAAGCGGGCATTGATCATTGTTTTCTATATCCTTCCCCCATTTTTTACAAAATGTTTTAAGCTGGAGTGTTTTATAGCGGAACTGAAAAAACAGCTTCCGAGCCAAGGGAGGAACAATTTCATCCAGTGTATCCTCAAAACGAGGTACACATTTGAAATTTAGAAAACAACTAGTCAAACTACCCTCAGCATCAAGTGCAGTTTGTAAGAGCGATGTTTCCCAAAACCTTTCCTTCAGCACGGATCTTGATATGGAATTCATACTTCGTGGGTCAAACCAAAACCCCATCATTCCTAGCCTCCCTAGGAGCACCTTAAGAGCTCTAAACCAGGGAATTGATTTAGAGGAGGGTATTCTCATAAGCTCATGGAGTAGCTCCCGATAGGGGCAGAGTTCGTCCACGGTCCACAATCTGTACCAGAACATCAGCAGCTTATAGCTGATTTTGTAGGCCAGCTGTCTGTGTGCCAAATCATAACATAGGGGAACTAATGGTGTGCTTACAGGCAGATCTGTCAGGGATCGAAGAAAGCGATTTTCTACAAGTGAGAGAGGGTTAGTTGAGCCTGTACCCCATAGTTCTGCTCCGTAGAGTATACCCCCCAAGATTTTTATATTATAAATTTCGAGGGCTGGCGCTAGCTGCCTTGAAAAGGTATTTCTGTGTATTCTGGCCAAATTTGCAGTCTGATGTATGAGTTGGATCTTTACCTTTCCAATATGTTGATCCCACTTAACTGTTGGGGTTAGGCGAAAGCCCAGATAGTCAAAGGAGTCGACACGTTCTAGCTTGCTACCACCGGCAAGGACTTGTCTTTTGTTTAATTTAGCCTTGCCCTTTCCTAAAAATCATGTATTTGGTTTTGGTTTCATTCAACACCAGGCCGCGCTCATCACAAAACATAATAAAATCATTTAAAAGCTGCTGAAGACCTTGCAGAGTCTTTGCAAATAAAAGGGTGTCGTCAGCGAAAAAGAGGGCTGGGACTCTTGTACTACCAACTTTCGGAGCGTCACACCCATCCCTATCTAGACACTTTATAACATCATTAATAAAAAGGATAAAAAAAGTGGGGGCAAGAACATAGGCCTGTCTCACACCACACTCAACTGGGAAGGTATCTGTAACTTGATTATTCTCTCCCCATCTCACCTGTGCTGTGTTAAGTGTGTGGAGTCTAATTCAAATATCTAAGAGATTTTGTGGCATACCTAATTCCTTAAGGACTCTCCACAGTTTAGCCCGGGGGACTAAGTCAAACACCGACCGCAGGTCTACAAAAGCCATGTAGAGTTCCCCTCCTTTAATATGCACTGCCTTCCAATATAAACATAACAAACGGAAGGTTTGATCCAGGGTGCTAATTTTCGCTCGAAATCCTGCCTGGAAGTCTCTCAAGACTTCAGACTCTGCAATCCAATCCTGCAGTCGAGCTAATATCTGCTTGCAAAAGATCTTTTGTAAGGAGTCGATAAGACTTATTGGCCTGTAGCTTGATGGCTTTGCTCTATCCCCTTTTTTGTAGATCGGGACGATCTCAGCATTTTTCCACGATGTGGGGATAGGGCTACCTCTGAGGATTGAATTTGATAGTACATATATGTACCGACAAAGTGTCCTTAGATTCGTTAATTTCTTTGTTTATTTCATCTAGTCTCTTCTTGTACCACAAACCCACAGCTAAAAACAACCTGCTACACTTCTCGAGTTTCCACCCGCACTCACTACGGGAGAATCTTCCTTTCGGACAATATTTACGCCTCAGACGGAATTGCAGTGAATTACAGGACTACCGGACACAGGCAAAGGATCTGACCAACAAACTCCAGATGCTGGGTTACCCCAGAAAAATACTCAAAAAAAGCTGTAAGAGGGCCAGGAACCAACATAGAGAAGCCCTCCTTGAAGACACCCCAAAACCAACAGTGGAGATACCGCTGACATGCGTAACAACGTACAATGTAGCTTCCAACGCCGTCAGCAAATCCATTAGAAAACACTGGAGAATCCTTGAGAGCAACAACCACAAATGTGAGAAACCCCTTTTCTCCTTCAAACGAGCTAGGAGTATTAAGGATTCCGTCGTTCACACTCGCCCTAAGAATGCGAGTAGGGATGATAATCAGTCGGTCCTAAATGCCTGTGGCCTCCCATCAGTATTGGGTCATTTCCTGTGTGGAGCCTGCAGCGTCTGCCATCTGACAGCCCCTACAAAGCAACTTGCGCTGGAGGAGGGGAAGTTTTGGTCACAAAGGGCATACACCAATTGTAACTCCACCAACGTGGTGTACCTGATTACTTGCCCATGCGGGCTCAGGTACGTTGGTATGACTTCACGAAAAGTAAAGCAGCGAATTTGCGAACATCGCAGCAATATCCGGTGTAAGAAGAACATGACGAAGCTCACTGACCATTTCCTGCAGGCAGGGCATACTACTAATGATTTGAGCTGGACTATCATTGAACAATTAAAATTAGGTCTGAACACACAACAAGTACTGTTTGAAAAAGAGCAGCATTGGATCTACTGTTTGTCCACCCACAAGCAAGGACTGAATGACAACATCCCGTGGGGTACAGTGATGAAACGGTAACACTTGAGTCACATGCACCGGCCTATGGGTCCAACTAGTGATTACCTTTTACTATTTTGCCTCACTTTGCATGGGTTAAACCCCATGCATCCCACCTCTTATTGCCCAGCTCTGCTTCTTGCTGGTACTCTACACACAATGTATGCCCCAATCTGAGCCTGATATAATGAGGGTCCCTGGCTACACACATTTATTGGATACAGCCAGTTATTCCTAACTCCTCACTATAGCGGCTAGACCTCCTGCCTCCCTGCGCCTATTGGCAAGCACTATCGACAGCTGCCGAAACCCATAACTCCCCCTATCTAAGCCAATGACAGGTTAGGGGTTCTGGCACCACTTCCCAAGGCCACTGACTCATTTCAGATGGTAGCGACTTACTTCAATAGGCACACTGTCGCCACAGGGTAGCAAACATTTGCTGACGCCGTACAATTAGCGTACACTATGAAACACAAATTTATATTTGAGTGTGAGGGTTTCATTATACCACCCCGATACAGTAGTCAAGCACGGCCCAATTTTGTTCCATTTTGAATAAAATAAACACACATTGTCGAACCGACTTATCAATAAAGCTTTACTTTCATAAGGACATTGGTTAGCGGTCTAGCACTACCTGTCACGTGACCGGAGCAAGTTACATGAGTCAACCCACGTCCGGGTCACGTGACAGGGTTTTGGTATTTCTTGACCGGTGCCGCGGTGTAGTGGTAACATTCGGGTCCGTGGCAGGCAACAGGCAGGTCTTGTGAGGGAGAGTACCATACAAAAAGCATGTGAATTGGGTTGCTAGGGTGGGTGACTACCTCTGCCATTAGGCCCACGCTAGTTTTTACCCTTATTCTGTCTTTACACAGTTTTTACAGGTAGCTTTACCCCCTCCCGGAACCCATGACGTGAAGCCAATAACGCCTTCATGTAAGCGCCGAGTTCTCCATGCTTTTACGATTCTTTTAATCCACCATTTCCACAGCGCGTGCGTTCAGTGCTGTGACAGGGCACTATCACTGAGCAACTTACTTTCAAATACGCAAGGGCTTTAACTACACTGCATCTGAGCGGTGTCGAATTTGTACTGGTAATGACCCGTACTTAGGACCCCTCCGTCCACGCAATTACACGGAGTGGCAGCTTGTGTGACAAGTTTGCCTGAGTTAAGGTCACACGTGTTTTGACCCCTCCATCAATGAAATTATACGGAGTGGATGGTTGTGTGACACGGTTGCCTGAGTTAAGGTCACACGTGTTTTGACCCCTCCGTCAACGAAATTATACGGAGTGGATGGTTGTGTGACACGGTTGCCTGAGTTAAGGTCACACGTGTTTTGGGTTGCAGAATGAACCCAGACTACTTCAAGCACGAGTTGTTTTATCACTTTAATCCTCTGTTGCATCTGATGAGGAATATCACAGTTGTGCTGTGCTGTGCTGTGCTTGTACTTATATAGCGTCACGCAGTAGTCGTGTGTTTATCATGTTTGTTCTCTCTTTTTCAGAGTACAGCGGCTTTTTGGAAATCCCACAAGGCCGCAATGGCAAAACCGGGAGTTTTGCCTTTCACACAACCCCCACAGGTTAGGATACGCCTTAGCGTGCATATACCGCCGTTGGGATCCTGATCCTGAAGAATGCTTAGCTAAAAGTGCATCCATAAGCAGAAACATGTTGACCAACTTTCACTTCATTGATTAAATCGGACTATCCTGCTAAACCTAACCAGCCAGCTCATGTCCGTCTCACTTGTTTTAAACGATCACTGGCTTTCCACCATTAAAATTACTTTGGGATAAAACCTGCGATCTTTTAACCTGCACTACCCTTACACATACACTACCCCCAAAAAAACCTGCTCCGCTGTAATTCAGGCATCGTAGCACACCACGGAGACCCTCTGGTGGGAACCCAATGATGAAGAAGCCAAAGTCTATGCATCAAACCTCCTCATCGACCTCGAAGAATGGGTCACCTCCGCAAAATCCTTCCAGTTTCACAAACAGACTTCAGACCAGGCACAATGAGTAATCTTCTGGCCCTGAACCTCCTTGTCGAAAAAGTGCAGCAAAAGTCCATCAAATTGTATACGTGTTTCGTCGACTTGAAAGCATCATTTGACATGGTACCTAGAGAACTCCTATGGCAAAAGATGGAAAAAATTGAGCATTCCGCCATGGCTACTAAGGGCTATAATCAATCCACCTGTATCCAGATAAAGCTAGGAAATGGAGAAAGAACTACAGCAAGGATACCAACGCACAGAGGACTAAAACAAGGGTGTGTGCTAGCACCCACCCTATTCAACATATTTACAGCAGATCTAGATAAAAGGCTCGCAGAAGTCCAAAGCGACCCTCCAAAGCTAGCACATCGCCAAGTCAGAAGTCTGCAGTATGCAGATGACATTGTCCGATTCAGCCAGACCCCGGTTGGCCTACAGCGCCTGATTACAAAGCTATTGGAATACACAGAGGAGCTTGGACTATCTCTAAATTATAACAAAACAAAGGTCATCTGTTTTTCTGCAAACACTGGGTCCCACACCAAAAAACATAAGTGGTATGCAGCAGGGAACAGTATAGAGCAGAGTGGCTCTCACAAATATTTAGGAGTGGTGGTAGACTCCAGATTTACACTTAAAGAGCATCTAATTAAAAGACGAGCACAGGCGAACAAATTACATTTTGCACTCTAAGACTGAAATTAATGTGTTCATCCAACTCCTATCTTCTAAAATTAATTGCCGCTAAGTTTCTTCCAACCCTTACTTACGGCTCCGAATTATTTAAGGGCCAAGATGCAAACTTTTTGAATCTCCTACAATCCGGCCTCTTCAAACAAATTTTCCGGATTCCGCAATTTACATCCCAGGCACAAATTCGCTTGGAATTTGGGCTACTTAATCAATTCCTGGAAAGGCAAGAAGCAATACTAAAATGGTGCTGGAAGTTGAGAGCAGCTCAAGAAGAATCCTTGCTAGGCCTTTGCTGGACGGAACTGAAGAGCCAGCCAAAAGGAAAGAATCGCTGGCCAACTGCACTTGACCAAGCATTACTCACTTTCAACTTACACGAAGCATGGGGCACAAACTATAGCTTCCCCGCATTAAAATAAATAGCAAACAACGCTGCAAAACAAAAAGCCTGGATATTGGACAAAGCTGCTCTGTCTAAGCAAAAACACAGATGGATGGTTTTATCTTCGTATGGGGTCCGGTCACTACAGCCGTATCTGGTTAAACACATAACTCCAACTATATAGCATTTTCTACTCTTAATTCATCTGGGAGCTTTTTGCTCAAAAGATCAGGTTCCTACATGGAAACGAACATGGCTGACCAGTCAGTGCTGACTCTGTGAACAGGCGGAGGAGTCACTTTTACACCTCCTGTGTATCTGCCCAACTGTGAACAACTGGAGACGGTATGTTTTACTTCCAGCTTTCCGCTCTTTCCGAATTTGATCATGACGACCTGCCATAAATGCATTACTAAAGAGACAGTCATTACAGATCTCTTGCAGGGCAGCCAAGTTTTTGCAACAAGTCAGCTAATTGTTACAAATATCAAACAGATAGTGTTTAATCTGGTGGTATTTATTACATGTTTGCTACATCGATTAGCATTTTAGCAAACAAACTCCAATCATGTGGCCGCTACAAAGGGTCCAATGCAGATGTACACAAAGTCATAACAGAGGAAAATTGTCATTGGGTATCAACTTGGACATAGCAAATTTTTCTCCTGTTTTAGATGCACTCCATGTCCAGCTTTTTATTATTGCACCATTTACTAAAGGTTCATTACATTGATTCACATATTTGCATTTTTGCACACAAACTCCAACTAAGTGGCAGCTAAAAAGGGCACTGGGATAATGTATACAAAATCGTAATTAGAGGACAACTCTTAACTTGCACATAGCTCACTTTTTTTCTTTTCCCAGTTTTAGATGTATATTGCCAACTTTTTTAGACTGGTGCTAATAATTGAAATTACTTATTAATTGGGACTTAGAGCTTCCCTACAATCACTGTGAAGCAGTCAGCGGACATTTCTACATTCTGGACTTAAATGTGCTGACCTGGTATTAGATACACTATGTTTAATGTTTAATTTCAAGAAGATCGAATGATCTTTCAACTCTGCACAATTCAAAATGTAAATAGGAACGTTGTCACACTTGATGATTTTATGCTAAAATTGTAATGGTTTTAACTAACTACACAATAAATGTTTTATTACTGCCTGCCAGAGCAATACACAATAAGTTAGAGGTGTTTGAAATTCCAGAAGAACTTCATAATCTGAATGTTTATGAAAGAATCCTCATACAGTCTATGCACCCTTTTCAAGCAATAGTTCGTATGGAACCAAAGACTGGGACACTACCATCCACTGAGCATCAGGAAGGGCGTAAAGGTATTTACTTTTAGATGTTAAATGCAATATTGAAACTTTGGGTGTAGAGAGATATTTGGAAGAACCGCGTGTTATTTTAGTGAATGGATTGCCCACAAAAAACAAACAGATATGGCAGGAAATAGTGGATGTAAGTAAGGTGAAGAAAGCTACATTGTAACTCAAAGAGAATAATGTCTACTATAGAGATGTAGATGTTGTCGAACATGAAAGTTGCTGATGTTGCCTTCAAGTGGACAGTTTGAAAGTGAATCGAAGTAGATCTGAAGAAATATAGGAGCACTACAGTATCCATCCACTACATTCAAAAGAGGTTATGGGGGTGTCATTGAACTGTATCAGATGAAACAAGCTAAAGGAGCTCCAATGAGTGTGTGGTGAGAAAAGTTGAGAGGCTCAATGTTTTCCTCAACAATTTCCAACTGGAGTAGGCAGACCGTATGATGGACCAACCTGCGTAAATACCTGCAGCAGAATATAGGTCAAGATTGTATTCAGGGGACCCTAGATTTCGTCAATGTATTCCATATGCAGTCCATCTCTTGTATGAAAGTGATTTGTCTGGACTGTCAGATGCTGTCAAACATATTCATAAGACAGGAGTTACAAAATATGTCTGCAAAAGACTTTGTTGAAAAAATGAATGGAAAAGATGAGAAGCTAGAGTACAATTTGATAAATTGTATGTCAAGCTAATGTTGGACCAATTAGTACTGGTATCATCATCATGGGGCGCTCAAGTGTATGTTGTGAAATTTAGGGGCACCAAATTGGTTTGTAACACTGAGTTGTGCAGAGTATGCATGGGGTTTTTGAGAAAAGCTAACTCTAACATTAAAGGTATTGGATTGAAGACACCAGGAAAACTTTGCTCTTTGGATTCTGCAAATGTTTGCAGGTACTTTAACCTCAGTTTGAAGCTATGTTGTCCTTCATCTGCAACAAAAAAATACACCTCTTGGAGAAATTACTGCAGAGTACCAAGCAAGAGGTGCTCCTCATATTTATATACTTTTGTGGGTAAAAGATGCACATACATTTGGAACAGACACAGGTGAGTTTCTACTTTCTTTCATAGAACAGGATATCACATGTAGCATTCCAAAAGACACTGAGAAAGAAAGCCTAATCCAGCAAGTACTATGTATCCAATTACACTGATGTGCAAAAGTACTGTTTGCGGAAATACATAGCAAAAGGAAAATGTTACACAAAATGTAGTTTTGAATTTCCAAAACCTGTTATTTCATAAAGGAAGTGGGAACAGTTTTATCTCTGCAGTGAGACATACACTTACTCGTAAATCCCCCCAAAATACCTACAGCCTCAGGAGAACAGAGCCTTTGAAATATATTAATGACTACAAACCTGTCATTTTGAAAATTTTGAATGATAATATAGTGGCAAGCAACTCTATAGCATTTGCTCATTATCTTACTTAATACATAACAAAATCTGAGAAGACTGAGATGAAAAATGTGTAGGACGAGATCTCCGCTGAAACGTCTCTAACAAAAAAATTGTACAGCTGCAGCTTGAAGACGCTTTTTTTTACAAAGGGAAATTGGATCCTATGATTGTTGCAATATTCTAGATAGCTTATATTGTTCGTTGAAAGGAATTATTTGGGTGAGTCTAGGTCTAGAATCAATTTAAAAAAAAGTTTATAAACTTTTCCAGAAATTCAATACCTTGCAGAATTTCAGCCAGATAGTACAGACATTGTAAAAACAAACATGTTGGATACTTACTATCCAAAAAAGGAGTGTACATACTGAAAATGTTTGTCAATATGAAGTACTCTATCACTGCACATATAGAAACAATGTGATAGGAAATGTGGCTGTAGGTAAATTTGAAGTAGTTGGTTGCAATGGGTGTTTGGTGCGACATTGCAAAGGCAGTCTAATTAACCATAGAAAACTGAGGTGCCAGACTGCTGAAAAAGGAGAATTTTTCTGTTTGCCACTTTTGCAGCTGTTTGAACCTTGGTGTTGTGAAACTGAATTACTAGTAGAGTTTGACTGCTATGAAGACTCTTTCAAGGCTGCAAAGGATGGCATTTAATGCTCAGTATTTGCAAACTACTTGGATTTGATGAATGATGAAATTTAATAGGAAGAAACAATTGCTGCTGAGGTGACTAAGGAGAGTTCACAAAGTAGCCGAAGTTCAGCTCCTCAAAGTCAGAACCTACTTGGACAGCCAATAACTGAAAATGAGGCTACCATTGCAATGAATGAGGTGGTGACTGCAATGGAGCAAGTAAGACAGGAAACAATTGATTTGGCAGAATTACTTACACTGATAAATGTTTAGTAAATGCAAATATATACAGAGATTAAAGCTACAGTTAATCATGACAAGAAGGAATGTGCATACTCAACATTTAAACTTATACTGTGAAGCTTGTCATGAAGTGTCAAGAGAGTAAAACAATTGAAACTTTTAATCATTGATGAGGTGAGCGTGATCTCAAACTTAATGCTTGCCTTTGTGCATTTAAGAATGCAAGAGTTTCTGAGAACAGATTATGATATCCTATGTGGAGGGAAACATTTGATTGTTTTTTTAGATCTTTGCAACTTACACCTGTGAAGAGTCAGCCTGTGTTCAAAATACTGGTGCATGATGAAACTCGAATTCTTTAGGCAGCATTGGAAATGTGAATATTTGGTTAAAGTTTGAATACAAAGAATTAATCAGGAATATGCAACAAGCATCTGATAATTAATATGGTAATATTTTGAAAGATATTAGAGTAGGTGTTCTTTCAAAAGAGGGAAGGTGTGTTTTAGAATTTCGTCTTGTTAAAAAACTGTATCCAACAATGAAGAGAGCAGCAGAACAAATTTTCAGTATTATACAAGATTGGTAAACATATTATGTGCCTAATTCCTACATTGGAGGAGAGTTTTAACAATGAATTACTGGAATTGGAGAAAAAAGAAATTTTTCAAGTGAAGGCAATAGATAAAATAAAACACCAAGGTGTCACTGTATTTCTAAATGCAAAGCTACAAGCAACACTAGAATCCTCAGAAAAAAATGTTTCATGAACTGCAGGATTGGAGAAATGTTAACTCTGCAATAACTGTAGGGTGATTTTGCACCAAAGTGCAAATGTTGAAGGTAGATTAATGGCGCTATGGGTAAAGTTGTTGATTTTATTAATTTTCCTAATAGGAATGAGGTGGAATACCTTGTGATTAAATTTGATCAGATTGACAATGCAAAGCAAATAGGACAAGGTACTACACATTTTTTGCTTGTGAAAGATTTATATGTTTGACGGAAACAGTTTCCAGTTTGTCTAGCATATGCTGTTACTATTCATAAATCAAAAGGTTTAAGTTTATATGCATCATTTATTAACATTGGTAGTACAGTGTTTAAGGAAGATATGTCATTGCAGCTTTGTCTTGAGTTAGGACATTGTCTGGTTTATATCTAGTTGCATTTAATGAGAGCTGAGTAAACGCAGACTCAAGTTGTGTTAAAGAATACATCCAATCAATGAGTCTGTATACTCCTCATATAGGACAGTATCTAGTTTATGAGAAATGTTCCATCTGTCCAAAGTGGAGAGTTTCACAGCAGTGTAGTCATGCTGTTGAAAGGAAGAAATGAAAGAGAAGAAGAAAGTTGTTAAGAAACAGAAAATTGAAAATGAGGGCGATAATGGTGGTTACCAATTGTCAAATCCCTCTGGTGTGAACTGTTATGCTAATGTTGTGGTAAATGTATTGTTTGCATTACCTTGTGTTGTAGATGCAATTCAAGAGAGACAACAGAAAGTATTGTGTTCTGCACTGTGTGTTTTGTTGCACCGTCTGCGTAGTGACAGGACACATTGTGCGTCAGGCATTCGAGACATTGTAGATATATGTATTGAAACTGTACCGTTTATTCAAAACACTCAAGAGGATGCACAAGAGTTTCTAATGGTGATGTTTGGTGTTTCAGAAAAAAAGACGATACCTGTTAATGAGTTATTTGGACTTAGTTACTCGTGACACCATGAATGTGAGGATTGCTCATACACATCAACTACACAAATAGAATCGGAGCGTTGTCTTTATTTAACGTTACCTCATTCCAAAATTGTGCCTTTTGAGAGATTAATGAGAAAATCTACACAAAATAATGTATGTCCAAATTGTCGAATAGATGTTCTGTCGACTTTACGTGTAGCAAGAACTGGGAAGTATGTAATTTTAACGCTACAACAATGCAGGGAAGATAGCAATAAATGAGATACTGAGATTAATAACTTTAAAATTGGTCAAATATCTATTTCGGGTAAAACATACACTACTATGGCTATCATTTTTCATGAAGGAGATAGTATTAGATCTAGTCATTACACTGTCTTTCTAAAAAGTAAAAGTGGATGGACAGAATATAATGATAGGAACTTTAAATTCAGGCAAAAATTGCTTAGGAGTTACCAGATTACTATCTTTTGTTTTTTAACCAAAGTTCTAAGGAGGGTGGCAGTTGCAAAACTGGAATAGTCTAGTTATTTTTGATGCATTATCAGGATTTATGATATTATGTTGACTTCCAAGGGTGCTGTGTTTATGAGGCTTTGCGTATGCTAGTTTGCCTTATATATCTAGTAGTGCTACTGTAGAACTTCTAATCATGAAGTTCTCATTTTCAGCATATGTTTCTTTGAATTAGTACTGCAAGTATAGATAAAATGATTGTTTAAAAAAATTGTAGTTTGTGCAATGCGCTATGTTGCTTATTTGCGGTGACATACAGCCTGTACAATTGTTTTTCCCCCAATGTTCAAAGATGATTCTTTATATAGTACATTATTTATATTGTGTAAGTATAAAGTCTGTATAAAACAGTAAAAAAGGGAAAATTAAATGTTGATTTTTTATTATTACATAGCATTAGAGCATGGGAAATGTGTAGTGATATATTGCTCCTATATAGTTATGCATTGCTAAAATTTCTAAGTTTCTAATTTTATAAATTATAATACTAATTCATATTTTTTTTCTTTTTTATACAGATGAATAGCACCATCTATTGAATTAATGTGGTTCACAAATTAGTTCTTCTATTAGGTAGCATTGTGAGGGTATTTCGGACTACAGCTAAAAAAACATATGCCTACTTACTCAGACACATACAGCATACAGCCACTCATACACCCACTCACATGCCTATACACTCTCATTTCTCACATATCCACACAGTCCTTCAGAGACCTACTTGCACACACAGACACACATAGCTTCTATTACACCCATACACTCACTTACACACACACAGACACACCCATACAGATACTCACACTCCCATACAGCCACTCTCACACCCACTCGCAGACCCACTTACACACTCACACACCCACACAGACATTTGCATCCCCACTAACACACCCATACAGTCACTCACACACCCATATAGCCACACTCACAGACTCACACAGCCACTCACACACTCATGTACACACCCACACAGACATTTACATCCCCGATAATACACCCATACAGTCACTCATACAGCTACTGACACAGCCACTCACACTCCCTTATAGTCACTCACACACCCATTTACACATGTACACACACCTACTCACATACTCATACACACATAGAGACACTCACACACTCATTCACACACCCACACAGCTACTCACACACCCAGTGATCCACTTACACAAGCACTGATACACCCATACAGCCACTCACCCATCCACTGAGACACTCATACAGCCACTTACACATCCGCTTGCATTTTAATATTCTAGATGACATTGCAACCCATTGACTAGTATCTTCTTTAATACATTATCAGTTTATTCCCCTTGGTTACTATTAAAGTAGTCAGATTTTTTATTTTTTTTAAATTTTTTATTGAAAATCTTGTGTCAAAAATACAATTAATACAACCATAAGTTGGCACACACAGAAAAAATATAAATTGGCAAGCAGAAAGAAAAAATACAGAATTACATGAAGAAAATAATTTACACAATACGGAAATCAACCATTACACAAAGTAAAGATTCCAAATTCTATCAAACTTCATAATCCCGCCTATTCGCTGTGCATATCGCATTTCAGACCCACTGTTCTGTCAAACCAAGATCGGAATCGTAGCCATACAATATTAATTTAACATTATAAGTAATCCGAAACGGGATTATTTTAACACAGTTAGCTATAGTGTGGGACCAGTTTGCAGGAGTATATTGCTGGCATCTAAAACAAGTGGCAGTAGTATTGGGAAACATTTTAGCAATGGCAGCAGGGGTACGGTACAGAAGCCATTTACTGAAAAAAAGCATTCTTCTCCAATTAGATCCTCGAAGGACACTGAAATTCAGTTTATTTATCATTTTCCAAGTATTAATAGTGAGTACATGATTCTCCTGTTCTTGCCATTTTTTCAGTGCTTTTTGACTAAGATCATCCGCAGTATATTCTGCAAGAACACGTTTCCATACCCCTGGCTTCCTCGTCCTACAAATCGTGAACAAATCGTCCCATAGTTGATTGGAGGAACCAATGTGACTGGTTCAACTTGTACCAACGTTTTAAAAATAAAAGCATACGAACCAAGTAACATAAAGTTCCCAGGAATTAGAAGCTGCATCTCTCCAGGTAACAACCATGTCCCTTCCCTCAAGAAATCTAACAAAGAGTGAAATCCCAAAAGTGCCCATTGTAGTACAGTATCAACTCCAATTTTTGTTCCTAAATAAAGAAGAGCATTCCTTAAGGGAGTTCTAAGATTAAATTGCGGGAGAGAATATCTTTTAAGAAAGACATCCTGACGCTTAAAAAACCAAAACATCGTCTTATAACGAGTAAGTTTCGGTAATTTAGGAATATGTAACGGAGAAGGAATCTGAACCTCATGACAAATTCTATTAATAAAGAAATTAATAAACAGAGTTGGGGTCTGCGTTCCGGATTTAAACCGCTCTAAATATTGGGCAAAATATGCGCTATAGTAATCTTTAATATTGGGTACAGCTAAACCTCCCAATTCTGTATCGGCGTAAAGGATCCGCATTGCGATCCTGGGACTTTTTTTTGCCCATATAAACCCTGTGAATAGTGATTGTACTTTTGAAAAAAAACTACTGGGCAAAAAACAGGGAATGGCAGAAAATAAAAAATTAAATAGCGGCAGAATAGACATTTTTATAAGTGCCACTCGCCCTAGGATGGAAAATGGCAACGATTGCCATCTATTAAATAAAGATTGAACCTTGCGTAGAAGAGGATCAAAATTTAACATAACTAACTCGGAAACCAAAACCGAGTACATAACTCCTAGATACCTCTTCGGTCTAGGATTAATACAGCCGGATAAATCAGTATGTAGCTCAACCTCACCCCCCCCCACAGACTAGTATTTCAGTTTTTTTTTTATTAATACGATAACCACCCAGATGTTCGAATTCCTCAAAAAGTTGAAGGGCGGCAGTTTGAGATTGAATATCCGACTTAATCAGTAATAAAATATCGTCGGCATATAGTTTGATTTTTGCCATAGAGGAAATAGGAGGAGAGATATTTACGGATTCCCTAATAGCTGTGGCTAATGGTTCAATAAAAAAAGCAAACAGAATAGGGGACAAGGGGCAACCTTGCCTGGTGCCCCGCTGAACCGAAACTTTGCCAACCATAACTGAGTTAATGATTATATTTGCTTTGGCACCCGTGTACAAATTTTGAATTAAGCTAATAATCTGTGGAGGAATTCCAAAGTGATTTAAAATAACAAATAAAGTTGTCCATACCATTAAGTCAAAAGCTTTTTCCGCGTCTAATAATAAAATTAAAGCGGAAATTTTATTGGTCTGAAAATAATCTAAAGCCTCAACGAGAAAATGTGTATTTGTGGCTAATTGTCGACCTGCCACAAAACCATTCTGATCCGGGTGAATAAGATCCTTAGCAATATGATTAAAACGTATTGATAATAATTTGGTAAGGATCTTATAATCAGTGTTAAGTAATGTAATAGGCCTATATGAATTGGGATCTTTGGGATCTTTGCCTTTTTTAGGAAAACTCACAACTGTGCCCTCCCCAAAAGAATCTGGAACTTGCCCACCCATTAACATATAATTAACTAATTGTAGTAGCAAATCCGAAAAGGCGCAGAAGAAAACCTTAAAAAATTCAGCGGGGAGGCCATCCGGGCCGCAGGCCTTACCGATTGGGAGGTTCTTTACCACTAATTCCAGCTCTGACTTTGAAAAGAAACTCATCATTGCTCCACTATCTGCCTGAGATAAAGAAGGCATATCATATCTTGCTAAGAATTTTAAAAGCCTAGAATGGTCTATTTCCTGATGATGGCTATATATCTGTTTATAGTGAGAAAGCATTATAGTACCAATAAGATCAGGCTGTGATGTGTCTAACAGAGTGATAGGAGACTTCAAAGTACGAATTGAATTTGCAGCGGCTTGCTCCTTAGCCTGCCAAGCAAGGAGTTTGCCAGAAAAATTACTCTCCTCATAACTCCTTTGAGGTTGTATAAGGAATTGCTGTTCACTCTGAATAGCAAAAAGCGTACTTAATTCACGTTTGGCCTCGTTTAATTTTTTTTGCGCAATACTAGAGAAATTTGATTGTCGAAGCTGAGTCAGAGAACAGATTCTTTGATAGAGTAAGGTCCTAGTCTGTTTAATAGTACGCCATTCTTCTGCGTCTTTGGCGATAATAATACCGCGAACAAAGGCTTTTAGTGAGTCCCAGATAATATGTAATGGGGCCGTATGTGAATTACGAGCAATAAAGTCAGCAATTTCGGATTTTAAAAAGGATACCCAAATGCTACCTTGTAGGTACATTTTATTAAATATCCATCTCTTAGGGGACTTAATTTCTTCCCCTACTTTAAACTCAATTACCAACATTGCGTGGTCTGAAAAGCCATTATGCAAAAATTTCTGATATGAAAATTCTAATGAATTAGAGGCCAAAAAAAAATCAATACGAGAGGAGGATCTATGTCTTCCCGACCAATAAGTAAATTCTTGTTTATGAGAAAATTTCAATCGCCATGGGTCACACAGATCAAGTAATGCGGAGTACTTCATAATGGACCTTAATGACTTTGGTTTAGATTGTTTCTTCAAAAGACCCGTGGAATCAAGTTTTATGTCAATAAGGATATTAAAATCCCCGCCTATAACTATATCTCCTCTAACCAGTAGTAATGATTGAAATAACTCCTCATAAATGGCGGCACTATCTTCCACAGGGGCATAATAACTAACAAAGGTAATTGGCCTATTCCTGTTTTTAATTACACAAGTAGCCCAACACCACCGCCCAGCTCCTCCATCTTCAAACTGAATAATTTCTGCATCTAAATTACGATTAATAAACAGCGCAACTCCCCTTTGAGATTGTTGAGCACATGAAAACCCACGATATAAAGACCAATTTTTAAACATTGAAAAAGAGTTAATTTTCTCCACAGAAATATGGGTTTCTTGCAGCATCACAACTGCTGGGCGCTCTGTTTTAATCCAGAGCTCAATAGTACGCATTTTTTTTTTATTATTCAATCCATTGACATTGAAAGAAACAACTCTAACCCCTCCAATAGACATTAATTGTTAAGAAAAACTTCTTGCCAACAAAATTTTGCATCGTGAACCACAAGAATTTCATTTTTAAAGTAGTCAGATGTGCTACTTTGATTTCACTGTTGCAGGGTATGATACATGTATACATAGAAACCTTGCAAACACTTGAACATACAGTTGTACAAAAACATAAAAATATAGTTAGCTCTTTCTTTGACCAGATAAAGTGGTTCTAAAAAGAACCGTTTTTCCAGGGCTGGATTTTTCCCCAAAGAGTTTTCTATTTTTTGGGGGGCTTTTTTTCTATTACGGAACACAAATAACAATTATAGTAAAAGGAGTAAGGTAAGGCAACTTGGAAGAAGCAACTGGCTTCAGTCTTTAAGAGGAAGGTATGGTGGAACTGTGAGGGGAAAACAATGAACAATTTTATGCTTGTTGACAGCATCCATAAACTGGGCAACAGATGAAATTTTTAATGCAACTGGCATATGATATTTGCCACAATGGCTTGCAGTATTGGTGACACAGCAGGGATGATAACCATCTGTTCAGGTGTTAAGGGTTTTTCTTACTATACACTCCCAAATAAAAGAAATTCAGCACTCCCAAGGAGAGGCAGTGAGTAATCCAAGAGGAAAACACCAAGAAAGGAGGCTCATCACTTAAAAAATGAGGCACAAGAAAAGACAGTTTACAAATAAAGTGTGGGGTTCTATTAATGTAACACTCTCCAACAGAAAGACTTTTCCAGATGTCAAGTGAACCAGGTAAAACAACATGCCAATGTGTGTGTGTGTGTGTGTATGTGTATATATATATATATATATATATATATATATATATTATCTACTGGCGGTCGCCAGTAGATAGTTATAGTTAGGACCGAGTTTCCATAGGAAATCTGAAAATTCTATTTTGAATAACTTTGGCGCCGGTTGACGAATCCTCGCGAAATTTTCAAAACTAATGGGGCGCTCCGCTCAGCTCCTACCCTGAAAGTCTCGGGGTGATTTGTCAAGCGGGGGCTGAGAAAAAAGGGGGGTCCCAAAACACATTTTCCCCATGCATTTTCCCATAGGACCTTTAGTCGAAGGTACAGCCCGAACGGCTGAACAGAATTACTTGAAATTTGGCAAAGAGGTAGTCCTCAGGTCAGGCATGTGCCTTTTGCATATATGGTGTCAATCTGTTCAATAGTTCCTGAGAAAATTGCAGTTAAAAGCACATAAATATCTATAAGCGCGCACGGTGCGCGCACCATAACGTGCGCGAGCGTAATTCTGATTGGTGGTTACATGTCAGTCAACATTCGAATCGGTCGAAATCAGGAAGTGTCAGCCGCCGTTTTGTGTGTGACAGTGAAAAAGAAAGGTGGAGAACGTGAAAAGGGGGCAGGGTAGAGAGTTCCTGACCCCCTAGCATTTGTCAGGGGGTCCCTGAAGGACCCCGAAGGGTGAAAAAAACATTTTATTTTTTTTTCAAAAAATCGCGGGGTGCGCGCACGGTGGCAAAAAATTCGTAAAAAACATAGATTTAAAAATCAAGTTTAAGTGTTTAGATGTTGGTTGGCTCTAAAAAGAGCCGTTGTGTTCATTGAGTGTTTTTTGGTATCTACAAGTAAGTACCGATGCACAGTCTAAAGTTCAAGAGGAAGACACTGTTCCCTTCATCCGTGAAATGTACACCGTCTCCTCTATAAATGCCTTGCATGTTGTAATGCAAGTTGTTGTGGTATATATAACCCATACCATGGTCTCTGAGGAAAGCAGAAACAGACTTATTGACATGCTTTCTTGCTTTCTCAATCTGCGGACAATATTGGTTGGACCAGTTCCACTTTTGCCTTTGGCATATATTAGAATATACAAAGGTAGTTTGTGAAAAAAGTGACATCAATTGCACAAAGGTGTCCTTAATAAGCATTGCCAGACCTACCCCAGTTAAAGTGCCTAGGTCATTTCCACCACAGTGCACAATTATAAGGTTAGGCTGTGTGAGATGTAGAAAGGATTTCACCAAAGGCATTAATTGGTGCCACTTTAACCCTCTCTGACCAATCCATTTAATGACTACATTTGGCAAAGCAAGGTCTTTCACAATACCTCTTTTTTCTGCATACTTTTCACTCCAGAAGACATAGCTATGACCTACAATCCACACTGTGAACATCTTTCAAGGAGATCTGGATGCACTCTGAAGGTGTCTTTCAGTAGAATGGCAATATGAAAAGAAAGATAGTTGTAAAATGGAGTCTTACATACTTTTTTTTTAATAAAAAGAACTGATTGGCTGTTTCACACCATTCTACACTAAAAACTAGGCTGTATGTTTACATTTTTAAAAGCATGTTTTTTATTGGTTCAGAAAAATGTGTTCCCACAGAACATTACTTTGGATTTGCTGTTAGGTTTGAAAAGTCAAGCACTCTTGCTGTTTGGATTAGAAACATTGTGTGCTGAACTTCTGACCTCTCTGCTCACACCAGTGTTCCATGACCTGTTGCTATGGTAGCAGGCAGAAGTCATGTTGGGGGTAGGAATGATTTGGAAAAGGGTTGAAATTTGCAACCAATAGAAATGTGTGTTTCCATTTGAAAAAATGTGGGAAGCAATGTGATTTGAAGTTAACATGTATATGTGTGAAAAAAGAGAGGGAAAGTTTGTCATTTACTGGTTCTGGTGAGAGGTGTACAGCTCAGAGATTCTGGCTCTGATAATCTGCTGTGTGAGTGCCACATTTATTTCTCAACTAACTACTTTTAAAGGCGAGTTATGAATTTGAGAGGGGATGTATGTGGTGTATTTTGTTGTTTCTTCTTTTAAATTTGTGTTTTACATGTTATGTTTTGGAAGATATTTAACTGCCTTGAACTTGTAAGATATTATGGAGTATGTCTTCACCATGAGTGAAGGTGTACTGGTGTCACCCAGGAATACTGTTTTGTGCCTAGAATCACACCATGAGTCTGTGTGCACACAGGAATTGTTGTCAGAGATTTAATTAGTGTTGCTCTTGTTCTGTAAGACTTGCACTCGTAGGAAAGGGACAGCTTGTTTTCTTGAACTGTGATGGTTAGCATTCAGCAGAAATCACTATCTCACAGATGCGAGGCAAATGCTAACACATTTGAAAACAACAGGGTAGATTTTCCTTCCACTCCTGCAATGGGTGAGGTAGTTCCTACATGTTCATAAGCCCAATTAACCCTTACCACATGTGCTCTTACATACATCTATGCAGTCTTCATGCAGTTGTGCAAGTGTCCATGCAGATCTCTCTTGCACCTGACAATACACAGTCTCCAGAAACACACTCTTAGCACACAGCCAGGTGCTTCCCCTGCACTCCCATGCTTACTATTCAGCACTGTGTGGTATTTCAGATAGCAGTGTGTAACACTAACACATTCAACATCTCCAAGGCTCATTTCCTTTGCTCTAGTCTAATCACTCACCCAGGTTCCACATGCTCATGGTCTCAAGTAGCTGTTAGGACATGTGCTCTTTTCTGCCTCTCTAAACTATAAGGAAAATGTGTCAGGCTGTTACAGTAATTATCACTTGCTCTACCACAGTAGTAAATGTGCTTTGAAATTGCCAATCAAATATCGTTTTCTGCCTAGAATCACACCATGAGTCTGTGTGCACACAGGAATTGTTGTCAGAGATTTAATTTGTGTTGCTCTTGTTCTGTAAGACTTGCACTCGTAGGAAAGGGGCAGTTTGTTTTCTTGAACTGTGATGGTTAACATTCAGCAGAAATCACTATCTCACAGATGCGAGGCAAATGCTAACACATTTGAAAACAACAGGGTAGATTTTCTTTCCACTCCTGCAATGGGTGAGGTAGTTCCTACATGTTCAAAAGCCCAATTAACCCTTACCACATGTGCTCTTACATACATCTATGCCGTCTTCATGCAGTTGTGCAAGTGTCCATGCAGATCTCTCTTGCACCTGACAATACACAGTCTCCAGAAACACATTCTTAGCACACAGCTAGGTGTTTCTCCTGCACTCCCATGCTTACTATTCAGCAGTGTGGTATTTCAGATAGCAGTGTGTAACGCTAACACATTCAACATCACCAAGGCTCATTTCCTTTGCTCTAGTCTAATCACTCACCCAGGTTCCACATGCTCATGGTCTCAAGTAGCTGTTAGGACATGTTCTCTTTTCTGCCTCTCTAAACTATAAGGAAAATGTGTCAGACTGTTACAGTAATTATCACTTGCTCTACCACAGTAGTAAATGTGCTTTGAAATTGCCAATCAAATATTGTTTTCTGCCTAGAATCACACCATGAGTCTGTGTGCACACAGGAATTGTTGTCAGAGATTTAATTCGTGTTGCTCTTGTTCTGTAAGACTTGCACTCGTAGGAAAGGGGCAGCTTGTTTTCTTGAACTGTGATGGTTAGCATTCAGCAGAAATCACTATCTCACAGATGCGAGGCAAATGCTAACACATTTGAAAACAACAGGGTAGATTTTCCTTCCACTCCTGCAATGGGTGAGGTACTTCCTACATGTTCAAAAGCCCAATTAACCCTTACCACACATGTACTCTTACATACATCTCTGCAGTCTTCATGCAGTTGTGCAAGCGTCCATGCAGATCTCTCTTGCACCTGACAATACACAGTATCCAGAAACACACTCTTAGCACACAGCCAGGTGCTTCTCCTGCACTCCCATGCATACTATTCAGCACTGTGTGGTATTTCAGATAGCAGTGTGTAACGCTAACATATTCAACTTCACCAAGGATCATTTCCTTTGCTCTAGTCTAATCACTCACCCAGGTTCCACATGCTCATGGTCTCAAGTAGCTGTTAGGACATGTTCTCTTTTCTGCCTCTCTAAACTATAAGGAAAATGTGTCAGGCTGTTACAGTAATTATCACTTGCTCTACCACAGTAGTAAATGTGCTTTAATATTGCCAATCAAATATCGTTTTCTGCCTAGAATCACACCATGAGTCTGTGTGCACACAGCAATTGTTGTCAGAGATTTAATTTGTGTTGCTCTTGTTCTGTAAGACTTGCACTCGTAGGAAAGGGGCAGCTTGTTTTCTTGAACTGTGATGGTTAGCATTCAGCAGAAATCACTATTTCACAGATGAGAGGCAAATGCTAACACATTTAAAAACAACAGGGTAGATTTTCTTTCCACTCCTGCAATGGGTGAGGTAGTTCCTATATGTTCAAAAGCCCAATTAACCCTTACCACATGTGCTCTTACATACATCTATGCAGTTTTCAAGCAGTTGTGCAAGTGTCCATGCAGATCTCTCTTGCACCTGACAATACACAGTCTCCAGAAACACACTCTTAGCACACAGCCAGGTGTTTCTCCTGCACTCCCATGCTTACTATTCAGCACTGTGTGGTATTTCAGATACCAGTGTGTAACGCTAACACATTCAACATCTCCAAGGCTCAGTTCCTTTGCTCTAGTCTAATCACTCACCCAGGTTCCACATGCTCATGGTCTCAAGTAGCTGTTAGGACATGTGCTCTTTTCTGCCTCTCTAAACTATAAGGAAAATGTGTCAGGCTGTTACAGTAATTATCACTTGCTCTACCACAGTAGTAAATGTGCTTTGAAATTGCCAATCAAATATCGTTTTCTGCCTAGAATCACACCATGAGTCTGTGTGCACACAGGAATTGTTGTCAGAGATTTAATTTGTGTTGCTCTTGTTCTGTAAGACTTGCACTCGTAGGAAAGGGGCAGCTTGTTTTCTTGAACTGTGATGGTTAGCATTCAGCAGAAATCACTATCTCACAGATGCGAGGCAAATGCTAACACATTTGAAAACAACAGGGTAGATTTTCTTTCCACTCCTGCAATGGGTGAGGTACTTCCTACATGTTCAAAAGCCCAATTAACCCTTACCACACATGTACTCTTACATACATCTCTGCAGTCTTCATGCAGTTGTGCAAGCGTCCATGCAGATCTCTCTTGCACCTGACAATACACAGTATCCAGAAACACACTCTTAGCACACAGCCAGGTGCTTCTCCTGCACTCCCATGCTTACTATTCAGCACTGTGTGGTATTTCAGATAGCAGTGTGTAACGCTAACATATTCAACTTCACCAAGGATCATTTCCTTTGCTCTAGTCTAATCACTCACCCAGGTTCCACATGCTCATGGTCTCAAGTAGCTGTTAGGACATGTTCTCTTTTCTGCCTCTCTAAACTATAAGGAAAATGTGTCAGGCTGTTACAGTAATTATCACTTGCTCTACCACAGTAGTAAATGTGCTTTAATATTGCCAATCAAATATCGTTTTCTGCCTAGAATCACACCATGAGTCTGTGTGCACACAGCAATTGTTGTCAGAGATTTAATTTGTGTTGCTCTTGTTCTGTAAGACTTGCACTCGTAGGAAAGGGGCAGCTTGTTTTCTTGAACTGTGATGGTTAGCATTCAGCAGAAATCACTATTTCACAGATGAGAGGCAAATGCTAACACATTTAAAAACAACAGGGTAGATTTTCTTTCCACTCCTGCAAGGGTGAGGTAGTTCATATATGTTCAAAAGCCCAATTAACCCTTACCACATGTGCTCTTACATACATCTATGCAGTTTTCATGCAGTTGTGCAAGTGTCCATGCAGATCTCTCTTGCACCTGACAATACACAGTCTCCAGAAACACACTCTTAGCACACAGCCAGGTGTTTCTCCTGCACTCCCATGCTTACTATTCAGCACTGTGTGGTATTTCAGATACCAGTGTGTAACGCTAACACATTCAACATCTCCAAGGCTCAGTTCCTTTGCTCTAGTCTAATCACTCACCCAGGTTCCACATGCTCATGGTCTCAAGTAGCTGTTAGGACATGTGCTCTTTTCTGCCTCTCTAAACTATAAGGAAAATGTGTCAGGTTGTTACAGTAATTATCACTTGCTCTACCACAGTAGTAAATGTGCTTTGAAATTGCCAATCAAATATCGTTTTCTGCCTAGAATCACACCATGAGTCTGTGTGCACACAGGAATTGTTGTCAGAGATTTAATTTGTGTTGCTCTTGTTCTGTAATACTTGCACTCGTAGGAAAGGGGCAGCTTGTTTTCTTGAACTGTGATGGTTAGCATTCAGCAGAAATCACTATCTCACAGATGCGAGGCAAATGCTAACACATTTGAAAACAACAGGGTAGATTTTCTTTCCACTCCTGCAATGGGTGAGGTAGTTCCTACATGTTCAAAAGCCCAATTAACCCTTACCACATGTGCTCTTACATACATCTATGCCGTCTTCATGCAGTTGTGCAAGTGTCCATGCAGATCTCTCTTGCACCTGACAATACACAGTCTCCAGAAACACATTCTTAGCACACAGCCAGGTGTTTCTCCTGCACTCCCATGCTTACTATTCAGCAGTGTGGTATTTCAGATAGCAGTGTGTAACGCTAACACATTCAACATCACCAAGGCTCATTTCCTTTGCTCTAGTCTAATCACTCACCCAGGTTCCACATGCTCATGGTCTCAAGTAGCTGTTAGGACATGTTCTCTTTTCTGCCTCTCTAAACTATAAGGAAAATGTGTCAGACTGTTACAGTAATTATCACTTGCTCTACCACAGTAGTAAATGTGCTTTGAAATTGCCAATCAAATATTGTTTTCTGCCTAGAATCACACCATGAGTCTGTGTGCACACAGGAATTGTTGTCAGAGATTTAATTCGTGTTGCTCTTGTTCTGTAAGACTTGCACTCGTAGGAAAGGGGCAGCTTGTTTTCTTGAACTGTGATGGTTAGCATTCAGCAGAAATCACTATCTCACAGATGCGAGGCAAATGCTAACACATTTGAAAACAACAGGGTAGATTTTCCTTCCACTCCTGCAATGGGTGAGGTACTTCCTACATGTTCAAAAGCCCAATTAACCCTTATCACACATGTACTCTTACATACATCTCTGCAGTCTTCATGCAGTTGTGCAAGCGTCCATGCAGATCTCTCTTGCACCTGACAATACACAGTATCCAGAAACACACTCTTAGCACACATCCAGGTGCTTCTCCTGCACTCCCATGTTTACTATTCAGCACTGTGTGGTATTTCAGATAGCAGTGTGTAACGCTAACATATTCAACTTCACCAAGGATCATTTCCTTTGCTCTAGTCTAATCACTCACCCAGGTTCCACATGCTCATGGTCTCAAGTAGCTGTTAGGACATGTTCTCTTTTCTGCCTCTCTAAACTATAAGGAAAATGTGTCAGGCTGTTACAGTAATTATCACTTGCTCTACCACAGTAGTAAATGTGCTTTAATATTGCCAATCAAATATCGTTTTCTGCCTAGAATCACACCATGAGTCTGTGTGCACACAACAATTGTTGTCAGCGTTCCAATTTGTGTTGCTGTTGTTCTGTAAAACTTGCACATTCAGGAAAGGGGCAGCTTGTTTTCTTGAACTGTGATGGTTAGCATTCAGCAGAAATCACTATTTCACAGATGAGAGGCAAATGCTAACACATTTAAAAACAACAGGGTAGATTTTCTTTCCACTCCTGCAATGGGTGAGGTAGTTCCTACATGTTCAAAAGCCCAATTAACCCTTACCATATGTGCTCTTACATACATCTATGCAGTCTTCATGCAGTTGTGCAAGTGTCCATGCAGATCTCTCTTGCACCTGACAATACACAGTCTCCAGAAACACACTCTTAGCACACAGCTAGGTGTTTCTCCTGCACTCCCATGCTTACTATTCAGCACTGTGTGGTATTTCAGATAGCAGTGTGTAACGCTAACACATTCAACATCACCAAGGCTCATTTCCTTTGCTCTAGTCTAATCACTCACCCAGGTTCCACATGCTCATGGTCTCAAGTAGCTGTTAGGACATGTTCTCTTTTCTGCCTCTCTAAACTATAAGGAAAATGTGTCAGGCTGTTACAGTAATTATCACTTGCTCTACAACAGAAGTAAATGTGCTTTGAAATTGCCAATCAAATATTGTTTTCTGCCTAGAATCACACCATGAGTCTGTGTGCACACAGGAATTGTTGTCAGAGATTTAATTCGTGTTGCTCTTGTTCTGTAAGACTTGCACTCGTAGGAAAGGGGCAGCTTGTTTTCTTGAACTGTGATGGTTAGCATTCAGCAGAAATCACTATCTCACAGATGCGAGGCAAATGCTAACACATTTGAAAACAACAGGGTAGATTTTCCTTCCATTCCTGCAATGGGTGAGGTAGTTCCTACATGTTCAAAAGTCCAATTAACCCTTACCACACATGTACTCTTACATACATCTCTGCAGTCTTCATGCAGTTGTGCAAGCGTCCATGCAGATCTCTCTTGCACATGACAATACACAGTATCCAGAAACACACTCTTAGCACACAGCCAGGTGCTTCTCCTGCACTCCCATGCTTACTATTCAGCACTGTGTGGTATTTCAGATAGCAGTGTGTAACGCTAACATATTCAACTTCACCAAGGATCATTTCCTTTGCTCTAGTCTAATCACTCACCCAGGTTCCACATGCTCTTGGTCATAAGTAGCTGTTAGGACATGTGCTCTTTTCTGCCTCTCTAAACTATAAGGAAAATGTGTCAGGCTGTTACAGTAATTATCACTTGCTCTACCACAGTAGTAAATGTGCTTTGATATTGCCAATCAAATATCGTTTTCTGCCTAGAATCACACCATGAGTCTGTGTGCACACAGCAATTGTTGTCAGAGATTTAATTCGTGTTACTCTTGTTCTGTAAGACTTGCACTCGTAGGAAAGGGGCAGCTTTTTTTCTTGAACTGTGATGGTTAGCATTCAGCAGAAATCACTATTTCACAGATGGGAGGCAAATGCTAACACATTTGAAAACAACAGGGTAGATTTTCATTCCACTCCTGCAATGGGTGAGGTAGTTCTTACATGTTCAAAAGCCCAATTAACCCTTACCACATGTGCTCTTACATACATGTATGCAGTCTTCATGCAGTTGTGCAAGTGTCCATGCAGATCTCTCTTGCACCTGACAATACACATTCTCTAGAAACACACTCTTAGCACACAGCCAGGTGCTTCTACTGCAATCCCATGCTTACTATTCAGCACTGTGTGGTATTTCAGATAGCAGTGTGTAACGCTAACACATTCAACATCACCAAGGCTAATTTCCTTTGCTCTAGTCTAATCACTTACCCAGGTTCCACATGCTCATGGTCTCAAGTAGCTGTTAGGACATGTGCTCTTTTCTGCCTCTCTAACCTCTTAGGGTGCCCATGACGAGATGGTCTCGTCATGGAGCACAGTCGCGCTGTGCCCATGACGAGACTATCTCGTCATGACACCCACCCACTAGGGAATCGCCAGGCACAGGAGGGGGAAAAGGCCTGGCACCCTACGGGTTAAACTATAAGGAAAATGTGTCAGGCTGTTATAGTAATTATCACTTGCTCTACCACAGTAGTAAATGTGGTTTGAAATTGCCAATCAAATATCGTTTTCTGCCTAGAATCACACCATGAGTCTGTCTGCACACAGGAATTGTTGTCAGAGATTTAATTCGTGTTGCTCTTGTTCTGTAAGACTTGCACTCGTAGGAAAGGGGCAGCTCATATGATAGGATTTGAAAAGCTCAAAAAAAATATAGTAAGATATTTAAATTACATAAAGGTATTTTTTTTTTAGTTTCTTTTAGGTATTGGTGAACAACACTGAAATAAATTAAACATGCCTATAAAATCAAGAAAGAGAAAAGAACAGCAAAATCATCTATATTTGAAGACAACTGGACCACACAAATTAGTTGAAGAACCTCATGCTGGAAAAAAGAAAAAGTCTTCTGGTAAGCAGACTAAGGATTTTTTTTTAAATATCTTCAAACATAGAAAAAATGTAAAAAATATATCCACTGCAAATAGTGTTTCAAGTAGAAAACAACAACTCAAGAGAAAGAAAATACTAAATGCTAATGTACAATCAGAAGCAGGAAAGAAGACTTAAAAAGAAAAACCGAATTTCAAAACATTCGTAGAAAAATGTTTCAGAGAAGAGTGATGTTCAATTTGCTAAAGGATGTGAAAAAATATAGGAAGAAAGCAACATTTTATAAGAAAAAGAAACATATTGAATCAATTGTTGCAAAGGCTTTGGAATTAAAAAGAAAACTATTTATTTTAATTTTGAACAGGATCCGTACATTAGATAAAATAGTCAATGTGATGAAGTCAAAAAGCAAAAGGAAAAGAGTAGTGAAAAAAAATAACTTTTGTAAAGTGTTCTTAGGAGAATGGAAGCATAGTTCAAGTACTGAACCATTTTTTAATGAAGAGAGTTATCTTCAAAGTAATAGTAAGAGCAAGAACGTGCAGGAAATGACACAGTTATTGAAGAAAATGTGGAAGAGAATGTAGAACCCACTGTTAGTAAAAAAATTTGAAGATCAAATGACAAAATTTACTATCATCTCTAATGAAAGACCAAATATTACTTGTATTTGTTGCCAGAGAAGCCATTATAATACTCAAACAAGGAATGTTGATCTCTATAAAAAAAAGTGAAAAAGAAAATAATTATGAGTGGAAGGATTTTGCTACATATTTGTTTCTGGAAAATTGTTTTGATTTGGGTGAAGATCAGCGTATTTGTAAATACTGTTATAACAAGTTAGAAAAAAATAAAAGGCCAGCTAGAGCTGTACATAATAATTTAGAATTGGTTGATATTCCTGCAGAACTTAGTGATTTAAATACGTATGAGTCTATACTCATTCAATGTGTCCATCCGTTTCAGACTATAGTTCGTATGGAGCCCAAAATAGGTAAATTACCTCCTTCAGATTTACAAAGAGGTTTAAAAGGAAGAGTTGTCTATTTGCCATTAGATTTGAAAAAAATATTGAAACAATTGATGCAGATAGTTTGGAAACTGAACCATTAGTTATTCTGGTTAATGGTGTACCTACAAAGAATAAGAAAATTTGGCAGGAGCTAGTAGATGTACGAAAAGTACAAGGAGCAAATTTATATTTGAAAAGAAATAATAAGTACTATGGATCAATTTATGTGGATGAAGATGAAGAAGTTTTACTAGCAGACACAGGAATACCAACTGGGCAAATTGAAAAAGTGGATAGGTCAAAAGAAGAAGAAATTTATGAACGTTTCAGCATACATCCTCTTCATTCTAAAGAAGTTATGGGAAACACTATTGATCTGTTTCAGATGAAAAAAGCAAAAGGAACTTCCGTGAGTGTATGGGAGGAGAGCTTGGAAGCTCGTTGTTTTCCCCAGCTGTTTCCTACATGAAAAGGTGGACGATATGATGAACGTCCAGTACAGATTCCTGCTTCTGAGTATCGGACTACAAGATTATATGCAGAAGATCCAAGATTTCATCAAAGTATTCCTTATTTGTTCCATCTTTTATTTGAAAGTGACTTGTCTACACTATCTTATGCAGTAAATCACATTTTAAAAACTGGAGTACATCTACATAATGTGTCTGCAAAGGATTTTATGAAAAAAGTGCAACAGCGAGATGATCATTTGGAATCTCAATTGATTAATCTGATGGCTTGTCAGTGTGGAACTAATGAATATTGGTACCGACGCCATGGAGAATTGAAATGTATGTTACGGAATTTAGGAACTCCTACATGGTTCCTTACCCTAAGCTGTGCCGAGTACGCTTGGGATGATTTACTGGATTTTCTTCGAGAGGCAAATTCAAATTTTGAAAACATCCAATACAAGACAACAGGAGAATTGTGCTCATTGGATCCGGTTAATGTTTGCAGATATTTCAATCATAGATTTGAGGCTATGATGTCCTTCATCTGCAATAAAAAAAATCCACCTCTTGGAGAAGTTGTGGATTTCTTTTGGAGAAAAGAGTACCAAGCAAGAGGTGCTCCTCATATTCATATGCTGTTGTGGATCAAGGATGCCCCAAAATTTGGAACAGATTCTGATGATGCATTTTATCTTTCATTGAAGAATATGCAACATGTGCTATACCTAAAAGCACAGAAGAAAAAAACTTAAAAGAGCAAGTTTTACGTTTCCAAAGTCATCGGTGTGGAAAATACTGTCGACGAAAGTACAAGAGTAAAGATAAATTCTACACAAAATGTCAATTTGGATTTCCACGACCTGTTCTTTCAAAAGGAAGAGTAAACAGTTTTATGTCAGCTGTGTGACACACCATTACAAGAAAATCTCCGAAAAATACCTACAACCTAAGAAGAAAAGAAGAGTCAAAATATATAAATGACTACAACCCAGTCCTTTTATCCATGTGGAATGCTAACATGGATATTCAGTATGTAGCTGACAATTCTATTGCTGTTGCTCGGTATGTCACATCTTACATCACTATATCTGAGAAAACGGAATTGAAAGAAATGTGGGAAGAGATTTCTCACGAGAAGACTGTCAGTAAAAAGCTATACAGTTTCAGTTTAAAGATGTTATCGCATCGAGAAATTGGCTCATACGAATGCTCAGATAGGTTATCATCTGCAAGTCTGTACTCCAAATCCAGAAGAATAATTTGGGTAAGTTTAGGCCTTGCAGGAATACGAAATCGGGTTCTGAAATCTAGTCGAGAAATTGAATATTTAGCAGAGAACGAACCAGAAACTACAGACATTTTGAAAACAAATATGTTAGACACATATTACCCAAACAGAAGTCATCATCTTGAGAACATGTGTCTCTATGAAGTGCTGCAGAACTACATTTATAAACGGAATGCCACAGAAGACATCAACAATGGAAAATATAAAGTCATTGGTGAGGAAGGATGTTTGGTGAAACAAACAAAAGGAAGTTTGATTAATCACAGGAAGCTGAGTTGCGACACTACTGACAAAAAGGAATTTTACTACTTAGCACTTTTACAGCTGTTTAAACCATGGCGTTCAGAGGATGAATTACTTGGAGATTTTCAGAGCTATGAAGATTCCTTTAATGCATGCAAAGATAACATAGAATGCAGTACTTTCTCAAATTATGTACAAATGTTAAATGAAGAAATTGAACAAGCAGCTAGAGCAGCTGAAGTAGCTAGAGACAGTTCTCAAGACAGTCAAAGTTCTGGTACGCTCAGTCAAGATCCCCTAGGACAACCAATCATAGAAAATGAAGCTGCAATAGCCATGAATGAAGTGGAAACAGCTATGAATCAAGCTCAGGAAGATTTAATAGACTTCCCAAATTTGGAACAACAACTGAATGATGAACAACAACAAATTTATGAAGAAGTCACAATACAAATTGATCATGGATTACTACATGCAAATAAAGAGTGATCATGCACAGCATTTGAACCAATCAGAATGTATGTGAGTGGACAAGCTGGAACTGGAAAAAGTTTCTTAATTAAAGTAATTAGAAGCTACCTACAGAAAAAAACTGATTCACCTTTGTCTTGTGGTGTTACTGCTCCAACTGGGTTAGCAGCATATAACATAAAAGGAATTACCTTACATCGTTTGCTAATGTTACCAGTAGAGCATGAGAACAAAATAGAATACCACAAGCTAACAGGAGAAGCATGTTTTGAAGTTTCAAGACTGTTGAAGAAAATGAAAGTTCTCATTATTGATGAGGTAAGCATGGTATCAAACTTAATGCTTGCCTTTGTGCATTTAAGAATGCAGCACATTCTAAAGA
Organism: Triturus cristatus; assembly: GCF_964204655.1. Classification (NCBI taxonomy): domain Eukaryota; kingdom Metazoa; phylum Chordata; class Amphibia; order Caudata; family Salamandridae; genus Triturus; species Triturus cristatus. The sequence goes on from NC_140580.1 coordinate 791,113,665, forward strand.
CAGACTATGACGTGTTATTTGGAGGAAAACATGTTATAGTTTTTGGGGAGCTACTGCAGCTCACTCCAGTTAAAGGACAACCAGTATTTAATACTGTTACACATGAAGACACGAAAAAGTCGTTAGGAAGTATAGGTAATGTGAATATTTGGTCATACTGTGAGTACAAAGAACTCATTACCAATATGCGGCAAGCAAATGATGATGATTATGCAGGTATTCTCAAAGATATCAGAATTGGACTACTCACAGAAAATGGCAGAAAAGCTTTACAGAGTCGATTGCTATGTAATTTGTTTCCAACAGAACAAATAGTTCCAGAGAAAATATACAAGAAAATTGCAGAAAAAAATACTGTAATCTGCTTAATGCCAACACTACATGAATGCTCTATATTCAATGAAGAACTTTTGAAATTGGAAAATGAAGAGATTATGAAAATGGAAGCCGTGGATAAAATACAGCATGAAGGAATAACTATTACATTGACAGGCAAATTGAAAACTAAATTGGATTTTCTAGAGAAAAACATATCGAAAACAGCTGGTTTAGAAAAGAATCTTTATGTATGTATGAACTGTCGAGTAATTTTTTTTTTTTTTTTTAAACCGTTTATTACAAGACTCAAAAATATACAAATATGGGCCTACAACCTTCCGGCCGGCTGCTAGCAATGAAAGGAGCATACGATATACATTTATAAAACACATGGTGCTGCGGCTGAGCATGCACAGGAGGTAACATCGTTGCGAGCCACACTATCCAGACCCCACTATACGGTTCCATTTTAAACTTAAAAAACAACAAATACAAACAAACCCACAAGGCAATCCTCAATCGGAAATAGCAACACGTGCTCCCCTAGAGGGGGGATCCTAGCCATCCATAGGAATCTCAAGAGGGGGGAGAGATCAGAATTAGGGCTGGGTACACCTAATGCCCAGGTACCGGGGGGATGAGTTGGCTAAGGGGACGGGGCCGGCGACGGATCAGGCAATAACGGTGGAGCACAGATTCCCCCGCGGTAGGCGTTCCAGGGGCCCCACACTTTCACCCATGTCGCAGGCTTACCTCTCGCCACATACACCACCTTTTCCCGAAACATGCACCAATCCATATGTTCCTTCCAGGCCGAGACAGTCGGGGGCCTCTGGGATCCCCACAGCCGGGCAATATCACGCTTGGCAACCATATACCCCAGAGTCACCCACCACATCTGCGGCACCGAGTAATCGGTAGGCTCCCACACATTCAACAGGCATCTCCTCGCTTCGGGCAACAGCGCCACATGCGTGACCACTCGCAGCACCTCATGCACACCACGCCAGAACCCCTCCACCTCCGGGCACTCCCACAAGATATGCAGAAAAGTCCCCAGCGCACCACACCCACGCTTACACAAACCGTCCTCAGCATAGCCCATACGCAGGAGCTTTGGCCCCGTCATGTAGACCCTGTGGAGTATCTTGAGCTGGACGAAGCGAAGGCGAGCCGGTATGGCCACCTCTTTCGGGGAGGCCACCGCGGAGATCCAGTCCTCGTCGTCCAGCTCCAGCCCATCGGCTACCCAAGCCTCACGAAGGGCAGTCAACAAGTCTGAGCGGTCGTTGATCAGTTTTTTGTAGATCAGTGAGATCGTGCTGTCAGGGACGTGTCCATCCAGCACTCTATCCTCCAGGGGGGAACACTCCGGGATGGAGGCAACGTCCGGAAAGACGGAGCCCAGCGCATGCCGGACCTGCAAATACCGAAAGTACTCGCTGCCCTGCAACTGAAATTCCGTCTGCAGCATCTCGAACGTTTTAAATCCTCCCCTCGTCCAGAGATCCCCCACTTTGCTAATGCCTATTAAGTCCCACTTCTCAAAGCCCTTCGAGGTCCACAAGGAGCCCAACCGCTCAGACGCATATAGTGGTGACGCCCGGGTCAAACGGTCCTTCCACCCCATAGCTGCATTGGCCGCGTGCCACACTCGCACCATGACACGCGTGGGGCCCGTTAGGCGAGTGTCGGGCGCGCTAGAGTAGAGCGCTCGATTATGGTCACCACCTGGAAGTAGCATCCTATCCATTGCAAACGCCGGGTTTAAGGCGGGCCCATATAGGCCCTGATTAATCGCAGCTAGCTGGGAGGCCCAATAGTACCGTTTAATATCCGGGAGGGCAATCCCCCCGTCATACCATGGGAGCGTCAGCTTAGCCAGGGCAATACGTGGCCTCCCGTCCCAGAACAGGCGGCGCTGCAAACTCTCCACTTCGCGGAAGTAGCGCGCTGGGACGAGGTCCATAGTGTTCTGCAACGCGTACAGGAAACGCGGCAGCGACATAATTTTAAACAATGCCGCCCGGCCGAGCGGCGAAAGCGGCAAACGCCGCCAGCGCGCGACATCCTCTTTCAGACGCTGGAGGGGGGGAAGCAAGTTCCGATCATACCGAGCCTCCGGGTCCAGAGTAATGAAGACACCCAGGTACCTAAATCCCTGCGGGGCGACCTGGATCGGACAGCCCCGCGGGAGGATAGGAGCCTCCCCGGAGAGAACATACACACACGATTTAGCCCAGTTGATGACCAGACCGGAGTTACGACCGAATGAATGCAAAACATCAACCAGTACTATGAGTGATTTACGTGGGGAAGCTAGGTACAAGAGGATGTCATCAGCGTATAGGGATACGCGGTCCTCATACTCAGGGGTCCAGCGGAGACCACGGATGGAAGGCTCCCACCGCAGCCACTCCGCCAGGGGCTCCAAGGCAAGTGCAAAGAGGAGCGGCGATAAGGGGCAGCCCTGCCGTGTGCCCCGGCCCAGCTCGAACGGAGCCGATACTCTTCCGTTCACCACCACCTGCGCCAATGGGCCCGAATACAGCAATTTGACCCAACTGATGAACCCTGGGCCAAATCCAAACTTCGCAAGCATCGCCCAGATATATGGCCATTCAAGCGTGTCAAACGCCATGGTGGCGTCTAAGGACGCCAAAAGGGCCGGCTCCCGTATGAACGGGGCACGTGCGAGCACACCGTGCAAACGCCGCAAATTAAGGGCTGTGTTGCGATGGGGAATAAAGCCAGACTGGTCCTGATGAACCAAATCGCCCACCACGCCGACCAGCCGATTGGCCAGTACCTTGGCGAGAATCTTGGGCTCCGCATTCAGTAGCGAAATGGGCCGATAGGATGTAACCCGGTCCCGAGGTCTCCCCTCCTTGTGGATGACCACGATTGTAGCCAGACGCTGGTCCAGCGGGAGGGAGCCCACCGAGTGTGCCGCCAGGAACATAGCCCGGAGGTGGGGTGCCAGCGTATCCGGTCGCAACTTGTACAACTCGATAGGGAGACCATTCGGACCCATGGCCTTGCCGGAAGCGACCGAGCGTATGGCGAGGGCGATCTCATCGGAGGTGGGAGCGGCGTCCAACGACACCCTGTCATCCCCGGAAAGGGACGGCAGCGCGATATCACTGAGCAGGGCACGGGAATCCTCTTCCAAGCAGGGAGACACCGGGGAATACACCCCACGGAAATAGTCAGCGAAACAGGAGACGATTTCTTCTGGCTCAGTTACACACACAGTTACACACACACCATCCGTTTTCTCAATCAGCGGGACCACACGATTCGCTCTCTCTTTTTTGTCCAACCACGCTATAAGTTTACCAGCCTTATCACCCACATCATACAGTCACCCCTGTTGCTCTCTACTGAGGCCCCTGGCCGCCTCCGTGACGAGGGCCCTATAGGCCGCTTGCTTGAGTTGGACGACATGTAATGCGGCATCCGTCACCCCACCTTCTAAATTACCCTCCAACTCGGCTATTTCAGCCTCCATCCGGGTCACCTCCTCCCGCTCGCGCCTCCGGGCGTGGGAAATAAGGGATAGGGCCTCCCCTCGGAGTACTGTCTTGAAGGCCTCCCATAGCGGTACAGCCGAAGGCACGGACCCCACATTCTCATCAAAATATCGCTGAAGGGATTTAATCAATTCAGCGCGAATGGTGGGGTCGCGCAGGTACCAAGGATTGATTGGGACCACCCTACCCTCACCCCTCGGAAAGACATCAAAGTGCAGTAGGAGCGGGGAGTGGTCCGAAATACCCCGTGGCAAATGGCGCACCTCTCCCACCCTCCCAACATAGGCCGCCGGGACAAGGACATAGTCGAGTCGTGAAATACTACCATGGGCTCCCGAGTGGAAAGTGTACTGCAGCTGCGTGGGGTGTTTTAAACGCCAGCAGTCCACTAATCCAAATGTATCCAAGAGGCCGGGTAGCCACGCCTGTGCCCGGGGGAGGTCCCTAGGGGGGTGACGATCCACAGTCCCAGATACCACCGCATTAAAATCCCCCCCACAACTAAAAACCCCCCCGGAAGGCCAAGGAGAAGGCGCCCAAGGTCCGCAAAGGTGGTCGACTGCAGCCCCGGTGGGATGTATACTGACACAAAGACAACCACTTTGCCCTCCAGTCTTCCCACCAAGACCGTGTAACGTCCCCTGTCATCGTGGAGCACCTCATCAATCTCCAACGGGAGCGAGTTCTTCACCATGATGCCCACACCCCTTGAGCCAGACGTGAAGCCCGAGTGAGCCACTATGCGATAGCCACGCCGATTCATGGCGCAGAAGGAGTTGCCAATGAGGTGTGTCTCCTGCAGAAAGACTACATCGGGCGAGATTCGCTTCAAAAACTGCAGGACCACACCTCGTTTGATCCTATCCCCCAGTCCATTCACATTCCAAGACAACAAAGTTAATTCCCTACCCCCCATCATATACAGAAGCCATCATTCGTCCCCCGGAGAGCACTTTAGAACTAACACAAAAATACGTTTGCCTTGTGATAAAAACGAACAACACCCCATCCCTACCCACCCACCCCAACAGAACTCCCCCCTCCCTGCACCCCTGCATGAGCCCGAACAGCCCCCCCAACGTGCAGTGTGCCTGTCGCCCCATATATAGTTAGACTAACTAGACCCCCTAGAGGAGGAGGGAGAACCCCCAATAGACCCAACACAACCTACATAGGAGGGGAACTTACAAAAACTGACGCAGAATCGAAAGTGGCATCATTTTCGTCCAGAGTGAGGCCCAATATTAGACTGTCGAGTAATTTTAAGACGTAATTTGAATGTAGAAAAAGGTTTAGTGAATAGAGCTATGGGTGAAGTTGTGGGTTTTGTTAACTACCAGAAAAAAGATGGAATTGAATTTTTAAAAATAAAATTTGATCAGATTGAAGAGGTTAAAGACATTAGTCGTTGTTCAGTTCGATTTTTGCTTGTGAAAGACTTATATGTACGTAGGAAGCAGTTTTCTCTAGCATATGCTGTAACTATTCACAAATCTCAAGGATTAACTGTAGATAGTGCTTTTGTAAACATTGGATCTAGTATGTTTAAAGAAGGTATGGCATATGTTGCTTTGTCACGAGTGAAAAAATTATCTGGTTTATTCATGATAGACTTTGATGACTCAAAAGTTAGTGCTGATGCAAATTGTGTAAAGGAGTATAATAGATTAAGAAGAAGCTATGCTCCTCATTTAGGTCAGTATCCTGTGTTTGAAAAACGTGATGTTTGTCGGAAAAGGAGAATTGAGAATATCTGTAATGAGGATGTACAGAAGAAAAAACAAAAGGAGAGTGATGTGATTGCAAGCAAAAAGAAAAAGGACAATGTTGAAGAGGTTGTTGGTTGTCATTTTGAAAATAGCTCTGGTGTCAACTGCTACGCTAATGTAGTGCTGAATGTTGTATTTTATCTTGAAAGTTTGCAAGAGCAGATAATGCTAAATCATGAAAAAAGATTTTGTTCTCTGCTGAGTTTCCTTTATGAGAAGCTGAGTAATGATAAAACTAAAATAGAAAGTGCTTCTGATGTTAGAAATATTTTAGATGTATGTTCTGGATGTACACAGTTTACTGAAAATGTCCAGCAAGATGCACAGGAATTCTTAATGTATATGCTTATGGTACTGGAAGATGAAGGGGTAGAAATAGAAAATATGTTTGGTCTCTCTTATAAATGGGAACATTGTTGTGAAAACTGTATGAACACATGCAGCACTAATATTGATTCTGAAAGGTTCATACATTTAACATTACCAGAGAGTAAAGCAGTGACTTTTAGTAAATTAGTTAAAGATGCAAATCACAACATGGAATGTTCTCAATGTAAATCAGAAATGTTATCAACGTTATTTTTAAATAAATATGGACAGTACATAATTTTAATGATGCAACGTTGTAGAGCTGATTGGACACATTAATAAAGAAGTTTACAGGAAATCAATTATCAATATCAGGAAAGATTTTTGTTGCAGTTGCAATAATTTTCCATGATGGACCTTCTATAACTTCTGGTCATTACACAGTTTATCTAAAATGTGAAAAAGGCTGGACATTGTGTAATGATTCTCAATTGATTTTCAAGCAACGTTTACCTGCAGAATTACCAAATTCCTACTTAATTTTTCTAAAACCAAAATTTTAGATACAAATTGCACCATCTGAAGAAACCATTATTTCGATTTTATAAGATTACCATTGGATATTTCACCTAAAAAGGGTTTAAAAATTACCATTTGGCCTCATGGAAAGGTAAAAATTTCTATTGTGGACTTCTTTGACCGATATTATTTTGGTGTATGTGCTTAAGCAACAAGATTTACAGACGTTATTTATTGCAAATAGTTATTGTTCTTAGAAGATATTTTTAATATATATGTTACATTTCTATCAAGGTATGTTTTACTGAGGATAGATTCAGGGCTTTTTTAAACAATCTTTCAGATTGTTAATTTTTTTGCCCGCTGTTAAGTGATGAATGCAATTGATATCACTATTTTCAGTGAAATTCAATATATTCTGAAAACAGCAAAAAAAGGGCAAAAAATTACTTTGTTAAATATGAAAATATGTGTACTGTATTCTAAAATGTATTGTTAAATATTACTACTTTTTCTTTTTTTTCAGATCTAGAAAGAAAATTTAGGAAATGTAATCCATTTTTCTTGTAATTAAAAAAACCCATTTATTTCTAATTAAGTTATTTTGTTGGTCAGGTAAGTTTAAAATATCTGTATTTCTCACCCCTTAACTTTCATGCTCCCTTTTCTTCACTTCTCCTTACTCTGCTTTTCTCATTCCCCTTCCCTCTCTCTTCTTCCTTTACTGGTCTTTCGTAACTCCCTCACTCCTTCTCTACTACTCCCCTAGGTTTACTGCCTCCATCACTATTTTTTCAACCATGTTTCTCTCCCTGTCTCCATATGTCTCAGTCATTCTAACTGCCTTACTCCTTCTCAGTTCCTTGCTCTCTGTCTCTGTCTCTGTCTCTGTCTCCCTCCCTTTGTCTGACTTACCCTTAATTTCCTTAACATCTCTGGGGTAGATTTACAAGCCCCCTGCGCCACGACTACGTCACTTTTCATGACGTACTGGTGGCGCAGGGGGTCCTCCATATTTACAAGGAGAGGAAAAGCCACCCTGCGTGACTTTTCCTCTCCTCGTAAATACAGCCACTTCACACGCAGCACTGTGCGTTGAAGGGGCGTTCCATGGGTGTTGTTGTGGGTGTTCCCACGCAACACCCCCCATAGAACTAGACACATCTCCAGATTTACGAGAAATCGTAACTCTGGAGATACGTGTGAATGCTACGCCACCCTAGAGGTGGCGTAGCGAGGCGCAAGGAGGAGAAATGTTTTCATTTCTCCTCATTTTTTCCTCTTTCAGTGCGTGCTGCATGCTACAGCACGCATTGAAAGAGGAAAAAGCCTCTTGTGATTGTTTTTGTGCAGGAAGGTGGCCCTTCCTGCACAAGAACAATCTCCCCACCATGCAGGCATCATTGCAGCATGGTGCAAGGGAGCCTGCGCCGGCGCACGGCTGCAGTTTGTGCGCCAGCGCAGGGGAAGCATAGAGATGCGACATATTCTTGTAAATATGTCGCATCTCTGTGCTTCGAAACTAACGCAGCACGGTGCAGCAAAATTACTAGCTGCACCGTGCTACGTTAGTTTGTTATAAATCTGCCCCTCTGTTTCTACCACTCCTCCTCTTTCCATCACTCATTTTCCATCTATGTTAATTTTTTAACCTTCTCTGTCATTCTCCTTCCCTCACCTTCCCTAACTGTCACTATCCTTTTCTCATAGTCACTCCTATTCTCCTACTTCACTTCCTCCTGTCTGTATCTCACACCCCTTCACCTTTTCGCATTCTTTCCTTCACTCTCCCTCACTCTGATTTGCTCATTGAAATCCTGACTCTCACTCCAGTTTCCTAAATCCCTCCATCCCCTCACTCCCCATCTCTCACTTTCCCTTACCCCCTTTTCCAATCCTCATACCTGTTATCTCACCATCACTCCACTTCTCATACTTTCAATCCCTTTACCCTGCTGTACTTCATCCGCTTCATCTGTTACTCCCTTTTCCTATCTCCGTCCCTTACTCCCCTTTTCTCACTCACCCCTCCCTCACTCTCCATTACTCACTGCCATTCCCTTACTCATTCACTCTTCTTACCTGTATCCTCTAACTTTAGTCCTTTTGTTGCAGTCAGTCTTTCACTTCCCTTTCATGACTGATCATACTTTCCTTTTCTCACTCATTCTGTCAGTCGTTTCCTCCTCTTCACTCAGTCATTTCAATCATTTCAATCATTCATGTATACACTACACATTCATTCAATAAAATTACAACACAGTATATTAAGAATATAGCTCTTCTTGGAGAAGTGAAGTGAGTTCTGAAAAGAACTGTTTTTTTTGTCGAGCAGCAAAAAAAAAAAAAAGACAAACTGTTCACCAGGACCAAAAAAAAAAAATTATGGTGTGGAGCAGCAAAGAAAAATAAAATATGAAAAACTATTCACCAGGAACAAAAAAAAAAAATAATAAATTATGGGGTGGTGCATTTGTGCTGTTGGATTTTATTCTCTATCAGGTAAATGCTGCTCTCACCATAACACAGAACAACATTGCACTCATTGCACCGGATATGAACCCTCTGGAACAGAGGGTGGATATCCAGAGGTCTGGAACCTGGTGATTCTGCGGCCGCAGATGATGTGCTCGGCTGAGGACCTGGAGGGTTGGCTCTTGTGGCTGTTCTACACTCACGTGCATAAGCCACAGGATGCATTGTTTGAAAGTGCCTCAACATAGTATAAATACTAAAGGAGTATTTTTTTATAGAATCTCCTCGAGACAAAACAACTCCACAAACAGTGCAGGTGACTTTTGGGGCATTCACCTTCTTCTGACCCTCTGGAAAAGTAAAGAACTTCCAGATGAAGGAGTCCTTCTGTTTCCTCTGCCTTGCTGCCACAAAGGTCTCCTCCTCACTCTCTGAAGAAGTCTGCTGTTCTGGCATTGCTGTTCAGCTCCTTCTCCCAGAAAATAAAAAGAACTAATGAGGGGAGTGGGTGTGGTGTTTGAAGATTCTGGAACTGAAACTACTTTGAACCAATGAAAAGTGTTGTTTCGTAATCACATGACTTGCCGTGCGCACACCGTGCGCATACGGAGCATGCATGCATGCGCACACGGAGCACGAACGCATGCGCACACGGAGCACGCACGCATGCGCACTCGTAGCACGCACGGAGCACGCACGGAGCACACACGCATGCGCACACGAAGCACGCATGCGCACACGAAGACGGTGCGCGCACGGTACGCGCACGGTGCGCGCACCCCCGCGGCAGAAGATAGCCAAAGAGAAAAGTTAAGAATGTGAAAACAAGTAACGGAAGACACTTCCTAACGCCCTAGGCCTTGTCACAGGGTCTCAAAAGGACCCACAAGAGGAAAAAAAATGCTTTTGATTTTGCCGTCAAAAATTCTAAAAAAAAATAAAAAAATAAAAAATTATTAAACTGTTTATAAGTTTATAGTAGATATTAACTATGCTGTTCAACTTTATCCAAATTAAAAAAAAAATAGCTGAGCCATTCCATATTACAGGATACAGTCAATCTATAACTATATACATAGGTAGTTTATTGTAAAATAAATATATAAAAAATATAATAATACATACATAAATTAGCATTTAAAAAACCTTACAAATTCACAAAAAAAAACATAGGTTTCACACACGTTATAGTTAGAAATTAGCATTTAAAAAACCTTGCAAATTCACTGAAAAAACCATAGGTTTCACACACGTTGTAGTTAGGAATTAGCATTTAAAAAACCTTGCAAATTCACTGAAAAAACCATAAGTTTCACACACGTTATAGTTAGGAATTAGCATTTAAAAAACCTTGCAAATTCACTGAAAAAACCATAGGTTTCACACATGTTATAGTTAGCTGGACATTTCACTCGTACAAAACCATTGAAATTCCCCCGTTATAGTTAGTTCAGCTAACTATAACTCGCGCGCCCGCAATCCACTGCTGATGACGTCACATATTACATCACTCATGACATGGTCAGTGACATCACTCGTGACATCACTGATGACATCTCAAATGACATCACTGATGACATCATCCTTGTGTAAGAGAGGCAGACCTCCTCTTATCCTAATATAAACTTTGATACACACATTGAAAAATACAAACTAAAGTTTTGAAAACTATAGAGATACCAATACCAGTTAGAACAACCTATTCAGTAATTCCAAAATCTACATACGCATCCACTCATTCATCAACACTTCTATATAGTCACTCATACATGTACTCAGTCATCATATGTACTCATACACCTATACATCCTGTTACACACCTACACTCATACATAGAGTTACTCACACACATACTGACACATGCAAATAAACATCCATTTACTTGCATGTACAGCTATACACACACCCGTACACTTACTTCTACAGAAACGTACACATACTTACTCTCTAAAACAATCACTTATAGAAACACATACTTATTTATACAGGATCTCTTCCAATATCTCACTCTCATATATCCTCACTTATATACATCAATACTCACATATACTAGTTCAAAACATATGGACTTACTCATAAAGACACTATTGAGACAGTCATTCACTCTCTTACTCACCCATACACACACTCATCCACCCATACTGTCCTGCTCACATACTGTCTTCAAAATACATACAAACAGTGAGTCACTCATTCATGCGTCCATACGCTAAGTAACATCCCCCACTAAACCCCACTGAACCATACAGACACTCATACTTATACTCTAAAAACGATCTAATAACCCATATACACACTCATGTAGCTACTCTCCAACCCATGCAGCCACTTAGCCACAAAGTGAGACACTGATACAGATATTTAAATATTTAAATATTACTCACTAATACTTGTATTCACTAAGATACTGTTAATAGGTCAGTTATACAATTAATTTTACACAAAAAGACATCCATTTAGACACTTATTTACCCATTTTTTCTTCCATTAACCTTTAGATATACATATATAAAAAATATTTATTTTTCAGAAAGAAACATATTCACTGGATGATGTCATCAGTGCTGTCATCAGTGATGTCATTTGAGATGTCATCAGTGATGTCATGAGTGATGTCACTGACCATGTCGTGAGTGATGTAATATGTGACGTCATCAGCATTGGATTGCGGGCGCGCAAGTTATAGTTAGCTGAACTAACTATAACGGGGGAATTTCAATGGTTTTGTACGAGTGAAATGTCCAGCTAACTATAACATGTGTGAAACCTATGGTTTTTTCAGTGATATATATATATATATATATATATATATATATATATATATATATATATTAAACCAATCCTGAATTTCAAAACATACAAGGCCAGGCGCTGACTCCGTGGGATGATAAATCAAAGAAATATTTTATTTCACAAGGACGCCCAGACGCGTTTCGAAGGAAAAACCGTCTTCTTCACTACATCTGGTCCCTCTACAGTGTTTGTTTATATCACTAAAACGAGGCACATTCCACCATGGTTGCCACAGCAACTCTGTACATAGACATAAAGAAAATATCAGGTATGTCTAAACCATATAACAAAAAATGCAATGCAGAATTAAAATACACTTCGCATTTAAACTGTATTGGGAAAAATATTAATGCATTTTAGCAAAAAAAGCACCATGTTTTAGTTTAACTTTTGCATAAAATACTAAAATTATTATAATGCACTGTTGTGTCAAATACAATATGTCAAACTGATTTGATGCTTATAAGTGAAGCCCAAGTGGGCAGACAAGCAAGGTGTTGAAAATAAAAAATATATGGTGAAGGAGTATGTGCCATAAGAAATTAAAGTATTGTGAAAAAGAGAAAGAACCACATGTTGCGGATCGGAGTTCAAGAGCGGGATACGCACACAGTAGGCCTTTCCTAATTTTTAGAGATGTACATTAAGTGCTTCGTCAGCATTCATCCCATTGGGGATCTTGCTGTCCAGAAGTATAATGTATTTCGATTCCAGTCGTCTCAGACTTAATTGTCTGTTCCCTCCCCTTATGTTTTTTGCAATGCTGTCAATAACAAAATAGGATATTTCATCTATTCTGCCCTCATGATGTAGATTGATATGTCTCGCTACCGGATAGGTCGGGTCATCATTTGTGATGGCCCTGAGGTGTTGCAATATCCGGACATGTACAGGATGTCTCGTACTCCCTACATACATTTTGTTGCAGGTACAGCGAAATCCGTTTTGCAAGAAAAACTTCCTCAGATTTCAAAAGGACTTTTTCTAAGGGGAAGAGAGATGGTTCTTGTGTTCACACCATGTTTGCAGGCTTTGCATTTAGAACACTTCTGAAAACCCCTCTGAGGTCTGAGCCAAGTTCCCCCCTTGGTGTGTACGGGTGCGTTGTTTACCAATTCTTGCTGCATACTCTTGGCTTTTCTAAACGCCAACTGAGGGAATTTGGTGCAGGTTGGTCCTATGGTGGGGTCATTCCGTACTAAGTGCCAGTGTCTGTAAAGGATCTTTCTTAGATTCGTGTGGTAAGTGTTGTAGCCTGTAATGATTCTGGGTGTATTGTCTATTGTCTTCTGTATTTGTTGTTTGCTGTCCTTAAAAATAAGTTCTTCCCGTTTGAATTTCTCACATTTTTGTTTCGCTGATCTAAGTGTTTTGGTATTGTAGCCTCTGTTCTTTAGCCGTGTGAAAAGACTGTCTATGGATGTCTTGAGACTGTCTTGGGTGCTGCAGTTTCATTTCATCCTCAGGCATTCTGCGTAGGGGATGCTCTCTATGAGATTGCGAGGATGAAAACTATCGGCATGAAGGATAGCATTGCCTGACGTTGGTTTCCTAAACGACCTAGATTGTATTTTTTGGTTTTCTATGTACAATTCTAGATCAAGAAAGACAATAGATTTTTTACTGGTGGTACATGTAAACTTGAGGTTAAGAGAATTATCATTGATGTCAGACACGAAATCAATTGCACTTTGTTCAGTGCCCCGCCATAGGATAAAAACGTCGTCTATATATCTTTTATATAGAACGACATTGTTAGTAAAGTGGCTTGCATGTCTCTTCATGAGTACCTGCTCCTCCCACCAGCCCATATGCAAATTAGCATAGCTGGGGGCGAAGCAGGTACCCATGGCAGTCCCCTGTGTTTGCTTGTACAAAAGCCTGTCGAAAATGAAGATGTTATTATCCAGACACCACTCGGTCATATGTAGCAACATGATTGTGTGATGGTGTAACTGTATGGGTCTGGTGCCTAAATAGTGGTTGAGTGCATTTAGGCCATCTTTATGTCTAATACTCGTATACAGGCTTTGTACATCGAGGGTCAAGAAGACAAAGTCATCATGCCATGATAGATCGTAGATTTTGGCCAAGAAATCACCAGTGTCCCTGATGTAAGCGGGAAGTTCCTTGACGAAAGGTTGCAGGAAATAGTCTACGAATCTGCTGGTGTTTTCAAATAAGCTGCCAATTACAGATATAATTGGCCTGCCAGGAGGAGTTTGAGCATTTTTATGTATCTTCGGGAGTAGGTACAATTGGGGCGTGATGGGATAGTCATTTTTCAGGAAGTCAAATTCAGCTTTTGAGATGAGACCACCACATCTCCATTCATATAGGCACTTGTGGTATTTTTCTTTCACGCTGATAATGCCCGTGGCACTGATGCGGTTGTAACATTCTCTGTCTTGTAACTGACTTAGTGCCTCCTTATTGTACATTTCAATGGGCCAAAGAACTACATTTCCTCCTTTATCAGAACAACGTACTACAATGTCTGTTCTTTCTTTAATTTTCTTCATGACATTGGCGTATCCAATTCTGACATTGTGTTTCGTTTTAATAAAATCACTGCTGCTCTTAATTGCCAAATCTTTAAGATCTTTTATCACCCTTTCTGCAAAAATGTCGATACCATCCTTTGGCATGAGCGGTGTGAACACAGACTTGGGTTTAAAAGGCGTTGGTGCAGACTCCAAGATGTTTAGATCAGATCCAATTGCTGCTTGTGTAGTGGTAATTGAGCAGCTTTCTTGTTCAAATGCCAGTTCAGTAATGTCTCTGAGGATGTTCATGTCAGCCACATTAAGTCCTTCTAGTCGCGAGGCAGTTGGTATCTCCTTAGTGGCTTCAGTATTACTGCTTGTGCTATTGAAGAAATGTTTGCGTAACTTCAGTGTGCGAGTAAAATTATACAAATCAATCCTGGTTTGTGTATAGTCAAAGTTCGTATTGGTACAGAAAGATAAGCCAAGGGAAAGAATTCTTTCTTCTTCCTTTGTTAACGCCATATTGGTTAGATTTATAACTGTGTTTTGGCTGGCTGTGTCCATGTCTATCTGCGTCTGTTTCTCCTGTATGCTGGTTTGCCTGTTCTTTGTGTTGCATTTGCCCTATCTCCTGTTTTTCCTTCGTCTCCTTTTGGATTTTGTGCTTTTGATGTTTGGTCTTGGCGCATTGGTCTTGGTCTTAGACTCATTATGCGCTCCATGCGTAAAAAACCAAATTCTTCGACTGGTGTTGGTGCATTGCAGGTGTGGGCGGTGCCACTGGTGGCTTCTGTGTCGGATTCAACCTCCGGACTCAGTTCAGACTCACTGGGTGCAACCAGTCTTGTTGTGCTGGTGCCTGCTGAAGACATTTGTTGGCGGCGAATGTTTTCAAATTTTCTTGAGAAAGTGTAGATTCTTCCTTGTAGATAATCATTTCTGTCCCGTTGAAATTTCACGGCTTTACGTTCTTTGATAATTTGTTCATGTTTCATCACTCTCATTCTGATTTCGTCCAAGCTTTTGTTTACTTCGTCTTGATCTAATTTCTTCAGCTCATTGTAAATTTCTTCAATTCTGGCCATCATTTTTTCTCTGTCTGTAGTGGCGTATTTGATTCGGATCTGTAACATATTCCTGGAGGACTGGGCATTATTCTCTGCCCATTCTTGCAACATCGCCGGGTCTGGGTTTTCATACGTAGGAGCCACTAGGATCCTTAGCCCCCTTGGGATGCGACCCACATCGAGGTAACGTTTCAGAGATGTGCATTCCACCATTTGGAAACTTCATGCTTGCGTAATTTTTCCAGTTCTGCCGTTAGTCTTTTGAGATCACTGACTAACGGTGCTGATGGTGTGCCACTTTTATTTGGCTGGACCGTGACGTTAGTTGTGTCACTGAAAATGTCTACTGCTGCGGCCTCTCGCTCTTTAATCCAATCCTCGGCCATCATTGGGAAATTATAATTCTCTTTGATTCCCACTGCCCGTATTACGACTATTGCGGAACTACCTCTCCCATCAGCCACCGTGCTAGACTCGGAAAGCCGTTACCGACACACAATGAGCTTACCTGGGACTCAGATCGCCCTCCGGCGTTCTCAAGAGACAGGATACTCACAGTTTGCCGGCTTGGGTCACACTTTCGGTCTTGGGATGTAGGCTGCTGGGGGGCTCTCCGTTTTCCTTGTTCGAAGGACTTTACAAACAGGTTCCGGCAGCGAAGAGCTCCAAAACGAGGAGGGTCAGCGTAGAGATTCCGGAAAAGTCTCTTTGTATTAAACCAATCCTGAATTCCAAAACATACAAGGCCAGGCGCTGACTCCGTGGGATGATAAATCAAAGAAATATTTTATTTCACAAGGACGCCCAGATGCGTTTCGACGGAAAAACCGTCTTCTTCACTACATCTGGTCCCTCTACAGTGTTTGTTTATATCACTAAAACGAGGCACATTCCACCATGGTTGCCACAGCAACTCTGTACATAGACATAAAGAAAATATCAGGTATGTCTAAACCATATAACAAAAAATGCAATGCAGAATTAAAATACACTTCGCATTTAAACTGTATTGGGAAAAATATTAATGCATTTTAGCAAAAAAAGCACCATGTTTTAGTTTAACTTTTGCATAAAATACTAAAATTATTATAATGCACTGTTGTGTGAAATACAATATGTCAAACTGATTTGATGCTTATAAGTGAAGTGAATATATATATGTACATTATCTACTGACGGTCGCCAGTAGATAGTTATAGTTACAACCTAGTTTCCATAGGAAATCTCAAAATTCTATTTTGAATAACTTTGGCGCCGGTTGACGAATCCTCGCGAAATTTTCAAAACAAATGGGGCGCTCCGTTCAGCTCCTACCATGAAAGTCTCGGGGTGATTCGTCAAGCGGGGGCCGAGAAAAAGGGGGGTCCCAAAACGCATTTTCCCCATGCATTTTTCCATAGGACCTTTAGTCGCAGCTACAGCCCGAACGGCTGAACAGAATTACGTGAAGAGGTAGCCATAAGGTCAAGGAAGTACCTTTTGCAGGTCTGGTGTAAATCTGTTCAGTATTTCCTGAGAAAATAGCATTTAAAAGCATATCAATATCTATACGCGCGCACCGTGCGCGCACGGTGCGCGCACCCTGCCGTGCGTGAGCGCAATTCTGATTGGTTGTTAGATGTCGGTAAACATTCGAATCGGTCGAAACCAGGAAGTGTCGGCCGCCATTTTGTCTCTCGCAGTCTGAGGGGGTGAAAAAAAAAGGTGGAGAACGTGAAAAGGGGGCAGAGTGGACAGTTCCTGACCCCCTAGCCTTGGTCAGGGGGTCACAGAAGGACCCCCAAGGGAGAAAAAAACAATTGATTTTTTTTGTAAAAATCGCAAGGTGCGCGCACCGCGCGCGCAACATCGCGCGCACGGTGCACGCACCGTGAAAAACCGGATTTTTTTTTTTTTTATAAATACATAACTTAGCATTTAAAAAACCGTACAAATTCACTGAAAAAACCATAGGTTTCACACACGTTATTGTTACGAATTAGCATTTAAAAAACCTTTCAAATTCACTTAAAAAACCATAGGTTTCACACATGTTATAGTTAGCTGGACATTTCACTCGTAAAAAACCAATGAAATTCCCCCGTTATAGTTAGTGCAGGCAACTATAACTCACGCGACCGCAATCCTCTGCTGATGACGTCAGATATTACATCACTGATGACCTATGTGTCTTTATGAAAAATAAATATTTGTAATATATGTATAGCTAAAGATTAATGGAAGAAGACATGGGTAAATAAGTGTCTAAATACAGTGATGTAATATCTGACGTCATCAGCAGAGGATTGCGGTCGCGTGAGTTATAGTTGCCTGCACTAACTATAGCGGGGGAATTTCATTGGTTTTTTACGAGTGAAATGTCCAGCTAACTATAACATGTGTGAAACCTATGGTTTTTTAAGTGAATATATATATATATACATACATATACATATATATATATATATATACATATACATATACATATATATATATTATCTACTGGCGGTCGCCAGTAGATAGTTATAGTTAGGACCGTGTTTCCATAGGAAATCCGCAACATTCTATTTGGAATAACTTTGGCGCCGGTTGACGAATCCTCGCGAATTTTTCAAAACTAATGGGGCGCTACGCTCCGCTCCTACCCTGAAAGTCTCGGGGGGATTCGTCAAGGGGGGGCTGAGAAAAAAGGGGGGTCCCAAAACGCGTTTTCCCCATGCATTTTCCCGTAGGACCTTTAGTCCGAGCTACAGCCCGAACGGCTGAACAGAATTACTTGAAATTGGGCAGAGAGGTAGTCCTCAGGTCAGGGATGTGCCTTTTGCAGGTCTGGTGTAAATCTGTTCAGTAGGTCCTGAGAAAATAGCATTTAAATCAATATATATATCTGTAAGCGAGCTCCGTGCGCTTACGGTAAGCTTACCGTACGCGTACGGTGCCGTGCGCGAGCTCAATTCTGATTGGTGGTTACATGACTGTAAACATTCGAATCGGTCGAAATCAGAAAGTATCGGCCGCCATTTTCTGTCTCTCGCACTGAAAAACAAAGGTTGATAACATGAAAAGGGGGCAACGAAGAGAGTTGCAGACCCCCTAGCGTTCGTCAGGGGGTTCACGAAGGACCAAAAAGTATGAAAAATAAATTTAATAATTTTTTTTAAAAATCGCGGCGTGCGCGTACGGTAAGCTTACCGTACGCGTACGGTAAAAAAAAAGAAAAAAAAAAAAAGAATTAACAATCACATTTAATATATAAATCTAAGGACACCCAAGGGAGAAAAAAACAATTGATATTTTATAAAAAATGGCGAGGCGTGCTCGGTACGAAATGCGCAACGTGGGCGTTCGGTGCGCGGAGTGCACCGAGTGACCACAGCGCGCGCACGGTGCACGAAGCGCACCGTGCGCGCAAAAATTAAAAATAAATACATAACTTAGCATTTAAAAAACCGTACAAATTCACTGAAAAAACCATAGGTTTCACACACGTTATAGTTAGGAATTAGCATTTAAAAAACCTTGCAAATTCACTTAAAAAACCATAGGTTTCACACAAGTTATAGTTAGCTGTACATTTCACTCGTAAAAAACCAATGAAATTCCACGTTATAGTTAGATCAGGTAACTATAACTTGCGCGACCGCAATGCACAATGTGTCATTTCAGATGTCATCATTGATGTCATGAGTGATGTCACTGACCATGTCATAAGTGATGTAATATGTGACATCATCAGCAGTTTATTGTGGGCGCGCAAGTTATAGTTACCTGATCTAACTATAACGTGGAATTTCATTGGTTTTTTACGAGTGAAATGTACAGCTAACTATAACTTGTGTGAAACCTATGGTTTTTTAAGTGAATATATATATATACATGTGCACAAGCAAATAATAATGAAAATAATCAAATGCATGGGATAAAAAACAAGCAGATAATTGTGGTAAAACACACGCAAATGCTAAACACTTACAAGTCAGATAATGAAACATTCACTAGTAAAATGCAAGGGAGCAAAACATAAGCAGATAATAATATTAGAACATTCACAAGAAAGGAGAGCACAGGCAAATAATAATAATGATGGATGCAGATAATAATGGACGTTCAATGCAAGAAACAAGCACCGTCAAAGAAAGACTCAAATATGAAGAGTATATATATATACATATATATATATATATTCCCAACAGAAAAAAGTCACCTTGCTTGAGAACGCCAACACAGTCAGAGGTAAACCCTTCTTTATTGCAGGTATGCCAAACAGCGCGTTACTCCTCCATGACACAAAGCGCCATACGCGTTTCGGGCATCTGCCCTTGATCACTGGCATTAACACAAGCCCCCACAGCTGCTCAAACTTATAGTCTCCGCCCTCATAGCAAGTGCATTATGGGTTAGGGAGTTCTTTACCATAATGGAGTGTTTCTTTCCAAAGTGGTAGCGGCAGGTGCTGTGTCCTTTTAACAATATATCCCAAGTGGGCTGACATGGAGGAAAACTGCACAGTCTCGCAAAATAACCATGCCCACAATAGATGGACCTCAGACTCCACAAGACCCCAGTGACGGGTCCGTGGTCGGCAGGATATGCGAGGGGCGTTCTCGCGACGAGGAGCGCCGCTTTTAAATTCCCAACAGAAAAAAGTCACCTTGCTTGAGAACGCCAACACAGTCAGAGGTAAACCCTTCTTTATTGCAGGTATGCCAAACAGCGCGTTACTCCTCCATGACACAAAGCGCCATACGCGTTTCGGGCATCTGCCCTTGATCACTGGCATTAACACAAGCCCCCACAGCTGCTCAAACTTATAGTCTCCGCCCTCATAGCAAGTGCATTATGGGTTAGGGAGTTCTTTACCATAATGGAGTGTTTCTTTCCAAAGTGGTAGTGGCAGGTGCTGTGTCCTTTTAACAATATATCCCAAGTGGGCTGACATGGAGGAAAACTGCACAGTCTCGCAAAATAACCATGCCCACAATAGATGGACCTCAGACTCCACAAGACCCCAGTGACGGGTCCGTGGTCGGCAGGATATGCGAGGGGCGTTCTCGCGACGAGGAGCGCCGCTTTTAAATTCCCAACAGAAAAAAGTCACCTTGCTTGAGAACGCCAACACAGTCAGAGGTAAACCCTTCTTTATTGCAGGTATGCCAAACAGCGCGTTACTCCTCCATGACACAAAGCGCCATTCGCGTTTCGGGCATCTGCCCTTGATCACTGGCATTAACACAAGCCCCCACAGCTGCTCAAACTTATAGTCTCCGCCCTCATAGCAAGTGCATTATGGGTTAGGGAGTTCTTTACCATAATGGAGTGTTTCTTTCCAAAGTGGTAGCGGCAGGTGCTGTGTCCTTTTAACAATATATCCCAAGTGGGCTGACATGGAGGAAAACTGCACAGTCTCGCAAAATAACCATGCCCACAATAGATGGACCTCAGACTCCACAAGACCCCAGTGACGGGTCTGTGGTCGGCAGGATATGCGAGGGGCGTTCTCGCGACGAGGAGCGCCGCTTTTAAATTCCCAACAGAAAAAAGTCACCTTGCTTGAGAACGCCAACACAGTCAGAGGTAAACCCTTCTTTATTGCAGGTATGCCAAACAGCGCGTTACTCCTCCATGACACAAAGCGCCATACGCGTTTCGGGCATCTGCCCTTGATCACTGGCATTAACACAAGCCCCCACAGCTGCTCAAACTTATAGTCTCCGCCCTCATAGCAAGTGCATTATGGGTTAGGGAGTTCTTTACCATAATGGAGTGTTTCTTTCCAAAGTGGTAGCGGCAGGTGCTGTGTCCTTTTAACAATATATCCCAAGTGGGCTGACATGGAGGAAAACTGCACAGTCTCGCAAAATAACCATGCCCACAATAGATGGACCTCAGACTCCACAAGACCCCAGTGACGGGTCCGTGGTCGGCAGGATATGCGAGGGGCGTTCTCGCGACGAGGAGCGCCGCTTTTAAATTCCCAACAGAAAAAAGTCACCTTGCTTGAGAACGCCAACACAGTCAGAGGTAAACCCTTCTTTATTGCAGGTATGCCAAACAGCGCGTTACTCCTCCATATATACACAACAAGAAAACATCACAGAGCAATGAAACTCATAGCTCACGCATCACCTTTGAGTTCAGTTTTCTGGTCAGCTCGACTTTTCCTGACTTTAAGTCAGTCACCGAGAAGTCTCAATAGGAAAAAACTTTCTTGTGACGATGCGTCAATGTCATGAGTGAGCTTCGGTATGAGCGCCATAACTTCCCGTCGTTATTACTCTTTACTAACTCGAAGAGAGACTTATAGAAGTTCCCCTCCCTGCATGTATTGCAAAACCAAAGCTGACTGTACCTGTCTGTTCTAAGGTCAAGACGGAAGCCGGCCGAACCTCTGTGTTTTGACTCCGAGACAGAGAAGTACATTCCACACACTTCTCTCTCATGCTTTCAAACGCACATCCCGCACAATCTGTTCCAAGCAAGGTTGTTTGCTCTGTGCTGAGGAGAAAGAAACCACTTTCTACTTGGCACGGAGCTCACTGTAACCTTATCAACTACTACATTCACTTATCACCTAAGAGATAGTCATGTCTCTTGTGCACCACTACATTGAGCCATCACCCTAGCAAAAGGTTTTAGTCAACAGATGATTTTTTTTCAATCTACTACTACTACAATCATTTATCACAAAGGAGAAAGGTCTAAGACCGAGTGGTCAGTAGGTCATAAAACAGAACTATGCGCAGCCAACACTGTTGAGTGAAGTCACATTGAACAGCGTAATAGGTGCCATAATGGGGGTAGACCTTTGACGAATGTGAGGCTATAATGCTCCCCTCCTCCAAGGGGTAGGATTGTCCTGCAGCTAGGGACCCATGTTAAAAAGGAAAATTTCCTGACTGAAGGGGTAAAAAATTAGAGATCTGGTAATGTATGCATGTGTACAGAGGGGGCCATCTAAGGGCTGAAACAAGTTGACCTAATTGGCACAGGAGCTCCATAATTGAGTCTTAGCTGATGTGTTACTGTTTTTAACCATCCCTCTACCGCCATATAATAAACTGAGAATAGTCTTTTTGGTAGGTGATAGAGATTTTTATAAGATATTAACCTCACCTCAATTCCTTTCAAAAAAAGATTCCCCTCAGCCTCTAAAGAGGGGCTGGCCCACCATTAAAGTATGCTTTGGTAAGTGCGGAATGGCAGATGATGAAGTATGACACTCCGGGGGTATGTGAGGCCATCTCGTTACTTTTTATAAATGCCTTGAGATATAGTGGTATTTCGCCACGAAGACTGGATCCAGCCACATTTGAGAAATTCCTCATGAATTGGGTGGGTGAGCCTGAAATGTAGGCTTATGCTTTGTAAAGGGTATGTTTGTTTTATTGTGTATTCATATATAGTTCGGAGAGCACAAACGTTTTACCCTTCCAAGTCTTTCTCTTCCCCCCAGCCCTACACCTTGAATGGGCTATAATGGTAAACAAGAAAGGATATATACATCCATTCATATCACTGCAGCAGTCATATATTTACGTAATCTCTTTCCTGTAGACAGGATCACAGACAGTGACACTCCACAAAAAGCAAAATGCAAGCATAGCAGGCACCTGCCGTGGCCATACACATTCTAGCATCTGCAGCCTCATGATCAGACACATGTAAATCAAGAATAGGTGTAACGTTTTGTGAAAGACCCTCAGATTGACTGAAAAGACAGTAGACTTGAGTCCGCCCCCCTTTAGCCACTGACTTTGGGGCATTCTCAATCACACGTTGGATCAGCCCAAAGGGGTACTTTAGTCTCACTGTCATGCTGCTGGCTGTTTGAGTGCAACTTTCTGTTTCTTATGAAGTGATTCCATTGTCACATCCAATTCTTCACCAGATAAATGCATTGTATACAAAAAGCAATCTTTTTATGTTGTCTGTTCACTGCAACATACATCGGTTCACTTTACTGCAAAACAAATGAATTGCCAGGGACACCAAAGTGTCCTTCCACTAATGGAAACCATTTCCATTAGAGGACAGTCCCTTTGGCATCCTTAGCAACCACAGTCTGCCACTGATAAGAGTCAGTAAGCCAGGTATCTCTACTTCTCCTTTTGATGAATTAAAAATTCTGTGTATCTGGTAACTTGGGCAAACCCAATAGGTCTGGTTTATACTGAAAATGCAAACGGACCTGTTGGTGTAACCAATGCCTTTTATACATATGGGTTCTCATTCTTGTTTTCTACCCTCAACCCTTGCCTGTAAAGGTACTACTTGGTTGATATAGTCCTTCTGATGTATATTTGATTCATCCAGCAGTGATTTGGTTACAACTTTATTCTTCATGGCATGTTCATCATGTGCTCCATGTCTCTCAACAAATGCCTTACTTTCTCTAGAAATTGCCCTGCACATCATTTTCTTGTTGTTGTGGATGCCAATCCTGTATTTCAGGCAAAAGAGATGTGTGATTCTTGTTTTTTTGAGGTCATCTTCAGTTGCAGGTGCCCTGCAAGTGATAGTTTCCTAGTGACTACTTTAGGGGTCTAGTTTCTGCAAGGGTTCTCTTTTTATTACTGATGCACAAGAAGCACATTAAAACTTAGTACAGAAGTAATTTTCCAGGAAAAGTGGATGCAACATAAGAGAATACCTACACAGACCACAATTTCCAATGTAACCATGGGCAATTAAATCATGTGACAGTAACAGTATAACATAGATGTTTAGTGGCTGAAAGGGATTATGATAAGTTACCAACATTTTCGAAGGGGAGAGCCGGTATGGATTGGGAAAATATATGTTAAACATTCAGACCACCTCAATTACATCCTCTCTACTCTAAGTGTACGCTTCAAACCACCACTACACCATAGGAATGCACTAGCCCAGCGTTTCGCAAACTGTGGGTCGCCAGCCCATTTCTGGCGTGTTGCGAAAGAGCAATATATAAAGATGCCTTTACCTTTTGTATTTATCTGGCCACATTTGCTGTGAATTCAAAGACCGAGGTCAAAAGTCCGGCTAGGTCTTCTGACAAACTCCTAATTATCATTTTAACATGGGAACTGGTCTTTACTTTCTTTGACTGGAAAGAGAGAGGAATTTTTAAAGACCTTTGTGACAATCTTGCTGGGGTACATGGCGTGTGAAAGGAAATGGTGTAGGATGTCTTTTTTTATTTGTAACACAGCAAAATGTAAATACCTGTAAATTAACTGTACAAATACTTCAGAATATATCAGCATACAAGAAAGCAAAATTGAAGCACATTTTTTATGATTCTGAAATGTGATGAAAACAATGATTTGAAAAGGATCAAAATAAACCAAGACACTTTACTTAATGCTACGCAAATGAGAGCAATTCACTGAAACCCGATTTCCACATATTATCATTTGTCTGCTCTATAATTGTACTAGTAAAACTGTATGTCATTGCCAGGGCTGGACTGGGAACCACAACCGGTCCTGGCAAAGTGCTCTGGGGGGTGCCGCCGAGCTCTTTGTCAGGGCCGGTTTTCGGCCGATTTTGTTACAAGGACGATTTTGCAGCTAAGCTGCAAAAACGGCCCTGTAACAAAAATGGCCTCCAGGGGCCCAAAACCGGCCCCACCCGTGCAGCGCACCGGGGATTGCCCGGTGCCCGCTATGGCTAGTCCGGCACTGGTCTGTGCACATTTTGTGGCCATTTCAATGGAAAATTGAAGTACATATTGCTTCAGTAATATATTTACGACAGTATGCTCCAAAATTCACCACCAGCGACACTTGGTCTGGACAAGCACAGACTCAGGATTTAAATAATAACAGAGTGGTTGGATTTGGCTTTACAAATAAAATGTTATTTTTACCCAAATGAACCCCTTTTTAGCAACATTAGGATAATGAAAGACTGGAGAATAAACATACTGTTCTAACCCATACCTTGCAGTTTGCATGCAGCTCTTTGGCAACAGTTCATAGCTCACTGTGCTATATAAGGATTGTAACTTATGAACTGAAAGTAACAAAAGTATATCTCTGACAAAAGCAGTACCCCAATGAGCTATTTCTATAAAATACAACTCTTTGATCTACATGGCACATGTGCTGTGCAGCAGGCATATTAGCCCTCTGCGCTATGTTATGATGTCAAAACTGCCACTAGACAAAACCACGATCTCTCCAGAGCAGGTACATTAATCACCAAAGTTATCAACATGTTTCTTGTTGCCAGAAAATTGCTCGACACACAAGTGACTCTACAGTCTTTAGTTTTACCCAGGGCCTATTCACTGCATATAGATTGGGACTATCGGGAGACCCTTCAGGGAATCATATGTTCTAGAACAGGGGTCTTCAATCTGGGGGCCGGGGAGGCCTGGGAAGGGGGCCGTGCATTCCCCAGCTTCACTTGTGCCTGAAATCCACAACTTTTGATTTTGTGGAAAAAACCAACAGTCCTGGGAGGGCTAATTTAGATCCTTATCAGCAGAAGTTTAATCAATTGAGTGTCTTCTTGTGTGAAAAGCTTTTGTGCCAGGGTGCCTGCTTGCCTGAATGGAGTGCAAATGTGCCTTTCAGTTAATCGGCAAGTGTGAAGGGTGCCTGGGAGCAGGTTTTTGCTTAAATTGTTCAAATCACTCCAAGCTTTGTGATGACAAAGATTTGGATTTGTGAGTGGTAGTGTAAAGAGTTAACAAAATCTTTAACAACTGGGCTGTGTAGTGCCTCTGTCCTAGAATAAGATCCCCTTATTGGGCTAGTCATTACAACGCATCTGGGGCCAAGCGATCAGTAATAGTGTTTTATGGCATATAGGTTCACATAAGTGTAGAATGGAACCTTTTCTTATGGCTTTGAGTCCAGAAGGTTGGCATATTCCCAAACACCTAGTAGTCCAGATAGATGGCGTCTATGGCCTTCTCAAGGCTCGCAACACAGTGCATTCATTGTCTACCCAAAATGGTAGATAGATGTGCCGAAGAAGAAAATCGAACAAATGTGATGTAATATAACATGGGCATGATGATAAGATGCTTTATCAGGCTATCTGAAACCTCCAGAAATTGTAAGTGCCCAGAGATTTTGACGATTCAATCTTGGTTTTGTTCCCCCATACAGTATTGTAATATCGTCCTGGGAATCCTAGAGATTGCATCCCAAATACATAGTTATTATTATATAGTATTTATTTCCGAGACATTTCGGTAAAACGTGTAAACAATTCATAGAATTGAACATCGCATATGATTAAGTAAAATAAATTACACTTCTCTTATTTTGCAGAACGTTAATTCATCGTATTATACTGCTTTTTTTTACAGAAATTAAATCCATCAACTAACTTGCCATGGCCCACTGCTATCATTGGTACTGCCGCTCCTTTAAACGCCTATACACGCTGGCTACAGACCTCAGGACTGAACAAAGCACAAACTGCACAGAGCACATGCACTTTAACAGCGAAAAGGACCCATGGCTACCCGCTTGCGGGTAAAGGGACAGAGACGAGTAACGGAGTGCCGTCGGGTCTTCAACGGGGGGTGGGTTAACTGTGATCAATCGTTGCAATACCAGCTATAAACAAATGTAATGTTAGAACTAAATATATTATTTTAAACAAAACCTATAAACGGATCCCAGAGCATCTAACTTTTAAATGTAATTGTAGACTTAAGTATTCTGTCCTGGCTTGGTTTTATGATTTTATTGGTATGCAATGGTTTTAATTAACTTATGCAAATGAACTTCAAATTCAATATATTCAATACTATCTCGGCTAGGATCTGGGTCCCTAAAATGTTTTAACATAGCGGCTATGAATATTCCAGGAGAATAAATATCTTAATTAACCAAAAATCAGATGCTCTGTCATGCTTGTTTTGTAGATTCTAAGCTGTGTAAATGTAAAATGTTCATATTCCTTAGTAAGGCAGAGATCTTTTTTTGCCAAGTGCTAGGTGCACATGGCAAAGAAACAGTGGGTCTCGGTTTCAACATTTCTAGGGCAAAACCTTGACAGGACCCCATATAAATGTAATTGATCATAGTGCCAAGGTCCTAAATCGACATTTGATCATCAGGTACTTTGCCAATTGGTGCTATACGAAATCTAAATAGGTTTTAAAACTTCGTAGACCTCTTGACTGCAGAAAGTAATCTGTCAAGCTCCTTATCCTTGGATTGATGTGAACATACGACTCATGGCAATTTAAAAAAGAAAGAACTACAATTTGAGTTAATAAACCATGACCCATGTAGTCCCTTCTCTGTGAGCCCATCTATTTTCCATCCAAGTAGTCACTAGTTGTTCATAGAACTACTTAACCCATGTACGATTACAGCTTCCCCACTCCTTAGCACTTCCCTAAGTGCTTCTCTGTAAAGTCTCAATTCTTGAGTTCTCCATTAACGTTATGCAGTATAGCTGCGAATTCAACCGTACCACTAGACTGATGCTGATGAGCCCTAGTTCATGATAAACAGGGACTTTCGGTGATTGCTTTTTGGTAAGATTAAATGCTTTTTAAGGCACCTATTTTTATTGGCAGCCAGTTCACCAATAATTGGTGTTCCCCAGATTTAAGCTCCCTATACGGCTGCAGTGTGACCCTTTGCTCTATACACTTCTAAGGTAGGCAGTAACCCCCCCCCCCCCCCCCCCCAGCTACCCTGACTTTTTCTAAAGCGTAGGGTTGCATTGTCCTGTTTCAACAAGCTAATGCTTTTAGGGATTTGTTTATACCATTTATTGTCATCACATGTACTAACAACAGACTCGCTTTCCAACTGAGAATGATCTAATCTAGATGTGCTTCAACAGAATGTATGTGGAAGATATACCATAAATATTTTTTCTTACTGAGGTTGACTGAAATGCCTCTGATCTTGCAAAATGTGGAAAACCTGTCCAGAAAGGTCCACAGGCCAACGAGAGTTCTAAAGACAATAAGTGTATTGTGCAAAAAAGCAAAATGAGGATTTTTCTTTCTAGCATTTAGTGGCCATTGTTTATGCAATCTTCTGCACAGACCAGAACTTTATTCATAGACATAAAATTAATAAAGTAGGGAGAACAGCATCCTTGTAGTACCCCTCGGTCAATGAGAAAACTATTAGGCCTCTCCTATTGCGTCTCTTATTTCAACTTTATACGGTTGTCATCATGGAGGCAAATCTAGATGTTAATTCGTTCAATTGCCATACCGTTTTTCCAAAATATTTTCTGCGTCTTATGCCCCATTGTATTGTCAAATGTGGATTTTAAATCCACGGAGACAATATACAGGGGTTTCTTCTTTGAGATTTATGTATTTATCAATTTGGAGGAGTGATCTCAAAGTTTGGCTTATTGTCTCAATTTTCCACCTAAAACCAGCACAGTAATCATATAGGATATTATCAATTATTCAGGTCTCAAATCTTATCGAAAATCATTTTTTAACCTGTTTATTGAGTTTTGCCACCAACAGGCAAATAACACAACTGTAACATAGGTGACACATATTCCCGCACTGCCCTCTCTGCCTCCACATTAGCAAATTGTACCTCAATTTTACATACCTTCACATCTCTGTGAAGGAGTTCGACTGTTGTGGGGCTCCTTGTAGGGTTTGCTTCTGGCACAGTCCCCCAGTTCCATACTTGAGTTGAGGGATGCCTCACTGTGGTTTTTTTCAACTTCCTTGTTAGGTCCCACACTTTATCGAATTTGCAAGGGCACCCTAGAGCTTGGTAAACCAACTTTTCATCACTCATTCACCAGTTCAAGTTCATCTCCCATTCCGCCACTTTCGGGATCATGGCCAACCCAAATATCTAATTTAAATTTTTTATTTTTATTGTTTTCATTGTATCAGGCAATGTTCACAAACGGCATCACATCTGCACAATCTGTTTCGATAAATAATTAGCAATTGTACATAGCACAACAATACTTAACGATCAGCATATCAGCAACTTATCCAAGCAACAATACAGTAGTATAGTAATCACAGTGACCCCACAACATCGTTAAGGAGATTAGGATGTTCTCGTAGGTAGACAGTAAGGGGTTCCCAGAAATTAGAGGACTTAGCAGCTGTGGGCAATTCTTCTGCAAATAACAAAAAATGTATCCTTACAGTATATAGAGTCCAGTATTCAGCGATGTACGGTGGGCGCTTTCCTGCTGTCCCAGTGCATTGCCACACTCCTCTTTGCCAATAGTAGCTCTATGGCCGCCAATTTCTTTTTGGCAGATTTCAAATGTGTTAGATGCCCCAGTAGACATAATTGCGGTGTACATTCCAGCTTATGATTCAAGATTCCACTCAGTATATATAGAACTTGTTCCCAGTATAGTTTTACCTTGTTACAGTGCCATGCCAGGTGTCCAAAGTCAGCCAGGTCTGCTGCACAGCGTTTACATCTTGCGTCTGCTCTTAGGCCATATCTATGTTAGTGAAACGGGGTGTGGTAGATCTTGTGTAAGTATTTGTAATGAATAATACACAAATTTCCATTAGAAGTTAGAAGTTTAGTGAGTGCACAACAGGTTTGCCATTCGTCCCCAGTCAATGGTACATCGAGTATGAGATTCCATTTGTCAAGTGACTTTTGGGTGTTAGCTCTGATTTCCCTCTGCAGAGATCTATAGAGTCGCGCTACCAGGTTGGTATTATCCGGGGCAGTTATTAGTAACTGTAGTGTTTCTAATGTGGGTGGTTCATTTGGGTATGTAGGGTAGAGTACCTGGACAGAAGCACGTAGCTTATGGTACCCAAATCGGAACAGTAGTGTTTGATTACTCACATATGTTAGATCAGTGGGAGCTATGACCATACCATTGGGGTATAAGTCACCCATCACTGTAATGCCCACCTGCTTTAATAAGTCCATAGCTCCCTTTTCTTGTGTTACAGACAGCGCAGGTTGTTGAACCAGAGGCATGCTTGGTGCGTAGATCGGAGTTTTGTCCGTGAGGTTACTAATACGTTTCCATGCTACGGATGTAGTGGGTATGGTGTTGATTTCACGTTTTGTCAAGTGAGGTCGGTGATGTGGTAAGATATGTGCCAGTTCGATCGGATGGGCATCACCATCTTCTACTGCGAGGTGCGGCATATAACGGATCGGATGGAACCAATAGTACGCGTATTGCGCTTGAGCGCATAGATAATATAAGTATAAATCAGGCACTGTAAACCCGCCTGAAGGCATATGGCAATGTCATCGTATGTAGACTTATTCTGGCTTGTTTCCTGGCCCATATTAATTTAATCAAATTTGTATGGAGGCGTTTAAAAATAGGGGCTCGCGGCGTGATAGGTATGTTAGTAAAAAGGTAAAGCAGCTTAGGAAGGACTACCATTTTCACAAGGGATATCCTATCCGCCAAGGACAGGGGGAGCGTGATCCAGCGGGCTATTTGTGTTTCTAATTTGTCAATTGCAGTGCCATAATTTGTTTAGAGCACTATTTCAGAGTCGCGGTGAACCCAAATTTCAAGGTATTTGATGGGCTCATCCTGCCAAACGAGTCTGAAGTCCATGTGCATCGCCTTTGTATTTTCAGTAAGTGGTACGACTGCTGATTTGGACCAATTTATCTGGAGACCAGATTGCCTACCAAATTGTATATATTCCCTAAGTATCGGTGATAGATTGGTAGAGGGGTCCCTGACATACAATACCATATCGTCCGCATAAAGCAAAATGGCAATGGGACGCAATTTGAATTTTAAGGCTGTATGCGCATATTTCTGACGTATTTTACAGGCTACCGGTTAAAAAGCAATAGAGAATAATAGGGAGGACAGCGGGCATCCCTGCTGCGTGCCGCATTGGATTGTGATTGGATCTGATATATGTCTATTAACTTTGATACGTGCAGTGGGTTTAGTGTAAAGAAGTTTAATCCAATTTATGAGCATAGGGGGGAGTCCAATACGCTGTAGTATAGTGAATAAATAGGTCCATTCAATCGAATCAAAAGCTCTGGCTGCATCGAGTAGTACAGCCACAGCCTCCAGCTCGGGATTGAGCTGATGTAAGAGGGCGAATATGGTACGAGGATAATGTGCCGTAGATCTAGAAGGTATAAAACCAGATTGATCAGGTAAGACTATAGCTGTCGTAAGTGGTTGTAGCCTAGTCGCAATAATCTTGGCCAGTATTTTAGTGTCCGTGTTTATTAAAGATAATGGCCGGTATGAGTTTGCCGTTTCTAGGTTTTTATCAGGTTTTAGTAATGCCACTATTAGTGCTTCACGTAGAGTCAGGGGGAGCTTCTGATTATGATATGCCTCGTCATACATTTCTAGCAAATATGGACTAAGTCAGAGAATGCTTTGTAAAACTCGTCCGTACAGCCATCGGGCCCTGGTGTTTTGCCATTGGGAAGTGTTTTTATAGCAGCTTGTACTTCTTCATTAGTGATCGGCTGTGCAAGGAACTCACGCTGTCCCTCGGACAGCTACGCCAATGCGATATCCTCAACATAGTCTAGTATCTCCTGCGTGTGCACCGTATTGCGCGTTTTATATAAGTCACCATAGTTGTCAATAAATGTGCGTAGAATGCAGCCAGTGTCATAACGCGTTATATTATTACCATCTACCATTTGTAGAACGGTATGTTGCTTGTGTTCTAGGCGTACACTATGTGCCAGTATGCGGCCCGGTCTGCCCCCTCACCCATCTTACGTGCTGTGTGTTGTTTAGTGATATATTTTAATTCATCGTCTGCCAATGCGTTATATGTGTTTACTTCGTTTCGAATGCGTCCTAATATATCTGCACTTCGGGTAGTGTTGAATTCTATTTCCAGCTTACTGATACGTGCCGCACATTGCTGCAACTGCGTGTGAATATATTTAAGGATCCCTGCATTTGTGCTAATGCAGATGCCGCGCAGGGTCGCCTTAAAGGCTTCCCAAAGAGTGCCTGCACTACCTACCGATTGTTTGTTGATGGTGAAAAAGTCCTCCATCGCTGTGTGAATTTTGTCAGCATAGAGGGGGTCCAAGAGAGAATTGGCATTGAACCGCCATATAAATGGTGGTGGAATGTATGTCGGGACTTGCAGGGTCAATAGGACAGGCTTGTGGTCCGATAGAGTTTTAGGAAGGTGTCTAACGTCCTGGGCCCATGTGCATGCTTGTTCTGTGATTAACCAATAGTCTATCCTGGACCAACTATTATGTACAGAAGAGCAATGGGTACTTTTGCATGTGTGTGGGTTGTGCATACGCCATAGGTCATGCATATGAAACTCTGCCAGCGTGCTCGATACTACAGCTGCAGCTCGCTGATGAGTCTGAGCCGTGGCACATGATCTATCACAAGTACTATCAAGTGTCACATTCATATCTCCGCCCCACAACAGCTCCATAGGGGGGAGCTCTCGTATCTTGGTGCATACATTCGCAAAGAAGTCCGGATCATTTACGTTTGGCCCGTATGTATTAATGAGGCCCACTTTTGTACCACGTAATATACCGGTAATTATGACGTACCATCCCTGTGTGTCCGTCAATGTTTGTTCCAGCGAGAACTGCGTGCCTTTTCTGATCAGGTTCATCACACCCCGTGCATATGCAGAGTAAGAGGATGATATTACCAACCCTGCCCATCGTTTGCCAAAGCCATCCGCCCTGCCTTTGATCAAATGTGTTTCTTGTAACAGGGCTATTTCTAGGTGGTGTCTGTCTAGGTATGCAAAGACTTGCCTGATTTTCCTAGGATTATTAAGACCTCTTACATTCCAGGTGGCAAGTTTCAAGGGTATAGGGTTAGCGTTAGTATGCATCGATGTACCTCCAGTCAACATGATTTGGATATGTCAGTGTAGTGCTTGGTTTGCCTATATGTGGTGCTACATTGTACATAAGCATACATTTCCCATGTACTTGAGCAGTGATAACAACAATTGAAAACCATACAGTGGTGTGGCAAAGTAAAGTACATAACTGTCGAACCCCCCCAACTAACCCCGCCATCCACCCCTCCCACTTCGTCATCCCAATTACAACGAAGACAAGCCCAAAAAAACCAGGAAAATACCCTCCCCCCTCTCCCCATAGAAAATTTGAAACTGGTTGTGGGATAACAGGGTGGCGGAAGCCGCCAGCCAGGAACCCCGGTGGCGACAGTCAATCAGGGGGCGCCCAACAACATAGAGATTCAATCCGTGCGTCTGAGCCCGCTATTTATGCAGGATCTAGCTTACCACCAGTACTAATTTGGTAGTATAATTGTGGCGAAAGATGACTTAAACAGCAATAAAAACATTATGATGAGTCATACCGTACAATTCTCCATGAGCCTGGAATGGCAAACGTTCCATTAAGCACTTATCTGTAATAGTAAATGGGTGCTGCCACTTACTTCACTTGTGCATCTGAGCGTTCGGGCAGCAGGTCCGTACAAAATGGTCTGCTACTCAATGTCCGATGCACCAGTTTGTTCCTCCGGTTCTCTTAAATTGGAGTCATTTATTCCTGGTATGGACTCCCTGATGGTCACCTCCCGCACTTCCCAACACACCATCCTTCTCGCTGTCAAGCAAGGGCGGCAATTTAAGAGAATCCACACTCAGGAAGTCTCGTGCCTCAAATGTAACAAACTGACGAACTGGCACATACAGCTAACTCTCGCTGGTCCATCACCCCTGTGCCATTGCTAGATTGAAAGTCTTCATTCTGTGGTTTGGGTGCCTACCTTATTAGGACTGGACAGCAACCTATGTATATAAAAAACAATCTGAATACCCTCTAAGGTCCTGACTGAACCTTCTTCAAACTAGAAACGTTGGCTGTCTTAGGGTGCTACAAAAGAATCTGGTGGTCTCAAAAAAAAGGGGCGAGCAAAAACCAAGTTATCATAACTCTACAGATTATAAACACCAAGCCAGTATCCAAGATATAATGAGAAAGATAAGAGGAACAGCCTTCGTGTGATGATAGGATTTTCCATCAACTACCAAGAGAGGTCAGTGTCATCACTTGGATATCCTTCCTTCCTCCAACGACTCCTCTAGGTCACAGAGGGAAGTCATGTGGATCGGATTGCGACCAGGCCACAGAAATACCGACAGAAGGAAATACAGGAAGAATACAAAAAGGACCATTAGGGTCATCAATTTACAAATTTCTAGAATGGATATCCATAGTTTGTGTGATAGAAATTGTCAGTGCAGTGCATATAAGTGAGATTAAAAAGGATTTGGGAGAAAAAAAAAACTTTAATACAAATATCTCTGCCAATCCTATTAAAATAATGCAAAAGCAGCTTTAAACAAATAGTCAACTAGTTTCAGCCTTCAGGGCACCTTGCCCCGGCTTTCTTCAGGACATGAACAATAGATTGCTACTGCATTCTATAAGGAGTGAAAGGAGTGAAAATGTGCTAAGGAGTTGTCATCAAGTACAATCTTTTTGTGATGATACCTCAAAACAAGCAGAGTGATCTTCACACCTGTAAAAGACAAGCACATATATTATTTTTGTGAAATGATAAAACAGTTTCAGACGCTCACCACATCTTATATATCCTAACTAGATAATGTTCATTGGCTATATATATTCTAACCAATTTCATTACTGCACTGCCATATCTATTAAAGGCCAGTGCACTCACTTGTCGTATGAGATATAAACCTCACCTCACCCGGTAAAAGACTCAGGTATAGGAGACCCCGCCCTGCAAGAAAAGTAAAAATAACTTATGAGGGGGAAAAAAGATGAACTTATATTCAATTCATCTTTTCCATCATGAGTATATCATGTTTTCTTATACTCTTTTCTTTGGTGGACAGCTTTTTTAACATAAGGAAAACGCTCATAAAACTTTCTAAAAAAACTGTACATGGCAAAAGAAGAGTACCTTTCTTATCTCCGCTTTATTCTTAAAACTGACTGGACGAAGAGAGCTCTATATTCACTCAACATGACCATTGTTTGGTCTGGGGTGTGTAAGAACTCAAAAAATGGAATGGAAAATGATATCTCTATGTTTAGTGAACATTGTCTTGTTGTTTTATAAAAGGGCTTTCTGCATTTAATTTTTTTTTTAATATTCAATACGAGCAAATTAAAGAAATTGGAGAAATTTGGTGCAAGCAGGATGAATAAATTTAACTCTTAGCTCTATACAGGTCTGAACACCATTGCTTAGTATTACTGAATGTATTTATTAAAGAATATGACACGCATTGGCTGACATGTTTCCCCATTACTCCCAGGCCTACAAATTACCTTCATTTGTTTGAAACATGATCCCATCTATGTATGATCCTTGAATGTAACAAGGGGGGAGGGTAAATTGTTGTGAAAAAGAGTGGTGCAGATCCGGGAAATCATATGGTTCTGTAGTGGGGATTGCAGAATTCTAAATTCCAGTGGTGTCTCATCTGCCACCTCGTTTAGCAGAGTACCATAGCCCCGGAGTATGTTGTACTTGCAGGTACCTGAGAAATTGACCACAATTACCTCAAATTGTTGCAAGACTTCCACAAATGGGATCATGACCCCTTCTAACCAAACGTTCCCACAGTTTTTAGATGACAATAAGATCCCAATTCCCATGTCCCTCCACTGTCTGCAGACCCTTCAATATCGCTGATTCCCAAAGGAGCGTCTCCAACGTCCTTAGTCAGTTCTTTACCATTATGGTCATCGGGCTGAGTTATCCCACCTATCCCATAGAGATAGCCCAGGTAGCTTCTCAGCTCCATCACTCTCCTGTCCACTACCAGTGAGGATTCCTGTTGCAATATGAATACCCAATTGTTCACTACCAGCAGTTGGATTGCCCAATAGTATAGACACAGGTTGGGGATGGCTGCCCCCCATTGTATGGTTTCCTGGTCAAGAAAATGTAATGCTATTCTGGGTAGCCCCCATTCCGCCCCTGCTTGTCCCAGAGCAACATTTACCATCTCCACATCACGAAAGAAGTGGTCCAACACCTCAAATGGGAGATGTAGAGGAAACATGTGCAAGTTTATTATTTTGAACAGTACAGCCCTGCACAGCATGGAGAGGGGCAGCTCCCTCCAGTGCTTCTACATCTCTCCTATATGCCTCCAGTTTCCCCTGCAGGTTTTCCCAAAAGTAGTCACTGCCCACAATTACATATATGACCATGTATTGAAAGCCTCTCATCTCCAATCGTAGATTGTGGGTCCAATCCCCTTGAGGTGCCCAGGTGGTCAACGGAAAGACAACTGATTCACTTCAATTAATGTGAATACCAGTGTATCTACCAAACACCCATAGTATCTTCAGGATTCTCAGGACCGAAGCTCCGGGTCTGCCTAGTACAGGATGAAGTAATTCGCATAAAGTGAAACCACATCTTCCCAGTCTGGGTTCCTCTTCAATCAGTCGAATAATCATTTATATATCACGGCAGCGCACCCCTGGGCTCTTGAGGCCCTGGAGGTGTTTGCTGCTGCATGGAGGTTTTGAACATTCAAAACATCCAGGTCTTTAGTTCTCATCTGAATTGCTGAAGCGACGGTGCAGTCCTGAGGTGCAGGGGGACGCTGTTCTAGGCCTTCGCAGCCATGTGTGAGAAGGAGCGTCCTCCGCTGTTGGCTCAATGGATCCATTGGGTGTCTGCGATGGAGAGGGAAGCTTAGCGAATGTAGGAGAGTAGGGTCTGCTATCCTATGGTCACCCCAAATTTTTGCTTTTTGCTTCACTGGTTTTTGACATATTGAGGCTGTGGGCCTGCTAATCAGACCCCCAGCCTGCTGTTCTCTCTACTAAATTGACACTATGCACTCTAGGTGCATAACCAATTGGAACTAGATCACCCTGTGAGCCCCCTGTACCAGTGTACACTAGGTACCCAGGGCATTGGTGTATCTAAGGCCTACCAGGGGCTGAAGCATGTATTGTGCCACCCCTGGCCTGGCCTAGCAATTTGACACAACTGGCTGATCACTCAGCTGGGGTAAGTTGGTGTATCCACCTCTTACTTAGGTGTAGTATACCTATACCTAACCTTAAATGGGACACATGTTAACCTATAAGTCACTCCTATGGCAGGCCTTAACAATCCTGAAGGCAGAGTGCTGGGTTCCATGTGAGATGGTGCTCTGGCATGAGCTGAGCCTGTCTGCAGTGGTCGGAACAACTTCCTTCTACCGTTTCCAGGTATCGTCATACCATATACTCTTAAGTGCATTATGAACCTCGCGGTTAAATGCTATCTTTGGTTTGGCTTTACCAAAACATGTCGAGTAAAGTGTCATACGAATTGGAATACTAACCCCTCGCCAATTCTGGCGACGGGGTTAGCATTCCACCCTTCTAGAGGGACACGACATGTGCAGTACCTGAAACCCGGGTAAAATCAGACATAGCCTCAGCTCCACAAAATGGATGCTGCCACCACAGACACAAGTCTGCCCTCCTGCTGCTGGGAGTCCTTCCAGCTTGGGAGACGTGGACAAAGGGTTTCCTGTCAGGGGAGGTGCGAGCACCACCCCAGACAGGATTTTGTGTATTGGTCAGGTAGGGCTTGAATGAAATCAGACATGCCTGAGGCTCACAAGGAGCCTCGGTGCATATGCCAGTACAAACCGGTCCTGGGGCACCCCAGCCCCGGACCTGGGGCGAGCTGGACAATGGATTGGGGGTGTAACCACCCCCCTTCCTGGTCCCACCCTTAGGGAGGGACCTAGCAGGTAGTCCGGCCCCTAGAATCCGCTTAAAGGTAGGAGCTGTGTCCTAAGACTTCAGACATCCTGGAATCAACTTACTACAAAAAAGAAGACGGGAACTTCGACGCTCTGCTGCACAGAGGACAGAAGGAAATCTCCCCTATGGTCAGGGAGTGACCATCTTGCTAACGCAAGCACCAACCAGCAACTCAACGTCTGCTTTGCCGCTGCCTCCCGCCGGAGCCCAAGCCCAGATCCCGACAAGACCTGGACCTCCAGACCTCGCACAGCCCGATCCACAGTCCCTGCAAAGAAGGACCCCGTTGAGGCACCGAGACACGTGGAGCCAGCCATCTTGAAAGATCCACAACAAGCTGCAAGCGCGACAACAGAGGCTCCCTCCAAGTTGTGCTTTGGGTCCTGAGAAGCCCAACATCCGAGCAGCATCTGCACTAAAGGTGAGCCCTCCAGCATCTCCACGATCTGCGTGGGGACCCTCTGCACTTTGCATCTCGACGCGCCTAACTAGACCCTGGCCCGTTGGCTAGTGGCCATCTTGGCAATCTAACTTGAAAACTACAATGCTGGTCTGGTTGCTCCAGACTGGCCCCTGCTGCCCTCCAAAGGAGCAGCCCCTCTGACCTTGCTGGTCAGAACAATCAGCTTTCTTTATTTTCCACGACTCCTGCCTTTGCCAAGGCTTGTTTGCTTCTTTCGAGTCGCCGAGACCGCCGACAGCGAGAAACTGCGTGGGACAGCTTGTGAACTGACTCCTGGACATCGTCGACCTTCAGGGACCACGTGGCTGCGGAGACAAGCTACACCTCATCACCTGTTTGCACCCGACATCGCCTGGTACCTACCTGGTGCCACGCTGGTCACTGGCTAGTGACTGTGAACACTGTCCCCTCTGCTTACAGGTCCTCTACAACTCCGATCCACCCTTGGATCCACCGCATCTCTTCTGGACCGACCGCCTGCAGCATCTTTGTCATCAGGCTCCATTGAACAGATAGACGAAACCCGACGCACTTCGCGACCTATGCACCCGCTTCCTGTGGGTGAGGTAAAGCTGGCACTCCGGTGCCCAAGTGTAGAGAAACATCTCTAGTGTCTGTGTTTTAAGTCTTAAGTTCGTAGTCCATCCAGAAGACCCTTCTGGCAGTAACTTTTGAACTTTTACGCACCCATTGAAAACCGCGTGTAACTTTCCTCACTGCACACGCGACCCGTGGACCCGTGGACCGCCTGGTCACTAACTAAAGTTAGCTCCTTGTAGGCCCAGCGATTCTAGAGGCCCTAGGCCTTTTCCCTTTCCTGTTCGTGGTACTTATACCACTATTTTAGTATATGGTTTGATTGGCCACCAGGGCCTATCCATATAAAGTGCAACTTCTGTATATTGTAATACGTTCTTGTTTAACGATTTGTGCTCCTGTGCTCATAAAGAGTCTAGGGGATACTTTGAGTAATAAATACATATATATTTTGAATATATATCTGTGTGGTGTCCTTTCATTGGTATAAAGGGGGGTTACATGTGGTAAAACAGCCTGCTTAACACGCTTTAACGAGTTTAGCCTCAAAGACTGCTTAGCCTACGCTACCACTAGGGCAGCTAGTCCGAAAAGGTTGACTTCGCATCTGAGGCCAGAAACGTGTTGTGCTGCTCGTCACCCCCGGAGGGGTAGAAACCAGGGACTGCTGCCGCTGCCACTGCTATTGTGCTCGGGAAAGAGCTTCGCACGGGACTCCATTGTCCAGGAGTCCGTGCGTGAGCACACCTGCGTGGAGGTCCGCCTTCCTGCCCACAACCCTTGAAATCAGCTCGCAGAACCCGCTGCCGCGGGTCCCGCTTCGCATCTGAGGCCAGAAACGTGTTGTGCTGCTCGTCACCCCCGGAGGGGTAGAAACCAGGGACTGCTGCCGCTGCCACTGCTATTGTGCTCGGGAAAGAGCTTCGCACGGGACTCCATCGTCCAGGAGTCCGTGCGTGAGCACACCTGCATGGAGGTCCGCCTTCCTGCCCGCAACCCTTGAAATCAGCTCGCGGAACCCGCTGCCGCGGGTCCCGCTTCGCATCTGAGGCCAGAAACGT
The DNA here is from genome assembly GCF_964204655.1 of Triturus cristatus. Taxonomy (NCBI): domain Eukaryota; kingdom Metazoa; phylum Chordata; class Amphibia; order Caudata; family Salamandridae; genus Triturus; species Triturus cristatus. The sequence goes on from NC_140580.1 coordinate 791,153,647, forward strand.
GTTGTGCTGCTGGTCACCCCCGGAGGGGTAGAAACCAGGGACTGCTGCCGCTGCCACTGCTATTGTGCTCGGGAAAGAGCTTCGCACGGGACTCCATTGTCCAGGAGTCCGTGCATGAGCACACCTGCGTGGAGGTCCGCCTTCCTGCCCACAACCCTTGAAATCAGCTCGCGGAACCCGCTGCCACGGGTCCCGCTTCGCATCTGAGGCCAGAAACGTGTTGTGCTGCTCGTCACCCCCGGAGGGGTAGAAACCAGGGACTGCTGCCGCTGCCACTGCTATTGTGCTCGGGAAAGAGCTTCGCACGGGACTCCATCGTCCAGGAGTCCGTGCGTGAGCACACCTGCGTGGAGGTCCGCCTTCCTGCCCACAACCCTTGAAATCAGCTCGCGGAACCCGCTGCCGCGGGTCCCGCTTCGCATCTGAGGCCAGAAACGTGTTGTGCTGCTCGTCACCCCCGGAGGGGTAGAAACCAGGGACTGCTGCCGCTGCCACTGCTATTGTGCTCGGGAAAGAGCTTCGCACGGGACTCCATTGTCCAGGAGTCCGTGCGTGAGCACACCTGCGTGGAGGTCCGCCTTCCTGCCCACAACCCTTGAAATCAGCTCGCGGAACCCACTGCCGCGGGTCCCGCTTCGCATCTGAGGCCAGAAACGTGTTGTGCTGCTGGTCACCCCCGGAGGGGTAGAAACCAGGGACTGCTGCCGCTGCCACTGCTATTGTGCTCGGGAAAGAGCTTCGCACGGGACTCCATCGTCCAGGAGTCCGTGCGTGAGCACACCTGCGTGGAGGTCCGCCTTCCTGCCCACAACCCTTGACTATTGGTTCCCGCCTATATAAAAACATCCATCCTTCGCAGAGCGGGACGCGTGCGGGACGCCCAGGACGAAGCCCGGACAAAGGGCGGACAGTCTGTGACAGTCCGGGACAGGAGGGGGCTGGAGGGGGCCGTACACAGGTCTGTCTGCTCGCTGATAATCTGCCTAACCCGTTGTGTGATTTGCCGTAACGTTATTGTTATAAGGGTAGGGCAGTGAACCTTATTGTGGTACAACGGGAAGTTATCATTTGTGTTAGACTGCCTTATTCAGCACAGGTTTGTAGGGTGCCGCATCTTGTGGTGCTAATTTATTTTTGAGTTTGGGTACCGGTTTAGTCCGGCTTATTATGTCCAAAGCCAAATCAGCGGTTGTGATGTCCACTATGGATAACTATTTAGTTAAGATGGTGGATAAAATCAACCAAGAACGGAGGAAATCCCTTGGACGGCCGGGGTCTCAAAGCCCGAGCCCCTCCTCTCTTAACCGATCGGTTACCCAGTCAACTACTAATCCTGATGTCAGTGTTTTCATAGATCCAAAGGATAGTTCCATTTTGGTTGACTCAAATGATACTATAAGTGAGGCTATTGTTATCTCCGGGCCCCCTAACGATGTGGAACCTGGTCCAGAAACTTCTACTGACTCAATAGTTCCAAATGTGCAGGCTCCGAGGCCACAAAGATTAATACGTTCATGTAGGAACAATAGCAAGATTAATCAGCCTAAACGAGGGGGGAATCGCCCCGCAAAAAGAGCTGATTCCTCATTGTCTAATGCTCAATGTGAGCAAAAAAAGGTACTGGATGGTACCATGTTCAGTTTAGACAAGGAGCAACTTGATTTTTTGATTAATGCTATTGATGCCAAGTTTGACCTACTTGTTAAACTCCTGTTGACTAAACTGGCTACAATATCAGACGAAGTAGTCAGATTGGGAGGTTTAGTGAATACTTTTATTGATGCCGCCAAGGGAGCAAAAACTAATGATAATGAACTTAGTCCTGTTGAGGTTCCCTGTAACACCCTTAATTCGGTTGTAACGTCGGCCGTGAGCCGCACTTTTGGTTCTGGGAATGCTTGCGAAGCTCCTTCTGCTGTCCCCAACTCTCCCCCGCAGTTGTCGGCCCAAGCTAAACCATCCTTTAGCTCAGTTCTAAGGAAGCCGGTGGGTCCCAACGCAAATTTTAATAGTTCTAGTAGCCCTCAGCCAGATTTACCTCCGATCTGTGCACCTTTTGTGGCAGTTTTAACCAATGTTCCTCCTTTAAGAGTGACCGGAAGCAACCACGGTCCTGATGAATCTCATTCATCATTAAAGAATAAAACCGTGGATTGGCTCCACCGGCATTGTGGTTTCCCCGTAGCTTTGTCAGGGGATATCTTAAGCACTAGAAGAACTAATTGGGTGGGGAAATCCCGTAAGACTTGTGGAGGGGATTGCATTGTTATTAATTTCCGAAACCCACAACTTACCTCCACGGTGCTGATTAAAGCCGCATCTCTTCCTATACGAGATCAAGGAATTTCTCTACGCCCCCATGGGTTCTTTTACAGAGACCACGATATTCAATTGGATGCCAAGCATCATCGAGGGAGGTCCAGAGATATGAATATGTGTGTTGATCCTACTATCCCCATGTATAATAGATTCCAGCCCCTAAGTGGGCTTGATTGTAACGACTGACTGGTATCTCCTATGGTGGACCCAGGCTTTGTGGATATTACCTTGGGTGAGGGGAGGCGTAGTGTGGTCCCTGGAGCCTCAGAATCAGTGAAGGCCATTGTTATCAGAGGTTCCAGTGCTTATTATACTGATGAAACAGTTGATTGTGGAAATGTAAGACCGACCCTTGGGGTTTCAGAACCAGTGGAGGCTATTGGTATAAGTGGATCCAGTGATAACCTTACTGATGCCCCAGTCGATTGTGGAATTGTAAGACCGACCACTGGCGACGGGGATAGGGTTGTACTAACTAAACCCACTGTATCAGATAATTGGGACTGGTGTTCTATTGCCTGTTGGAATGTTGCTGGCCTCTCACAAAAGGATGCTTGTTTGGGATGGTTAGATTTTATTAATAAGTTTAATATTATTTGTTTTCAGGAAACCTGGAGTCTGGACCCCATTAATTATTTGGGTTTTGTCTCTTACCAACTGCCGGCGGTGGCTTCCACCTCGGGAAGAGCTAAGGGTGGGCTTTTGATTCTGATCTCTGTGGATGTACCACTTATTGTTAAGAAATATGTACCCATTGGGGCCCATTCCCAGATCCTATGGCTATACCAGGAGCTGGGTAGAAATATCCTTTTAATTAATTTTTATAATAATGTATTTGACAATACTAGGCAGCATGTAGTGTTTGCTTTAGAGTCCGCTCTGGCAGATATAGTAACAGGAAACAATATAGTGTTTGATTTCATATGGCTTGGGGATTTTAATACTGCTGTGTGCCCATCACCCGCCCACAGGGTTTGTGGTTTTGTAAACTGTTGGGGGGAAGGCGTCTCTCATTTTCCCCATAATCCTTACGGAGATTCATTAAACAAAATCTTGATGACTTATGACATGGAACTGTTAGAGAATTTGAAAGGTGCCTCTGGGGAAACCATCCCTACTTTTACGGGCCGAAATGCAAATACGGTGATCGATTTTATTTGCATTTCATCTAGCCTTAACCCGTGGAGCACAGCCCCTTTGGTAGTTGATAATTTAATTAGCGATCATAACTGCCTAACTATGGAGGCCGTTCTTTGGAAGCCGAAACAAGGCCCCAATTTAAACACAATAGCTAATATTGAACCCCACCGACCAAATGGAACCAGAATTAGGTGGAAGGGAGATAAAGCTGATATTCTGTCCAACTCCATGATTATTAAATGTGTAAATGAAATTGCTGTGATTTTAGAGAGCAAAGAATTGACGGATGTAATTATACCCAAGTTTACAAACATTAATCTCATTATTGATGCCAAATTTACTAAGTTTCTCAAGGGTAAGTCGTGCAGGCAAAGGGGGTGGTTCGACCACGCTAGCACCTTTGCCCTTAAAGGTCTAAAAGAGGCACTCGTAGCCAAACCAAGGGATTTAACTTTGGTTAGGGAGCTTAGAGCCACCTATCAGGCTGCAGTTAAAAAAAGGAAGGCCGAACTAAGACAAGAGGCATGGGACAAGTTAGACCAGGCGGCCGAAACTTCGGATTCCTCCCTTTTCTGGGCAACAGTTAATTGTCCCTTTCTCAAGAACGAGGAGATGCCTGAACTGACGGCTAATGTCAGTGCAGAATGTTGGGTCTCCCACTTTTCCATGATTTTCGACTCGGATAAATCTCTGGAGGTTGGTGGTGGTGACTGGCCTGTCATTCCCTTAGACATATCTACTTCCGAGGTTCAGGAGTGTATTTCTGTTAGTAAGGGAGGAAAGGCCCAGGGGCCCGACGGGGTGCCCATAGATGTTTACAAAAAAGAACCAGAGATATGGGGCCCGTTATTAACTAACGTATTTAATGCAGCGGTCCGTTATGGTGTCCCATACACCTGGGAGGAATCTATTATTATTCCTATATATAAGAAGGGGGAGAGGAAGGATGCTAAGAACTACCGTCCAATCTCCCTTCTCGATTCCTCCGTGAAAATCATGAGCAGGGTGCTTCTGGTTAGACTAGAAGAATGGGCCGATTCAAACAACATATTGGCTAACTCCCAATACGGTTTTAGGAAGGGACGAGGGACAGTAGAACAGTGCCTCAACCTAGAACTTCTTATAGGGAAGTATACGAAGGCCAAGAAAGGTTTTCTTTTCCTCTGCTTTGCAGATTTGAGCAGTGCCTTCGATATGGTGAACCATAAGATCTTATGGGAGAAATTGCTGGAAATGGGGGCACCGGAGGGCATTGTTTATTTCTTGGCCCGGTTATACGCTAACCTTAGATCTAGTGTTCGCTTTGGTCCGGGAGGGGAGCGTACCCCTAAATTCCCTATCAGGCGTGGCATTAGACAAGGTTGTGTACTTGCCCCTCTACTTTTTACACTTTTTATCAATGAGATCGATTCTGTTTTAAAGGCTGTTGTGGCTGACGCCCCTAAAACCCTTGATTTCCACGTCCCAGTTTTACTCTATGCGGACGATGCCGTTATTTTATCTAGGACCCCTATTGGTCTTCAACGCCTAATGGACAGGTTTTCTCTGTTCATTAAGGAAAGGAAGTTGAAGATTAATAAAACAAAAACATTTGTTATGGAGTGTGGTAAGAGCTGTAAAAACCCGCATTCGTTTTTTATTGAAGGGGATAAGGTCCAAACGGTGGACTCTTTTAACTACCTAGGTATTACATTCTCTAAGTCAGGTAGTTGGTCCAGTGAGATCAACCATGTCAGGGCGAGAATGGCGAAATGTGCCCATGGGGTGTTTCAGTTCGCATCTAAAATTGGGGATAAACGGCTGAAAGACATGTTGAAAATTTATCAAATGAGGTGTCTTTCTATCGCTCTTTATGGTGCTGGTATTTGGGGGCATTCTCCTAGCGGTAGTCTACAAGTGGAGGAAAATCTCTTCCTAAAAAGACTCCTTTGTCTACCCATTTCGGTCTCGACCGATTTGGTGCACAGGGAGTTTGGTATCCAACATCTTTTAGATTCTGTTGCCCTCAGACCACTTTTGTTGTGGCGTGCAATTTGGGCAAAGGAAGAGACCTCCTTAAATAGAGCTATCATTAAAGACTGTTTCTTTATTGATAATCATCTAAAGATTCCATGGGTCAAATTTGTTTCGGTTAGTTTCTTAGAGATCTATGGTCTTAATGTAATAGAGGATTATCATGCAGCCTCTAGTCTGACCAAAAATGAGATGAAATCTGTTTTTATGAGCCATAAGATAGAGGGGCGTGGGAGGGCCAGCGGTAATTTATCTACCTGTTTGTTCTACGGTAGTTTCTGTGAGACGACAGGGTTCCAACCATACTTGAGTTTTGTTACCAGACCCTCCCATCGGTTTGTTCTGACAAGATTGCGTTTTGGGATTGTTCACCATTTGGTGGCATTCCCAAGTATCAAAAAACACCCGAATGGTCCCTGCCCATGTGATAATACTACTGCACAAAGCACCATGCATTTTTTTTTATTATTTTGTCCGTTTTATGGCAATTTTCGCTCAGCTTTTTTAAAACCTGTTTTTAAGAAATATGGAGTTAGGACTGTAAAAGATACCATGAAATTGTTATTTAACCCGACACCCGATGTCTGTTTCTTTACTGCCACTTTTCTTCTTTGTGCCATTAAAGCAAGGCCTAGTATGATATTTTAAACTGTTTTTAATGTATTTTAATTGTTTGATTTATTTTGTTAATATGATGTTGTTTTTAATGTCATGTATGTGCTTTTATGGACTTTGTGTTTAAGCTCCGAATAAAGCCTTATGAAATGAATGAAATGACTTACAACCACACCATAAGGGTTGCTTGGCATGGTACAAGGTGGTCACTTTAACTAGTGAACACCATATACCAGCCCAACTTCTCACATTGGTGAGCAGCGGTTGGATTTGAGCTTGCTGTGTTTTACCATTGTAATCTCTTTGTTACCAATTGAAAGATCACATAGGTACCTGTAGGTACATATAAAACAAGATTAGATATACTTAAGTTCTACTGAACTTAGTTGTTGTAGAGAAAAGGGAGTAGCACACCCTGACTACAACTACTAGATAGGTTTAGTAGGAAAACCCAAGTCTAGGTAGTTGCAACACATCCACCCACACTTAAGAGCAATGGCTGGGGCAGAGGGGTCCAATGTACCCATCTCTGTCGAGAGTGACCCCCAGAGGGCACCAACCATCTTTGCTACCCTAAACCAAAATGAGCTCAGGCAGTTAGCAAATATCAGGGGCCTTAAACAGCCCAGGAACCCTACCTCTGCTGAACTCAGAGAACTCTTACAAGCTGATGAAGATCAGAGAGCTCTCAAGAAAACCTCCCAGTTAGACCCCTCAGGGACAGGAACAGGAGGCCCTCCTTCTGAAGATGCCACTGAAGTACCACTTTCCCACAGTCGCCCCTTAGTTGAGAATCTGACTACAGATGATGAGAATCAGCATTGGGACAGGGATGACAAAGGGGGTGAATCTGACAGTAGCAGTAGTTCAGATGGGAGAGATAGCCCAGTGCCAGGTGCCAGACCTGGCTCAGCTAACTTAAGGCTACTTGGGACTGACAATGGGTTCACCCCATTGAATCTCCCTAGTGGACTTAACCAGGGGCTTGGGAGGCAGAGGAATCACTCAGGTGACTCCAATGCTTCCCGTGCCTCTAGAGGCTCTCAAGGTCACTCCAGAAGAAGGATGACCAGCCCTCAGAGGAGGGAGCATGAGGCCAGAATGAAGGAAGCTCAGCTGAGGATCAGGAGACAGGAGCTAGAAGTAGCCCTGATGGAAGAAAAACTGAACAAGGCTAGGCAACCTAGAGAGAGTGGGTCTATACCCACTGGTGGCAGCATTGTCCCTAAGGACAAAGATAAGGTCTTTGACAATAGGAACCTGTCCAAGGTTGTGCCCCCCTACAAAAGTGGGGATGATATCCACAAGTGGATGACTGCTCTTGAGAGAGCCTGCAAAGTGCAGCAGGTTCCTGAAGACCAGTGGGCAGCAATCTTATGGCTCTCCTTTGAAGGTAGAGGCAGAGATAGACTCCTCACTGTTAGAGAGGAGGATGTCAGAAACTACAGAGCCCTGAAGAGTGTCCTGGTTGATGGGTTAGGCTTAACCACTGAACAGTACAGGTTAATGTTCAGAGATACCCAGAAGACACAGACTCAGGACTGGTCTGAATACATTGAATGTGCCACTAAGGCTTTGGAGGGTTGGTTGCTGGGAAGTAAGGTATCTGATTATACAGGATTGTACAATTTGATGATGAGAGAACAGATTTTAAATAACTGTCAAAACCAGCAACTGCATCAACACTTGGTTGACTCAGATCTGACCTCTCCCCAAGAATTGGGAAAGAAGGCAGACAAATGGGTCAGAACCAGGGTTAAGCAAAAGAACCAGCACCAGGGCCAAGGGGGTGATCAGAAGAAAACAGACCAAAAGGGTGGAGATCGGAAATCCAAAGACCAGAAGTCTTCAACAGGGCCCCAAACTAGTACTAACGAGGGTGGGTCCCAACAACCTAAAGGGAAGAAGAAAGAAGGTCCAAAGAAACCCTGGTGCAAATATTGCAAGAATACAACTCACTGGACTAGTGATTGTAAGAAGGGTGGAGCCCCCAACACTGTTGCCCCTAAGGCACCTGCTCCCAGTACTACTGTTAGCAGTGTTGGACCCCAAACAAAGGGTGTAGTGGGAATCACTATGGGAACTGAAGGAGATTCTGACTTAGACAGAACCCTTACACAGGCAGTCTTGATCTGTGATGGGGACATGGATTTGTCCCTGACTGTGAGCCCCAGTAACCTGGGCAAGTACAGACAGACTCCTTTAATAAATGCAAAAGTGGCTCAAGCCTACAGGGACACATGTGCCAGTGTCACTATGGTGATACCAGGCTTTGTGGACCCTGGACAGGACATACCAGGTAAGAATTACCTGGTGACCAATGCCAGCAATGCCACTACTTCTCATAGTGTGGCTATTGTTAACTTCTCATGGGGCGGGGTAACTGGCCTCAAAAGGGTTGTGGTTAGTGCAGACCTCCCAGTAGAATGTTTGTTGGGCAATGACCTAGAGAGTTCTCTATGGTCAGAAGTGGAGTACAGGACACATGCAGAGATGTTAGGTATATCACCACATGTCCTTGCTGTGACCAGGTCACAGACTAAAAAGTGCCTTACTGAACCTCAGGTCTTGGATCCTGGAACAATGGACCAAGCACCTACCAAGAAGAAGAACAGGAGGGTTAAGGCTGTGCCTTCCCCCCTGCCTCCAAGTGATGATCAGCCTTCCCAGGAAGATGATCTAGAGAACCCTGAAGGAACTGTCCCTGAAGAGCTTGAACCTGACCAGGTTAAGTTTCTGGGGACAGGGGGACCTTCCAGGGCTGACTTGGGGCAGGCTCAGTTATCCTGTCCATTTCTTGAACCCCTCAGACAGCTGGCTGCTGCTGAGGCTGCTGGGAATGCTCAAGGTACCCATAAAGTGTATTGGGATGATGGGCTCCTTTATTCAGAGGCTAGAGACCCAAAACCTGGTGCAACCAGGAGGTTGGTTATACCTCTGCAATTTAGGGGCTTCCTTCTTACCTTGGCCCATGATATTCCTCTAGCAGGACACTTAGGCCAGAACAAGACTTGGGACAGGCTTGTCCCTCACTTTCACTGGCCTCACATGAATGAAGATACCAAGGAGTTTTGTCGCTCCTGTGTGACCTGCCAAGCCAGTGGCAAATCAGGTGGCACAACAAAGGCCCCCCTAATACCACTACCTGTGGTGGGGGTCACCTTTGAAAGAGTGGATATAGATATAGTGGGTCCCATGGATCCCCCCACTGCATCTGGGCACAGATTTATACTGGTGGTAGTGGATCATGCCACCAGGTATCCAGAGGCAATTCCCCTTAGGACCACTACAGCTCCTGTTGTGGCCAGGGCCCTGCTGGGAGTATTCTCCAGAGTGGGGTTTCCTAAGGAGGTGGTTTCTGACAGAGGTACCAACTTCATGTCAGGATACTTGACAGCTATGTGGAAGGAATGTGGTGTCAAGTTCACCACAATGCAATGGGCTTGTTGAGAGATTCAACAAGACCCTAAAGGGTATGATCAAAGGATTACCTGAAAAGCTCAGGCGAAGATGGGACATCCTTCTACCCTGCCTTCTGTTTGCTTACAGAGAGGTCCCACAAAAAGGAGTTGGCTACAGCCCCTTTGAATTGTTGTTTGGGCACCCTGTAAGAGGCCCCCTATGTCTGGTGACGGAAGGATGGGAGTTACCTCTCAAAAAGCCTAAGCAAGACATAGTGGACTATGTCCTTGGTCTCCGCTCCAGGATGGCTGAGTATATGGAGAAGGCATCCAAAAACCTTGAGGCAAGCCAGGCCTTACAGAAAGCTTGGCATGACCAAAAGGCTGTCTTGGTTGAGTTTCAGCCAGGACAGAAGGTATGGGTGTTGGAGCCAGTGGCCCCAGCAGCACTCCAAGACAAGTGGTCTGGACCCCATACAATCCTGGAAAAGAAGGGAGAGGTTACCTACTTGGTGGACCTAGGAACTCCCAGGAGTCCCCACAGGGTACTCCATGTTAACAGGTTAAAAGCATATGTTGACAGGGCAGACATGGGCTTGCTCATGGCTACAGATGAGGGACAGGAGGAAGAGAGTGACCCTCTCCCAGACCTGTTGTCTCAGAACCCTGAAGATGGTTCAGTTGAAGGAGTGACCCTTGGAGGCAACCTCACTGAGCATCAGCAGATTGAATGTAGACAGGTTCTACAATCATTTCAGCATATGTTTTCACTGATACCTAGTGAAACTGACTGGTGTACCCATGTGGTGGACACTGGTGACAGTCTTCCTGTAAAGAACAAACTTTACAGACAACCTGACCATGTCAGGGACTGTATAAAGGCTGAGGTACACAAAATGCTGGAACTGGGTGTCATTGAACCCTCAGAGAGCCCCTGGGCTAGCCCAGTGGTTCTGGTCCCCAAACCTCACACCAAAGATGGCAAGAGAGAGATGAGGTTCTGTGTGGATTACAGAGGACTCAATGCTGTCACTAGGACAGATGCACATCCTATTCCAAGGGCAGATGAGCTCATAGATAAACTGGCTTCTGCTAAGTTTTTGAGCACATTTGATTTGACAGCTGGCTATTGGCAAATCAGGTTAGCTGAGGAGTCTAAGGCCAAAACACCATTTTCAACCCCAGGAGGACACTACCAATGTTTGGTGATGCCCTTTGGTCTGAAGAATGCACCTGCCACCTTCCAAAGGTTGGTGAATCAAGTCCTTACTGGGTTGGATGACTTTTGTGCAGCATATCTTGATGACATTGCTGTCTTTAGCTCCACCTGGGAGGATCACCTGATCCACCTGAAGAAGGTACTTGGGGCTCTGTAAAAGGCAGGCCTCACTATCAAGGCTACCAAGTGCCAGATAGGGCAGAGTAAGGTTGTGTATTTGGGCCACCTTATAGGTGGAGGCCAAGTTCAACCACTGGAGAGTAAGATACAATCCATCAAGGACTGGTCTCCTCCAACCACCCAGACTCAAGTTCGAGCTTTCTTGGGCTTGACTGGGTACTACAGGAAGTTTTTTAAGAACTAAGGGTCCATTGTGACTCCTCTTAATGATCTGACATCCAAGGAGATGCCCAAAAAGGTTCAGTGGACAGTAAGCTGTCAAAAGGCATTTGGAGACCTGAAGAAGGCCATGTGCTCTGCACCTATCCTGAAAAGTCCTGACTACTCCAAAGAGTTTATTGTCCAAACAGATGATTCTGAGTTGGGTGTGGGAGATGTGCTGTCACAACTTAATGTAGATGGTCAAGACCAACCCATTGCTTTTATTAGCAGAAGGTTGACCCCCAGAGAGAAGAATTGGTCAGCTATTGAGAGGGAGGCCTTTGCTGTGGTGTGGGCCCTGAAGAAGCTGAGGCCATACTTGTTTGGCACTCACTTCAAGATTCAGACCGACCATAAGCCCCTCTTGTGGCTAAATCAGATGAAGGGTGAAAACCCCAAACTGCTTAGGTGGTCCATTTCCCTACAGGGGATGGACTTTACAGTGGAGCACCGGCCAGGTACAGACCATGGGAATGCAGATGGTCTCTCCAGGTACTTCCACTTAGGACATGAAGACGAGACTGGTCAAGGCTAGTTTAATGTCCCTGCGTTTGGGGGGGGTTGTGTAGGAGAGTAGGGTCTGCTATCCTATGGTAACCCCAAATTTTTGCTTTTTGCTTCACTGGTTTTTGACATATTGAGGCTGTGGGCCTGCTAATCAGACCCCCAGCCTGCTGTTCTCTCTACTAAATTGACACTATGCACTCTAGGTGCATAACCAATTGGAACTAGATCACCCTGTGAGCCCCCTGTACCAGTGTACACTAGGTACCCAGGGCATTGGTGTATCTAAGGCCTACCAGGGGCTGAAGCATGTATTGTGCCACCCCTGGCCTGGCCTAGCAATTTGACACAACTGGCTGATCACTCAGCTGGGGTAAGTTGGTGTATCCACCTCTTACTTAGGTGTAGTATACCTATACCTAACTTTAAATGGGACACATGTTAACCTATAAGTCACTCCTATGGCAGGCCTTAACAATCCTGAAGGCAGAGTGCTGGGTTCCATGTGAGATGGTGCTCTGGCATGAGCTGAGCCTGTCTGCAGTGGTCAGAACAACTTCCTTCTACCGTTTCCAGGTATCGTCATACCATATACTCTTAAGTGCATTATGAACCTCGCGGTTAAATGCTATCTTTGGTTTGGCTTTACCAAAACATGTCGAGTAAGGTGTCATACGAATTGGAATACTAACCCCTCGCCAATTCTGGCGACGGGGTTAGCATTCCACCCTTCTAGAGGGACACGACATGTACAGTACCTGAAACCCGGGTAAAATCAGACATAGCCTCAGCTCCACAAAATGGATGCTGCCACCACAGACACAAGTCTGCCCTCCTGCTGCTGGTCAAGTCAAGTCAAGTCACAAAACTTATATAGCGCACTACATACCCATAGGGTTTCAAGGCGCTTAGGAAGGGGAGGAGGATTACCTTTCAAATATCCAGGTTTTAAGTTGCTTTCTGAATGCTAGGTGGTTCTGGGTGAGGCGAAGGTATGCGGGGAGAGAGTTCCATGTTTTAGCAGCCAGGTAAGAAAAGGATCTGCCTCCCATGGTGGTCTTGTTGATGCGAGGGATAGTGGCGAGGGCTTGGCTGGAAGAGCGTAGTTGGCGGGAGGGGGTGTAAAAGGACAGACGTGAGTTGAGGCATTCTGGTCCGATGTCGTAGAGTGATTTGTGTGCGTGGGTAAGCAGTCTGAAAGTGATCCTCTTATTGACGGGTAGCCAGTGGAGGTCTTTGAGGTGACCAGAGATGTGTTCGTTGCGTGGGATGTCTAATATGATTCTGGCTGAGGCGTTTTGGATTCGTTGGAGTTTCTTCTGGAGTTTTGCGGTAGTACCTGCGTAGAGGGTGTTTCCGTAGTCCAGTCGGCTCGTGACCAGAGCGTGGGTGACAGTTTTCCTTGTTTCGGTGGGGATCCAGCGAAATGTTTTTCTGAGCATGCGAAGAATGTTGAAGCAGGAAGAGGATACGGCGCTGACTTGTCTGTTCATTGAGAGTGAGGAATCCAGGATGACGCCTAGGTTCCGTGCGTGGTCCGTCGGGATGGGTGCTTTTCCGAGGGCTTCCGGCCACCAGGAGTCGTCCCATGAAGAGGGGGACGTACCTAGAATGAGTACTTCAGTTTTGTCTGAGTTCAGTTTCAGACGGCTGTGTTTCATCCATTCGGCAACTTCTTTCATTCCTTCGTGTAGGTTAGTTTTGGCGGTGCTGGGGTCATTGGTGAGAGAAAGGATAAGTTGGGTGTCATCCGCGTAAGAGATGATGTTGAGGTTGTGATGGCGTGCGATGGCCGCGAGGGGGCTCATGTATACGTTGAAGAGGGTGGGACTGAGTGAGGATCCTTGTGGTACGCCGCAGATGACTTCATAGGCCTCGGACTTGAATGGTGGAAGGCGGACTCTCTGGGTTCTTCCGGTGAGGAACGAGGTGATCCAATCAAGTGCTTTTCCTTGGATCCCGATGTTTCTGAGGCGCTGTAAAAGGGTGCTGTGGCAGACTGTGTCGAATGCTGCAGAGAGGTCAAGGAGGATGAGGGCGACTGTGTCTCCATTGTCCAGTAGAGTTCGAATGTCGTCTGTTGCTGCGATGAGGGCGGTCTCAGTGCTGTGTTTTGCTCGGAAGCCAGATTGTGAGGGGTCGAGGGATTTGTTGGCTTCGAGGAAGGCGGCGAGCTGGTTGTTGACAGCTTTCTCGATGACTTTGGCCGGAAATGGAAGAAGCGAGATGGGGCGGTAATTTTTGAGTTCGGTGGGGTCTGCTGTGGGTTTTTTCAGGAGGGCAGTGAGTTCAGCGTGTTTCCAGTCTTCTGGGAAGGTAGCGGAGTTGAAGGAGCAGTTGATGACGTCTCGGAGGTGCGGTGCTATGACGGAGTCTGCTTTGTTGAAGACGTGGTGAGGGCATGGGTCTGTGGGGGATCCTGAGTGGATGGAATTCATCAGGCGGATGGTGTCCTCAGTGGAGATTGGGTTCCAGGCGTTAAGGGTGTTCACGGGGGGAAGGTGTACAGCAGATGGTGGGGTGGGTTGGTTTCCGGGTTGGTTGTCAAAGCTGTTGTGGATGTCTGCAATCTTGTTGTGGAAAAATGAGGCTAGGGAGTCGCAGAGGGTTTGAGAGGGGGTGATGTCGTTGGAGTTGGCCGAGGGATTGGAGAATTCCTTGACGATGTTGAAAAGTTCCTTGCTGTTGTGGGCGTTGTTGTCAAGTCGATCCTTGAATGCTGTTTTCTTGGCTTTTCGGATTAGTTGGTGGTGAGTACGGGTGGCGTTTTTGAAGGCGTCCTTGGTGCTGGTGGTAGGGTCTTTTTTCCAGGCCTTTTCGAGGGAGCGGCAGAGTTTCTTGGATTTCTTAAGCTATCGTTGAACCATGAGGCCTTCTTGTTGCCGGGTTTGTTTTGACGTTTTTTCAGTGGAGCTAAGGTATCAGCGGTGTTGGATAGCCATAGGGTGAGGTTGGCGGCGGCTTCGTTAACGTTAGAAGAGAGGGCTGGGGTGTTTTGAAGGAGTAATGCGGAGATTTGGTCCGTGGTGATTTTGTTCCAGTTTCTTTGCAGAGTTGGTTGGAGGTGGTTGGTGGGTTTGGGCTTGTTGTAGGTGAAGTGGACGCAGCTGTGGTCAGTCCAGATGAGATCCGTAGTGTGGCTGAAGGAGACATGATTGCTGGAGGTGAAGATGGGGTCGAGTGTGTGACCTGCGATGTGGGTGGGGGAAGTGACCAGTTGTTTAAGTCCGAGGTTGGCGAGGTTGTCCACGAGGGTGGCGGTGTTGTGGTCGTTGATCTTTTCGAGGTGAAAGTTTAGGTCTCCCAGAAGGATGTATTCTTTGGAGGGGAGCGCGTGTGGGGTGATGAAGTCCGTGATGTCTTCACTGAATTTTGCGCGGGGTCCTGGTGGCCTGTAGAGGAGTGTGCCTCTGAGTGTGGTCTTGGGGTCGGTGTGGATCTGGAAGTGAAGGTGTTCGGAGTTGGCGAGGTTGGCGTAGTCCTTCCAGCTTGGGAGACGTGGACAAAGGGTTTCCTGTCAGGGGAGGTGCGAGCACCACCCCAGACAGGATTTTGTGTATTGGTCAGGTAGGGCTTGAATGGAATCAGACATGCCTGAGGCTCACAAGGAGCCTCGGTGCATATGCCAGTTCAAACCGGTCCTGGGGCACACCAGCCCCGGACCTGGGGCGAGCTGGACAAAGGATTGGGAGTGTAACCACCCCCCTTCCTGGTCCCACCCTTAGGGAGGGACCTAGCAGGTAGTCCGGCCCCTAGAATCCGCTTAAAGGTAGGAGCTGTGTCCTAAGACTTCAGACATCCTGGAATCAACTTACTACAAAGAAGAAGACGGGAACTTCGATGCTCTGTTGCACAGAGGACAGAAGGAAATCTCCCCTATGGTCAGGGAGTGACCATCTTGCTAACGCAAGCACCAACCAGCAACTTGACATCTGCTTTGCCGCCGCCTCCTGCCGGAGCCCGAGCCCAGAGCCCGACAAGACCTGGACCTCCAGACCTCGCACAGCTCGATCCACAGTCCCTGCAAAGAAGGAACCCGTGGAGGCACCGAGACACGTGTAGCCAGCCATCTTGAAAGACCCACGACAAGCTGCAAGTGCAACAACAGAGGCTCCCTCCAAGTTGTGCTTTGGGTCCTGAGAAGCCCAACATCCGAGCAGCATCTGCACCAAAGGTGAGCCCTCCAGCATCTCCACGATCTGCGTGGGGCCCCTCTGCACTTTGCATCTTGACGCGCCTAACCGGACCCTGGCACGTTGGCTAGTGGCCATCTTGGTGACCTAACTTGAAAACTACGATGCTGGTCTGGTTGCTCCAGACTGGCCCCTGCTGCCCTCCAAAGGAGCAGCCCCTCTGACCTTGCTGGTCAGAACAATCAGCTTTCTTCATTTTCCACAACTCCTGCCTTTGCCAAGGCTTGTTTACTTCTTTCGAGTAGCCGACACCGCCAACAGCGAGAACCTGCGTGGGACAGCCCATGAACCGACTCCTGGACATCGTCGACCTTCAGGGACCACGGGGCTGCGGAGACAAGCTACACCTCATCACCTGTTTGCACCCGACATCGCCTGGTACCTACCTGGTGCCACACTGGTCACTGGCTAGTGACTGTGAACACTGTCCCCTCTGCTTACAGGTCCTCTACAACTCCGATCCACCCTTGGATCCACCGCATCTCTTCTGGACCGACCGCCTGCAGCATCTTTGTCATCAGGCTTCATTGAACAGATAGACGAAACCCGACGCACTTCGAGACCTATGCACCCGCTTCCTGTGGGTGAGGTAAAGCTGGCACTCTGGTGCCCAAGTGTAGAGAAACACCTCTAGTGTCTGTGTTTTAAGTCTTAAGTTCGTAGTCCATCCAGAAGACCCTTCTAGCAGTAACTTTTGAACTTTTACGCACCCATTGAAAACCTATGGGAGCCCGCGTGTAACTTTCCTCACTGCACACGCGACCCGTGGACCTCCTGGTCACTAACTAAAGTTAGCTCCTTGTAGGCCCAGCGATTCTAGAGGCCCTAGGCCTTTTCCCTTTCCTGTTCGTGGTACTTATACCACTATTTTAGTATATGGTTTGATCGGCCACCAGGGCCTATCCATATAAAGTGCAACTTCTGTATATTGTAATACTTTCTTGTTTAACGATTTGTGCTCCTGTGCTCATAAAGAGTCTAGGGGATTCTTTGAGTAATAAATACATATATATTTTGAATATATATCTGTGTGGTGTCCTTTCATTGGTATAAAGGGGGTTTACATGTGGTAAAACAGCCTGCTTAACACGCTTTAACGAGTTTAGCCTCAAAGACTGCTTAGCCTACGCTACCACTAGGGCAGCTAGTCCGAAAAGGTTGACTTACAACCACACCATAAGGGTTGCTTGGCATGGTACAAGGTGGTCACTTTAACTATTGAACATCATATACCAGGCCAACTTCTCACAGCGAAGGTGTCTGGTTAGTTGGAATGTCAGGCGTTTCATGATATATGCTGGTCCTTTGTTGTGCAGGGCCTTGTATACGTGGGTGAGCATATTGAACTGCTATCTCTTCTGAATCGGGGGCCAGTATAGTTTCTTGGGATGGGGTGTGATGTGGGTTCTTCTGAGCAGGTTGAGTATGAGTCTAGATGCTGAGTTCTGTATTGTCTGGAGTCTCTTCAGGAGGTGTGCATCGTTTCCTATGTAGAGCGTGTTGCCGCAGTCCAGTCTGCTGGTGAAGAGGACCTGCGTGACTGTCCATCTAGTATTTAGCAGGAGCCACCTGAAAGTTTTGCGTAGCATGCAAAGGGAGTGAAAGAGGCAGATAAGTCTGCATTGACTTGTTTCTTCATGGATAGCTTGCCATCAAGGATTATGGCGAGATAGTGGGCATGGTCTGTTGGGGCTGGGGGTCGGCCAAGATCTGCTGGCCACCACGTGTCGTTCCATGGCGAGGGGTTGTTCCCAAAGATAAGGACTTCCATCTTGTCCGTGTTGAGTTTAAGACCATTGTCCTTCATCAACTCCACAATGTTCCTCATGCATCTATGAAAGGTGGCTTTAGTGGTAGAGGGGTCTTCGGACAATGAGAAGATGAGCTGGGTGTCATTGGTGTAGAAGATGATGTTGAGTCCATGCGATGTGACGCTGTCAGCCAGGGAGTTCTATAGGTGTTGAAGAGGGTGGGGCTGAGGGATGCTCTTTGGGGGACTCTGCAGATGAACTTCTTGGGCTCCAAGGTGAACGGTGGGAGACGGATCCTTTGGTTTCTGCCGGTGAGGTACAAGGTGATCCATTTGAGGGCAACTCCTTGGATCCCAATGTGGTGGAGTCTGTTGATCAGGATATGATGGGAGACCGTGTCAAGCTGCGATCAGGGCTGTCTTCGTGCTGTGGTTAGCTTAAAATCTGGATAGGGAGGGGTCCAGGAGGTTGTAGTCTTCTAGGTGTTGGGTGAGTTGCTAGTTGATCGCCTTCCCGAATACTTAAGCTGGATAGGGGAGCAGCAGAATGGGCCGGAAGTTCTTAAGTTTGGCTGGGTCGGCAGATGGTTTTTTCATGAGGGGCCTCATTTCCGGCCACAGTTCAATGCATCTCCCCTTATCCAGGTTGCCAATGGCTCAATCACCATTGCAAACAAGGCTACCATGTGCCCCTTGCATATCTGAATTCTTTCGAGAGTGTTCCATTGACCCAGGCTCGGGCCGAGGGCTCACTGTATAGTAGCTTGACCCATCCCAAGAAGGACATCTTCTCCAGGATTTTCAGCAAGTATGGCCATTCCACTGAGTCAAATGCTTTCTCAGCATCCAGGGCCATCAGTATCGCTGGCTCTTGAAAGCTATTTCTCAAGGACTGACAACCTGTTGTCAGCCAGACGAACTCCTCAATATCACTGTGATGCTCAAAATGTCCACTTCTGGATATTCCCATCTGCTGATGGCTATTAAAGCACAGACAGTTGAGATGATCAAGCAAGGAACGGGGGAAGGGAAGGGAACAGCGAGGAAGGAAGACCTAGAAAGACAAAAGACAACGTTAGTACTGTTCCTTCATGGACCTACGTTCTCCTTCCCTCCAAAAGCAACAGTGAGTATATACCTGAAAAGAATACGGGACTCCTGCACGCTGTGTGGGTTTGGATTATAGTTTCTGGAGAAAAGACAAATGCCTATAATCAGTATACCTTGCAAATGTCACACAATGCTATTCACAGAACTTTTCTCACTATGTGATGAACACAACATACCATAATATACTTTGCTGTATCAGCCACAGGGAAAGTCCTTATCATCCAGGTGTTTTGTTTTTTACCCCTGTTAATCAATGCAAACGATTATCACAACAGTGCGCTTGTCTCATCAACACCTTTCAGTGCCTCAGGAAATGTCACACAGTTATATATGTGGCAGCACTGTCAATTTAGACCTTCGGTCTCGGATGTTCTCTATCTGGAAAACCGGGTATAAAATATCACCAGGTTCGTAAGCATCAAATAGCCCTGAGGATAGGATTGTGCCTTAGAGCGTTTTGCTAGATCCAGAGATGGGTGTTCTCTTTCATAAATTGAACTCTATCCAAGAGTTACTGCGTCAACAACAGAAAAGGATCCCGCCTGTTCTAGCCCAAACAAGTGTCAATATGCCAGTGTTCTCACCAGTGGTGAATGCATGCTGTGATCTATAATACAATACAGGCAGGCGCGTAGCTAGGGGGGGGCGGTGGGGGCGGACCGCCCCAGGCGGCACTATTTTTAGGGCGGCCGCTCAGCACTGGTGGCCCGTTGCGGCTGCGGCGGCCTTTATAATTTATTTAGGGACAGATTTGACTGTCACTAAATAAAATATAAAGTCCGCCGCGGCCGCAACGGCGCGCGCGGCCGGCGGCCCAGTTAAAAAGTTAAACTTGTCTTCAAGCAGCGCGGTGAGCGCGCTGCGCACTGCACGCACCTGACCAGCAGACCTACTTGTTTGTGGTGCGCCAGTGCGTCAGCGCCTGCTGCAGTGCTGCCTTGCCATTATGATGTCGGTCGGTTCCGGTTCGGCAAGACTAGAGCCAGGACTTCGTATTGGTCACCCAGCCTGCTCCAGGGCCTCGCGATGAGAACGTTACGTAGTGGTGACGCGTCACGCGCTTCACCACTACGCACTCCTGAGGACCCAATTCTGTGCTGCACAGGTCGGAGTCGGACTGTCGGAGAAAATAAGTTTGTTTATTCCTATTCCCCTTTCCTGACCCCTGCAGCTGCTTATCGCATCAGGCTGTGACACAGAGTTCGACTAGTAGGTAAGAGAATGTGTTACTATTTTTTTTCTTTTAAAAATATGTGCAGGCCCAGCAGGACACATACTTCTGTGCACGTCATTTAAACAGTTTTTATCCTTCTCATGGCCGATGCAGGACACAATATGACAACGCAATTCAGAATGCCCAGATAACGCTAGTGATTAATGATCCTGCTGGAGAGCAATCGTTTGTCTGTTGGTAGTTTTTAAGTGCAGATGAACTGTATTTTATGTGGATAGCTCAGTGGGTTACTGCCTTTGTCACAGAGATCCTTGTGTTACTTGCAGTTCAGAAGTTACAATCCTAACATAGGACAGTGACCAATGAACTGTCATCAAAGAGCTGCATACAAACATGAATGGTATCGTTTTTTTTGTTTTGTGATATAGTTAGAGCTTCCTCAGTCTTTCATCATTCTAATATTGCTAAAATGAGTATGTTTGAGCAGAGATACATTTTTATCAGTAAAGCTGATCCCCATGGAATACTCTTTTAAATCCTAAGGTTGTGTTTCCCCAGACCAAATCCTCTCAAAATATACTGCCCACCAGTATGGATGACATGTGATTCCTACACCTTGTAATCCTCATTGGCTTATGTGACATTCCCTGTAGACTGATTTACATACTTGTATGATTGATTGTCTCTGTATAATGTGTTTGTGGTGTAAAGTGCTGACACACTACACTACACTGATATGAGTAGCGCTAAACAACAAATGCATATGAGAGAGGGGCTACGGAGCGATGAGGGGCACTGGTGGAGGGTGGCAGTGAGGGAATCTGAGGAGGAGGTAGTTGGAGGGGCTGTGGAGCGATGAGGGGCACTGGTGGAGGGTGACTGCAGGGCTCGAGTCGGGGTACCAGGCGGGTGGACGGTGTCCCCTCACTTATTTTAACGGGAGCTCGATTACTGGAGCAAATGGAGCCACACATTTACTCTTTGGCCTCTCTGGGGCGAGATTGGAGCTCATTCAGAACGCTGCTCACGCGCTGGCTTCTCTGATGCAATGACATCTAAGGGGTGAGCGAGGGGAGGCAATGAGTCTGATGGTGCAAGCCACTTTCGTGACATTACTTCCTGTTGATACGTCAGCGTCCCCATACTTCTTTTTTTAGGACTTGTGCCCTGGGTGACAGTGAGGGAATCCGAGGAAGAGGTCATGGTGTGGAGGGGGAGCTAGGGTGAGATGAGGAGCACTGGTGGAGGGTGGTAGTGAGGGAGTCTGAGGAGGAGGTCATGAGGGGGAGAGGCTGCAGAGAGATAAGGGGCACTGGTGGATGGTGGCAGTGAGGGAGTCCAAGGAGGAGGTCATGAGGGGGAGGGGCTATGGGGAGATGAGGGGCACTTGTGGCTTGAGGCAGTGAGGGAATCTGAGGAGGAGGTCACTAGGGGGGCCATGGAGGGACTAGGGGCACTGTTGGAAGGTGGTAGTAAAGGTATTTACAGAGAAAGAGGTTATTAGTGTGGCGCCAAAAAAGACTTTCGCATCAGCGCTAAAGCCGGCCCTGTCATGGCCTTTCTGTTTTTGTTTATTTAATTAGTAGTCGGGTCATAAGGGCTACTGTGGAACATGCTTTAAAGTGCTGCTAATTATATTTACTGCTATATTCAATGTTTTAAGCTTTAAGGTGATCTTACTAATGTTTTTACCGGGAAAAAGCAAAGTGGAGCCCGATAGTGCCTGATATGGGGCTGGGGCCCAAGGTCAGCTGTGAGAAAAGGTGCACTGGAGAGCGGAGTAGTGGATAATCAAGCCTGTAAGGGAGAGCGTTGCCGAGTCCGGGGTCAGCTGGAGGTAGTAATGAAGAGGGATCCTCCATAAAGGCTCAAACAGATGGAGCCTGAGTAGTATCACTTGCCTGATACTCCCACCTCAAAAAAATCCTCTTCCTTTCAAAGGAACATTACATGGAAAAAGCACTTTTTGTGAGTGATAATATTTAGAAAGAGATTTGGAAAAGAGTGAGTTTTACTGGTCCTTATAAGGCTAAGAAGAGATAAAGGAGGGCTCTGAAGCAGGCCTGCCCAGACATATATGCGACAAATCGAGCCCACAGTGGCCCACCCAAATGCACCCTTGGCCCACCCAAATAAAAATTCCTGGAGCCGGGCCTGATGTGTGGCAAAAATATTTGTGCATGTTTGTTGTGTGGCATTGCTCTGTGGTGGTGACTGTTTTTAAGCTGCCTCACCTGGAGGCATCCGACTGGGCCTCAGTGGGTTTATCCTGCTGGCTACGATGCATGCTAGTATTTTACAATGAACATTTATGTGCGATGGGGATAGTGATATGTATGGTTAGGGTTGAATGGCCACACAGTGTTAAAGATCCTCAACCCTTTACGTTCAAAGAATGGGTGAGCACAGCTCTAAACGGTTTGAAGCTGAAAGGCTCTCCACAGAGAAGAGGCATGGGGCTTCAGAAAGCATTCCATAAGCGATCAATGACTGGGTGTATAATAATGTTAACAGACAAATCTTGTGGTTCCAGCATCTGAGCAGTACTTCCAAAATTAAGACCCATTACACACATTAAAATCCCACTCCACATTGAGGAAGAATGTAACAGCTTGGACCCAGGGGCTTAGTTGATCCTCGACCATTTACATTCAAACAATGGATGTCTGGAGCTGACAGCATGGCACTCCACAGAGCAGCCCTGCCCTGGCACTGCCTCCCAGCCCGTGTCTCTCTCGGCAGTGGCTCCCTTCCTGTGCCCTGGGTAGACTTGGGGGTAAGTTACAGGCTCAGCCCACAGGACAGGCAGCTCTCAGCTTCCCACCATTGGCTGCACTTCCAGCCCATTAGGAAAATGAAGACCCCTCTCCGGTTGCCCGAGCGGCTAATGCCGTTTTCTGGAAACCCTCCTCATTCTCTTTATCACTCCCTGGCCTCTCTCCCTCACACTGGCCCTCCTCATTCTCTTCCTGTCTCGCCTGTTGGTCGCCCCCCTAAGTATGTGCATCTACAGTCCCTCTACCAATTTGCCTGCCTCTACTCCTTCATTACCTCCCGCTGCTCTCTGACACAAGCCTGACCATGTTATTGCACGTTCTTTTTTCTTCCTGCATCGCGTCCTCTTCCATGAGGTTCCCTCCCTGTCCGGAGTGTGTCTTGCTGTGCATTGCCCTCCCAGGTTCTTTTGTGTCCTCCGTCCCCAGACATGAACCAACCCCTGCCATAGAGACCCTGGCTCTGGCTGCCACCACTGTGGAGTGCTGCTGGAGGCTGAGTGAGGTAAGAGCTAAACGTTTTCAGAGGGGATATTTAGTGAGTGGCAGCATAGCTGCCAAGGTTTCAGATGTGTGACATTTTCTCATAACTTCAGTGTAATTATGATTGACATTTCAACGATTATGAGCATAGCTCCCAAGGTTTCAAATTGCTATGTGTGACATTTTCATAATTCAATTGTAGTTGTGAGTGACATTTCAACGACTATGAGTGACACTTCTTTGCGAGCAAAACTCAAGCAATGAAGACGAGGGAACCATAGATATATATATATATATATATCAGTAATTACACCCATTTGAGCAATGAGAAACTCTAAGAAGACTAAAACTGGTACAAATGTCTGCGGCGGCGGACTCATAATTGCAATAAAATTATGAAAATATCACACCCAGCAATCTGGAAGCTTGGCAGCTATGCACTTTGAGGCTGCTCTTTACCAACTGACGTTGGAACTACTCAAAACAACAATGTACAGTAGAACTCTTCTTACTGTGTATCATCTGTGACTTGTCCATGCACATCAAGGGTTGAATCTCTTTGGCAGTACCCCCATATAAGTCATGTAGATTGCACAATTTTCTTCTCTAATGTATAATTCAGATGTAGCTTACTCAAATTATTTTAACTTATGTTGGTAATAGATTTTAATGGGCACATATAACAGGGGGGCACAGTAGTATAGCACAATACAGCCCATCCCATAATCTCCATGATTATCTCATGTACATCCAGGGTTCGATTCCCTGGCTTTACATCCCTTAATTTTCAGTTTGATTGTTATTGTCTTCTTTAATTTAGCCATAATGTATGTGTGGTATTAGTTTGGCAATATATTTAAATAGACACACCTAACAGCATCTCATGTAAGTTTAGCATAATGCAGCCTACCTGGTATGCTCAAGACTCACCTATGTACATCTACTTCCTTTAATCTAGATGTATTTCACTTAAATTTTAGCAGCTGACAATCACACTTAACATGCTTGATGTCGTCTTTGTCTTGTATCTATTTATTTGCCCTGCACATTTCTTTATTTCGAAACATTGACCATTCTTGGCCGACATCACTGTGGTTTAATATTTCTTGTTTCTTCTGAATATTCAAGGAGTGCCGCAGCGCCGGAACAGTTTGTCCCGGGTCTTGGATAGAGTTGAACAAGTTCCCATGGCCCCCACAACTGTGTTTAAGGATTGTGATCATAATGTGTCGCCCCTCCCTGTATTTTAGCTTTGGGACCCCAGGCAGGCTGTGCACCATGTGTGTGCTGAGGCTGCTGTGAAGGAGAGATGCACTATTACAAGCTGGTTTTGGGTACCAAGAGCACACGTCTTTTCATTCCCAGGGAGTTGGTTGCTGCTGCTTGGAAGTAATGACAGGGAGCGACCCCTGGATGTTGCCTTTGGGCCACCAGAGTGGGCTTTGTATCTGGTCTGTGTTGGCAAGGTGGAGCTGACTGACCCCTTTATGCTGCGTTTAGTTTTAAGGGCACACAGTGAGTCATTCCCTGTGAATAATTAATTTGCTGTTTTTGAAAGATAAAGAATCACAGGCTTCGACACTGTTAAGTTGGTTTTGGGTCCCCAGAGCACATCACGTTCGTGCAGGTCCCCACTGCTTTAATGGTGGGACCATGATGTATGGTCATTTAATGTCAGCTGTAGATGAAGGTTACATGAACAGTGTCATGTGTGTGCATGTTTGCATTGTGTTGAGGGGATTACCAGGTAATTGTTCACGCAGCTCTCTGATGGATGTCATATGAGGTTTTTCTGAGTCCCCAGATAGATCATGCAGTCTGTGTGTTCTCTTTTGTACTGCCAGTCACCGGTGTATTCAACTGTGTAGCCTTGGACCGTGTCATGTATGTGCATGTAACTTGCATGATCAAGGTAACTATTCGAGGCGATATTACGTTTTTTTCGGACCTCTTTGAAGTGCATGCCCTCCCGCCGGGGGGGGGGGGGGGGGGGGGCGGCAATCTGAGGGATAGCCCCGGGCGCCACAAGCTCTAGCTACGCCACTGAATACAGGAACATCAAACAGAGAGGATTGACTCACCCACTCTCCTGAGCGGTTGCCTCCACTGTGCTGGGCACTTGCAAGGAATGCCGCTGACCGAGGCACCCACAGGGGGCCACTAGAGAGGTCAGCGCTCGTGTCGCCTGGGCACCCTACACCCCCCCACCCTCCTTTGGGGGGCAGGGACTCTGGTTGGAGTCGCCCCTACTACCTGCCTGGTCGTGATGCGAGGGGCGTCACTTCCTGGGCATCTTGGGGAGGGTATATATCCCTCCCCCACCATGTTGGCGACCTCTTTGTTGCCGTGCACGCCGTCTCCCTCCCTAACGTTTACCCGGCGTGGTGGTGGCAGGAGGGGGGCAGAGAATATTGTAATGTTTTTCTTTTTCGTTGCAGGCGGAGTTACAGGGCGATCTGGAAGCAGGCCGGTACCAAGGGTACCTCTGCGTGGCACCATAGGGGGTGCCAGAGCCAAATCCGAGGAGCCTCATGGGAGGGTCCTTGAAACCGTGTCGGCGCCCCGCTAGTCCTTTGGGCGGTTGTGGGCCTGAACAACCGGGGGGTTTGCTATGCGACGCTCTGCCCTGAAAGGGGAGTGAGTAAGAAGGTACCAATGGTCACGTGATCCGGGAAGAGGATCACTAGTAAGGACAGCACAGGCGGGGTTCGCCCCAGTGCTGCCTGGCTCATCAGGCGGGCAGGCGGCCCAGTTGGTTGCCTGCCCTTGGATCGCCCGTAAGATAATCCACCTATTACATAACGGTGTATGTAATAAACCTGCAGCAATTGTACCCAAACAAACATTCTGTGTTGTGTGTTTATTCTTGGGAAATGTATATATTGTTGGAGGGGTGTAAAAAAGGATGCCAATGACGATACTATGTTGCTTGGTGCTGGAGCACCCTTACCAATGCGGAGCGACCGTCCTTGTTCACCGGATTTCAGCCATCCGACGCTCCTTTGCTGATCAGGCAGTACCAAGCAGCAAAGAGCAGAGGAGGGCCGGTTTTGTAGAGAGGCCCATACCAGATGTGGCCGTGCTGCGCCATACTTGTCGTGCTCCCCAGAACATCGTTACATATGTAGTGTGCAGCCCTGTAATGCTGAAAAGAACCTAGTGACACATGACACCACGACATTACACAGTAAATGGTCTTACTGTACGTTCGCAAAGCATCCTGCTATGATACATCCCTAGACCTAAGCAAGCTTCGTGGGATAGCGTCCTGTAGCATTATACCTGTGCCACAATAGAGTCCAGTACCCCAAACCTGATGCACTTCATGGTGAAGCGGTCTTCCCGTGGGTCAGCCTGCTTCTGGCAGCATTTCTAGGCCTTGAGGACTCTAGAAGCTTTTGGTCATCTGACACCGGTAGGGAAAAAAGCCTGACTGGTCCAGAGCAACAACCATGCCCACTACCTAAGTCAGTCAGTTCGCCAGTACCTTGGTCTCCACATTCAGAAGTGCCATAGGCCTACAGGAGGCACACTCATCTGGCGGTTTACACTCTTTGTGAATTAGAAGAATGTTAGCTTGGAGCAGGTCTTTGGGCAGTACACCCAGCTCCCTGGCTTTGCAATGCATGCCCAGCCAGCAGATAGCCCACAATATAGGATGTCACACACTGTAAGAACTCTGATGGGACACCATTCGGTACTGGAGACTTCCTGCTCTTTATCTGGGCCAGGGCTTCTGACATTTCCATGTCTGATATGATCCCCTTTAGGGATTGTCTGGCATCATTGCCAAGCCTTCGCACCAGGATATCCCGGATTAAACCGTTCATCTCGTCCCAGAGCTCCCCAAACCTTGTCTGATATAACTGTCCTATGTGTTCCGCGAATGGCTGTGCAATGTCGCCCAGTGTTTTTGCCATGCCTTCTCCCTCTCTGTACACTTTGGAGATCCACTTTTTGCCCTCCTCCCTCCGGACCAGCCACAACAGCATTTTCCTGGCCTTGCTGCCTGCCTCATATGTCTTGCCCAGCATGTTCCTTTAGGGTGCCCTGGCCTCAATTTGGACCAGGGATCTGTAGTCATCCCGTATCGCCATTACCATTTGTGCCAAATCATCTGCCAGTCGGTCCTCCAAGTCCCTGCACACTCTCTCTTTTTGCCACTACATGTGCAATCACGTGACCCATCAGAACCGATTTGTAGACTTCCCACATGCTGGTGTGGGAGGTCAGTGTTAAAGCATTTTCCTTGAAGAATGTGTCCGTAGCCAGTTGCACAGAATATCTTGTGCTCCCGCCTGTGAGTTTCCAGGGCTCCAGTCTCCAGCCACCTTGAGTCTCAGCCTGAGTCGAGCACAGGGTGGTGGTCATGGGAAAGTGATCCAAAAGCCGCCCGGTCGGTATTCCGTGTGTTTAAATTCACCAAAATGATGCTGTTGCCTCAGCAGATGGTCCAGGTGGGAGAGAACTATATCCATATGAGAATTGTCGGCTCCGTGGGTGTGTCTCCCTTCAGGGATGAACTAATCCCAACTCCCAAAATTAAGGAGCTGGGTGTCTACCCGGAGTTGTGTCCCGGATCTGGGCACTCTGTCCAGGTCCTCCTGCAAGGCTAGCCTTACGTGCCCTCCCACTATCACTAGGGCATACAGAGCTTCTGTCAGCCATTCACCCAGTATAGTCAGACCACCGGTCTGCATGCCCGAGTGAAGTAACATGTTGCCAACCCCAGAAGCCTCCCATTCTAGAGGCCACTAACTGCGGCTTGGCATCCCAACGGGCCTTACCAAGTGTTGGATACCTGCGGGTGCAAGAATTTGCACACCAGGATCCCCACCCCCTCAAACCTGCTTTGAACCCAGTATGTACCAGTAGCTGGTAAGTGCGTCACCTGCAGGAGGACTAAATCTTAATTTAAACCTTGCTGGTTAAAATATTTGGCTACTTTACCCCTATTCAGCTTGTGTCCCTCGAGAGGATTTTGAGTGCCTGCCCTCCGCGAGATGTCTTGTCTGTCTACCAGTCATGATGAAGATATTGGTGTTTCCCTGTGTTGCTGTGGCAACGAGCGCAGCCGCGTGCATCTAACTTCCTCCCTTCCCCCAAATCCCTCCTGCACCCACGTGCTGTAGGCCTAAAACTGCTCTCTTCCCTAATGCCCCGTGTAGTACTGGCGGTAACTGGGGAGGGTGCCACCCGCCCCCGGCTCTGTTCATATAGCGTCAGACAGCGTCGGGGTGACCTAAAATGGTGGCTGCTCGTCATCATCACCTCCATGGACCGTATTGCTGCCATCGGATTAGTCCATTGCCGCCAACAGGGTGGCTGATCTGTTGCTGTCAGCTGGGATCAGTCAATGCTGTATTTAGACCACCATATCGCCCTCTCCAATTCTGTCCGATCCTTTGAGGAATCAGTTCTCGGGCACCATCCCTCCAGCAAGGGATGACCCACACCTGGAGCCATTAACACACCTCCACCGCAGATGTGAAGAAATGGGTCTCTCCATCGTCTGTGATCCTGAGCTTTGTCGGGATGAACAGTGAAAACTTTAAGTTCAGTTTGCACAGCTGGAGTTTGACCGCCCTGAATGACTCATGTTGTTTCTGAACATTGGTGGTGTAGTTCGGATGGAGGTTCATGCTCCCCCACTCTAGTGTCCATGGGGTCAGTTTTCGAGCCACTTGTAGTTTGTGGTCCTTGTCCCTGAAGTTCAACAGTTTAGCTACTATCACATGTGGTGGAGCGACCTGGGACTGGTTGGCTCTCTCCGAGGACTCCACAAGGCAGACCCTCTGTCCTTGCCCATAGGTTGGACCAGTAGGGACCCCTGAGAGATCTCCGCGGGCCTCGGGCGCTGGAGATCGGCTTATACATGACCGACTCCATGAGCCCAGGCCACGACCCCCCAGAATCATTTTTCCATATATCAATTAGACTATGTGCATGAGATTTGCAGGATCGCTGTGGTAAACCTTTGGTAGATGGGCACATTTTCAGCCTCCATGCAAGAGGGAGGGATTGGAGCAGTAGGAGAAATAGAATTGGGTAGCTTCACAAAGTAGCAGCCCATATTGAAGGTCCATATTTAAACAGATCAGCATGCATCTTGTCTGGTCAAGTGTTGCTCCCATCCTTTAGCTCAGAATCGCTAAAAAGACTTAATCGAGAGTAAATTGATTTACTGGGCTATGTGTGTGTTATGGCCACTTCTGTATTAAAGGAATGGGCAATTGGGGTGTATCACAAGCATGTAATGCTGAGAAATATGTAAATCGGATATTTTCATTAATGTGAGATTCAGGGGAGCAAACAGCCGATTTACTGCCATGTGCAACTAGATACCAAACATTATGTGCATCTTTTAAGCAGCTTCCAATAAGTCAGACCATTCTCGCTGGCCCTAGTTTAATTTTCTTTCTTTTAGCATGCCTTTATATCCTCTCCACTTCATGCTAATAACTTCTATTGGGTTAAATAGTGTTTTTTTTGGCTATTCCAATCCATTGTACCAGATATGGTTTCCCTACTTCCTCTTTCATCGTGTGAAGAGCTTTGTGACTAATGGAAGAAACACTTCAGTTACATTATTATGTATAGTGTTGTAAAATCAAAAGTCAAATAGGCCTACAATAAGTTCTTGAACCGAAGGATGCTGTTAAATAGCAGTAGCAGTAAGATTACCTGAAGAACATTAGCCTAAATTAGTCTCTCTTTGTTTTTTTCTAATTCTAAGTGGTTACCTGCTAAAAAGCCTTTTCTGGTTTGCCATTCCATCTAAGTCAAAAGTAAAGACAAAAGTTAGCTTCAAGGGCTCATGATCGCTTTTCAGATGTTTTATCACTTCCATGTCTTCTAAAGTACCCATTTAGAAAATGGGTTTCTGGTTGGCAGAGGTATGTACACTGTCCAAGCAGGAACCACAAACCTAGTCATGTTAAGTGTAGTACACACTAGAAGTTTACTTGTGCTCAGCCTTTGGTAGCTTGGCACAGAACAGTCAGGCTAAACTAAAGAGACAATGTGTAAAGTATTTGTGCACACACAGAGTAACACAGTGAAAACTCTATAAATGTACTCCACACCAGTTTAAAAAGATAGACAACATTTATCTGAGTAAAACAAGACCAAAACAATAATAATCCAACATACACAAGTCAAGATACAAATTTTGCAAGATTAAATCAAAATGCAGTGCTTAGAAATCAATAGCTTCAACTGGGGCTATCTGGTCATGCTTGAAAGTTGCAGATCCAAAAGTTGTCAGACTGCAGAGGAGCCAAGACCCTATGACTATCATGGGTGTGTCAAAGCTCAGGGACAATGCGTTGAGCAAAGGAGGGAATGTGTAGCTGTTGAAGGCAGTGCATCGGTTTCGAAGTCGGGCAATGTCATTGATGCGTCAATGTCAAGCGCGCTGTGCCTCGGGCCAATGCATTGATGT
Source organism: Triturus cristatus (assembly GCF_964204655.1). Lineage (NCBI taxonomy): Eukaryota > Metazoa > Chordata > Amphibia > Caudata > Salamandridae > Triturus > Triturus cristatus. The sequence continues at coordinate 791,184,167 of NC_140580.1, forward strand.
CCAACTGCTGGGCTGTAGGCGATGCGTTTGCATAAAGCCATGCAAGGCCAGGAATATGTCCGAGTTGGGGACAGTGCATCTCAGATGATGGTGAGCGGTGTCCGTGTGTTGAGGCAGTTGCGGCTGGTGCAGGTAAGACCGATACTACGATGTGGGGTGGGGTGGGGCGGGGGGTCAACAGACGACGATGAGGGAAAATAAAATGTAAGATACAGAAAACCACTTACCTTGCACTCACCGGTAAGTGATTTTCTTCTTTTTTTTCCCTCGTCGTCATGTCAATGCCCCACCACCCTACCTGCACCGGCCGCAACTGCAATATCCCAGAGAAATGTGCCGGTCCCGATCGACACGTCGGTGTCAATGTGTTGGGTTCTTGGGATGCAGCACCAAACACTCACTTTCAAGGGCCCAGGATTGGATATGGCACCAATTGGCAGAGCAGGACTCGCAGTAGAGGAGCCCAGATGCTGGTAGCGAGATGCAGGCCAAATTTTTGATATCCTTGATACTTCGGAAACAGGCGACAAGCCCAAAAGGCCCTTGGTGAACCTTTAAAGATGCAGAATGTAGAAAGTCAAGTGCAGTCCTCTCACTTTCAGGCATGAAGCGACAGGCAGATGGATAACACAGCAAAGTAAGCAGCAAGGTGACCGGCTCTCCTGGCAGCACTGCAGCTCTTCTTCCTGGTAGAATGTCCTCAGTTCCAGAAGTGTTCTCTGTATATGGTGTTCAGTGGTCCAGTATTTATACCCATTTTAGATTTGGAAGTAGGGAGGCATCAAAGGTAGGTCTTTGCAGTGCACAATATCCTGCCCTTTCCTGCACTGGCACCAGACTCACTGCATGCAACCCTTTGAGTGGGGACAAATACAGCCCTATTCATGTGCAAGTGTCAGCTCCTCCCTCTCACTCTAGTTCAGGAAGACCCATCAGCCTCGTGATGGGCCATCAGGATGTGAGTGGCACACCTCAGCTTCCTTTGTGTGTGACTGTCTAGAGGGAATGCACAAAGCCTGGCTGACACCCAACTCAGACGTGTATTCCAGAGACAGGTAGAGGCACAAAATGGTTAAAGTAAGAAAAGGCCAACTTTCTAAAAGTGGCATTTTCAGACCTGCAACAAAAAAAACAACTTCACTAAAAGAGGTGTTTTTGAATTGTGAGTCAAGAGACACCAAATTTACTATTCCCATCTTTTGCCAATTGGAAGTTACATTTGTAAAGTGTTACAGGGCAGGTCCAATGCTAACCTATGTGAGAGATAGGCCCTGCTGTAGTTAAAAACAAATTTAGCAGTTTCACTACCAGAACATATAAAAATCCAATGTACATGTTCCAACCTTTTAAATACACTGCACCCTGCCCATAGGGCTACCTAATACCTACCTTAAGGGTGATTTATATGTAATAAAAAGGAAGGTTTGGGCCAGGCAAGTAGGTGAATTTGCAAAGTCGAAAGGGCAGTTTAAAACTACACACACAGGCTCTGCAGTGACAGGCCTGAGACATGGTTTAAAGGGCTACTCATGTGGTTGGCACAATCTGTGCTGCAGGCTCACTAGTATCATTTAATTTACTGACCCTGGGTATATGAAGTGCACTGTACTAAGGAATTAAAAGTAAATCAAATATCCCAATCATGGAGAAACTAAATGCCATGACATTTTAGACACAGAGCACATGCACTTTAGCACTGGACAGTAGTGAAAAAGTACAGAGTCTAAAGCCAGAAAAAACAAAGTTCAGCACACAGTCAAAGCCGGAGGTCAGAAAGCAAAACGTCAGGGGAAAGCACACCAAAAGATGCCAGGTCTAACATACCCCTATTAGTGCACTCTAATAAAATCTTATAATTGGAGCTAGTATGCTTCCCTGAATTAAAGATGGCTTGTGTGGGCATATATGATTTGAGCCTGCTGTTAGAAGTGCCAGCTGCCATGAAGCTCCGGAAAGGTTTTTACGGTGAAATGGTTTAAGGTGTATTCCAAAGCGCATCATCATCTTCTGTAAGACCTACACATTTTCCAATAGGTGTAAATATGGCATTAAATCCAAGTGATCCTCGTAAGTTTCCTTTTTCTCTTTTGCTGTAGTTTGATGAGAACGTCATCTCAGTAGTGCTAAAGTTGAGAATTTGGCATTGTATCGAAACATCTCTTTTTCACATTCAGCATTATTAGCTTCTCATCATTAGGGAAAGTTAGCTCAATCTCCTATTATATCTGCAATATTAGTATCTACACTATGGGCTGAGCAATTTAAATCAGCTTGGGCACAGCTTGCCAAACCAGTGGGTGCAGTCAGTCTATTTGATCCTGCTCTGAGGTGCTACCCACTGATCCTCTCAGTGGGGCTTAATTTGAGCCGGTGGTTGCTAGTGTGTGCAACTGGCACTTATTTTTGGGGATCAGCACCTATTTTTCTGCATCAGATATTTACTGAGTACAAGAGAGAGAAAAACATACAGGTCAGAAAGGTGAAGGAAAAAACACACCGCAAAACCGCCATAACGGGAGAAAGGAGGAATCTACAAGAGTGAGATAAAGGGGCAGGGAGATTCTGGTAGTGGATTAAAGAGTAATAAGGTGGATTTAAGACTACCAGCCATGGCATTCGGCTGACAGATACAGTGCAGTCTGAGGGCTTCTGAGAAGGGCATCAGCACCAGCACTCTTTATTTTACAAATTAAGCATTGCCTCTCCGCTTAGTTAGGGCATACATGTGGGCTAATGTGGTTGCATATAGGAGCTACCATCATATTAATCGTTTATACTCTTACACATATTGACCAGTTTAGATGGGACCAGCAAAGGGAAGTTACTTTTTGGTTTTTTATTTGTGCTTCATTCATTATTCTATCCAGATCCTTGTTGATTAAAACTCTGGGGTTGCTTATTTAGAAGCCCCTTGCGCCGCCAGTGTGTCCCTTTTTAAGATGCACCGGTGGCACATTTTGCTGCCCCATAGTTACAAGGACACGGAAAGCCACCGTGCATTTGCTTTTCGTGTCCTTGTAAATACGGCCCCTTTACATGCAGCATTGTGAGTGAAAGGGGCGTTCCAGGGGTGTTGCTGTTCGTGTTCCTACGCAATACCCATGGAACCTGACACATTTCTAGATTTGCGAGAAATCTGAAACCTGGGACTGCTTCTGAATGCTACACCTCCCCACGGGAGGCATAGTAAGGCACAACAAGGAGAAATGTTTTAATTTCTCCTTGTTTTTTCCTCTTTCTATGCGTGTTGCATTCTGCAGCACACATAGAACCAGGAAATCACCTCCTGTGATTATTTATGTGAAGGAAGGTGTCTCTTCCTGCACATAAACTATAATTTAAAACAATTACGTTTTTCAACTTATATGTGTGCTGCATTAGGCAGCACACATAGAAGTTCCAAAATGCCATTTCAGATTGTTTACATAAACAATCATTACCCTCAACGCAGGTACTCTTACACTATTGTGCAAGGGTGCCTGCGTTGGCACATGGCAGCAAATTGTGCGCCAGCGCAGGGGAGCGCAAAGGGATCCGTCATATCATTGTAGATATGGTGCTTCGGAATTAACGCAGTGTGGCGCAGCCAAATGGCTTGCGACACAGCGCTGCATTAATTACTTGTAAATGAGGCCCTAGATATTTAAGGCCTTTTGAAACCCACAACTTGTTATATCTGCACAGACTGACCTTGCTAGTCATCGGTGACAAATGGATGGCCTTTCACTTTTCTCTGTAACCTGAGTATTGTGAGAACGTGTCTACAAGAGATGCATGGTGAGAGTCATTAAAATATCATCCAAATCCACCTTTTAGGATAGTAGCTCAGACAAGAGTATTTTCTTTGCAGTAGCGCTGCTATGTCTGAGTTCTCTGAGTTGAGATACTGGAAAAACATGTACATATTGCATAGTCTGAAATGCCACTAACATTTAGTGGTGTTATTTTCATCAGCTTATTTATGTGGTACGTATAGTGCATGGTGGCTTTGTCCATACGAGGTGTCCCATTGAAGATCAAAGAGATTTTTTGCTGAATTTGGTCCCGGTACAACATGATGGGTAGTTTGGAAGAACTCTTCTGGGTGCTGCTGGTGGCTATGGTCCCCACCTAGCAAAGTGTCTGTTTATGCAAGGTAGTGGGTACGGTGATGGGGATTATTGGTGCGATAGGAGACACTAATTTTGAAGATCTGAAGAAAAAGGGAGGAATTGGGGACAGTAAATTAACAACAAGCATTGAAAATGCAATAGGTCTTGCCCTCGTTTAAGTTAAAACAATTCTGTTTCTAATCAGGTGGTTTTGTAGCTTTGCTTTTATTAGTGCTTTTCAAACTGTCATGTACATAACATGCATATGTATGCATATATGTATATGTATACATGTATTTATATAGATATGCATATGTATATATATATATATATTTATATATGTTCGTGCAAGTGTTTATAACAACCTGATGAAGGCAGCACGTCGAAAACTCGTTCCTTGTTATTAAAAACACTTCTGATGGGGTCCCTTGAGTGCGGCGTTTCTTCTTTGAAACTGGAGCTTTGATATTGGTATGGATCAACGCTATACTAGCTCCACCCGCCCACAAGAGTGCGAAAATTGCCCTTACGGTGAACTTTGGGAGCTTGATTTAAACCGGCAATTACACGGCCATGCAGGAATCAGTGTACCGCCGCCGACCGATGTCGACAGTAATTCATACTGTTGTGGATGTGGCCATTTGACCAGCTCCAGCGTCGAGTGCAGTCGGGTTCTGTGGTTGGACGAGGGACCCCGTGAGGAAGTGAAATTCCTGGCACAACGGAGGTTTGAACTTTTGTGATGGAGTAAGCCTCTAGAGGACAGTGAATATTTATGTAAAGATCGCGCATGGAAGGGACATGCCCATACAGAGGACATTGAATTGAATAATGGAGCCATGGAGGCAGGATATGCCTAATTTCCCTCATGCGCTTTACCGGACTCGAAATCCCAGAATGCAACATGGGGATTGGACATCTGTCTCGAGAAAGCAGTCCTCTTTTACTGTCAAGTCGCCACATCCCATCACAATAGACTTACCTGTTTAAAACCGACATCACGATACAATGTGCAAGTGTTTATAACAAGCTGATGAAGGCAGCACACCGAAAACGCGTTCCTTGTTAATAAAAACACTTTTGATGGGGTCCCGTGAGTGCGGCGTTTTTTCTTTGAAACTGGAGCTTTGATATATTTAGACATATACATATATATAAATGCATATGCATATATTACCTACTGGCGGTCGCCAGTAGGTAGTTATAGTTAGGACCCCTTTTCCATAGGAAATCCGCAACATTCTATTTTGAATAACTTTGGCGCCGGTCGATGAATCCTCGCGAATTTCTCAAAATAGGTGGGGCGCTACGCTCCGCTCCTACCCTGAAAGTCTCGGGGGGATTCGTCAAGCGGGGGCTGAGATAAAAGGGGGGTCCCAAAACACGTTTTTCCCATGCATTTTTCCATAGGACCTTTAGACAGAGCTACAGCCCGAACGGCTGAACAGAATTACTAGAAATTTGGCAGAGAGGTAGTCCCTATGTCAAGGAAGTGCCTTTTGTAGGTTTGGTGTAAATCTGTTCGGTAGATTCTGAGAAAATAGCCTTTAAATCAATATATATATCTGAGCCCGCTTACGCTACGCTTACCGTACGCTGACCGTACGCGTACGGTGGCGTGCGCGAGCGCGATTCTGATTGGCTCTTAGATCTTAGTAAACATTCGAATCGGCCGAAACCAGGAAGCGGCGTCCGCCATTTTGTCTCTCGCACTGAGTGTTATTTATCAAACATGATGCCCAAAAACATGTTACGGGGCTGTTTTGACAACTCCCTCCCACATAGTCATGTTGAGGGAGTCCCCAAACATCCCCCAAGAGCAAAAACGGTTTTTTGTTTTTTTCGGCAATTTCGCCGAGTACGCTCACCGTACGCTTACCGTAAGCGTACGGTTAAAAACTAGAAATAAAAAAAACACTATCCACACTTACCCCACCCCCTGTGCTTTTGGTGGCCGTAGGCCACCAAATGTACAGGGCTTATTACAACAGTAAAAAAACTATATTTTGGCAACATGAAATTATAAAATCGAAATAAAAAAAACACTATCCACATTGACCCCACCCCCTGTGCTTTTGGTGGCCGAAGGCCACCAAATGTACAGGGCTTATTAAAGTTGATAAAAACCGTGCACGGAACGCACTGCGTTAAGTGGGCGTGCAGGCCTCGAATGGCTTAAAGTAACTTAGCATTTAAAAAACCGTACAAATTCACTGAAAAAACCATAGGTTTCACACACGTTATAGTTAGGAATTAGCATTTAAAAAACCTTGCAAATTCACTGAAAAAACCATAGGTTTCACACATGTTATAGTTAGCGGAAATTTTACTGATAAAAAACCAATGAAATTGCCCCGTTATAGTTAGTGCTGGCAACTATAACTCACGCGACCGCAATCTTCTGCTGATGACATATGTGTCTTTATAAAAAAAAATATTTGTAATATATGTATAGCTAAAAATGTATGGAAGAAGACATGGGCAAATAAGTGTCTAAATACAGTATTAGCATCAGCAGAGGATTGCGGTCGCGTGAGTTATAGTTGCCAGCACTAACTATAACGGGGCAATTTCATTGGTTTTTTATCAGTAAAATTTCCGCTAACTATAACATGTGTGAAACCTATGGTTTTTTCAGTGAATATACATATATATATGTGTGTGCACATGTGTGCGTGTTTAGAGAGGTAGAGAGTTAGAGATAGGTAGAGAGGTAGAGGTAGAGAGGTAGAGGTAGAGAGTAGTAGAGAGAGAGGTAGAGAGAGAGGTAGAGAGAGAGGTAGAGAATAGAGAGTAGAGAGTGAGTAGTAGAGAGTGTGTAGTAGAGAGTAGTAGAGAGTGTGCAGTAGAGAGTGTGCAGTAGAGAGTGTAGTAGAGTGTGTAGTAGAGAGTGTAGTAGAGAGTGTGTAGTAGAGTAGTAGAGAGTGAGTAGGAGAGTGAGTAGTAGAAAGAGAGTAGTAGAGAGTGTGTAGTAGAGAGTAGTGAGTGTGTAGTAGAGAGTGTGTAGTAGAGAGTGAGAAGTAGTGTAGTAGAGTGTGTAGTAGAGAGTGTGTAGAAGAGAGTAAGTAGTAGAGAGTAGTGAGTGTGTAGTAGAGAGTGTGTAGTATAGAGTGAGTAGTAGAGAATAGTAGAGAGTAGAGAGTGATTAGTAGAGAGTGTGTAGTAGAGAGTGAGTAGTAGAGAGATTAGTAGTGTAGTAGAGTGTGTAGTAGAGAGTAGTAGTGTAGTAGAGTGTGTAGTAGAGAGTGTGTATTATGGAGTGAGTAGTAGAGAATAGTAGCGAGTAGTAGAGTGTAGTAGTGAGTGTGTAGTAGTGAGTGTGTAGTAGTGAGTGTGTAGTCAAGAGTGTGTAGTCGAGAGTAGGAGAGTGAGTAGTAGAGCATGAGTAGTAGAGTAGTAGAGAGTAGTAGAGTAGTAGAGAGTGTGTAATAGAGAGTGAGTAGTAGAGAGTAGTAGTGTAGTATAGTGTGTAGTAGAGAGTGTGTAGTAGAGTGTGTATTAGAGAGTGAGTAGTAGAGAGTGAGTAGTAGAGAGTGTGTAGTAGCGTGTTTAGTAGAGTAGTGAGTGTGTAGTAGAGAGTGTGTAGTATAGAGTGAGTAGTAGAGAATAGTAGAGAGTAGTGAGTATGTAGTAGTGATTGTGTAGTAGAGAGTGTGTAGTAGAGAGTAGTAGAGTGAGTAGTATAGTATTAGAGAGTGTGTAGTAAAGATTGGTAGTGTAGTATAGTGTCTATTAGAGAGTATTAGTGTAGTAGAGTGTGTAGTAGAGAGTGTGTAGTATAGAGTGAGTAGTAGAGAATAGTAGAGAGTAGTAGAGTGTGCAGTAGTGAGTGTGTAGTAGTGAGTGTGTAGTAGTGAGTGTGTAGTAGAGAGTGGGTAGTAGAGTATGTAGTAGAGAGTAGTAGAGAGTGAGTAGTAGAGTAGTAGAGAGTGAGTAGTAGAGAGTGTGTAGTAGAGAGTGAGCAGTAGAGAGTAGTAGTGTAGTAGAGTGTGTAGTAGAGAGTGTGTAGTAGAGTGTGTAGTAGAGAGTGAGTAGTAGACAGTGTGTAGGTGTGTGTGTAGTAGAGTAGTGAGTGTGTAGTATAGAGTGAGTAGTAGCGAATAGTAGAGAGTAGTGTGTGTAGTAGTGAGTGTCTAGTAGTGAGTGTGTAGTAGAGAGTGTGTAGTAGAGAGTAGTAGAGTGAGTAATAGAGAGTGTGTAGTAGAGAGTGTGTAGTAGAGAGTGTGTAGTAGAGAGTAGTAGTGTAGTAGAGTGTGTAGTAGTGTAGTAGAGTGTGTATTAGAGGGTAGTGGTAGAGAGTGTGTGGTAGAGAGTGTGTAGTATAGAGTGAGTAGTAGAGAATAGTAGAGTGTGTAGTAGTGAGTGTGTAGTAGTGAGTGTGTAGTTGAGAGTGTGTAGTAAAGTGTGTAGTAGAGAGGAGTAGAGTGAGTAGTAGAGAGTGAGTAGTAGAGTAGTAAAGAGTAGTAGAGTAGTAGAGAGTGAGTAGTAGAGAGTGTGTAGTAGAGTAGTGAGTGTGTAGTAGAGAGGGTGAGTGTGTAGTGGAGAGTGTGTAGTATAGAGTGAGTAGCAGAGAGTAGTGAGTGTGTAAGTAGTGGGTGTGTAGTAGTGAGTGTGTAGTAGAGAGTGTGTAGTAGAGAGCAGTAGAGTGAGTAGTAGAGAGTGAGTAGTAGAGTAGTAGGGAGTGTGTAGTATAGAATGAGTAGTAGAGAATAGTAGAGAGTAGTGAGTGTGTAGTAGTGAGTGTGTAGTAGAGAGTGTGTATTAGAGAGTGTGTAGTAGAGAGCAGTAGAGTGAGTAGTAGAGAGTGAGTAGTAGAGTAGTAGAGAGTGTGTAGTAGAGAGTGTGTAGTAGAGTGAGTAGTAGAGAGGTCGGTGGTGAACCAGGTGGCCTTCCTGGGGTGCTGTCTGTTGGAGATACGTAGGGGTGTGTGTTCGTCTGTGCAGTTGGAGATCCATCTGTGGAGTTGTTTGGCTGTGAGGTTGGAGTCGGTCCAGGTCATGGGGGCGTCGCGGTTGAAGGTGGAAATGAGCTGCTCTTCTGTGATTTTGCTCCAGTTCCTTCGTGGAGGGCGCAGAAGAAGTGTGGGCTGCGTGGGCTTTTCGATGTGGAAGTGTATGCAGTGGTGTTCTGTCCATGGGGGTTGCGTGTTGTGGCTGAAATGGATGTTGTTACCTCCTGCGAAGAGGGGGTTGAGGGTGTGTCCCGCCTTGTGGGTGGGCGTGGTGATGAGCTGTTTCAGGCCGATGTTGGCGTGGTTGTCCAGGAGGGTGGTGGAGTTTGGGTCGCTGGAATTTTCCAGGTGGAAGTTCAGGTCTCCGATTAGTATGTAGTCCATGGAGACGATGGTGTGGGGTGTGATGAGGTCGGCGATGGTAGTGGTGAATGAGGCGCGAGGTCTGGGGGGTCTGTCGGCGAGGGTGCCGCGAAGTCACTCATGGTGGAGGTGGAGAGTCGGAGGAAGCTCTTGTGTGCTATGGCGAGTCCTCCTCCTGGGCAATTCCTTACTCTGGATCTTGTATCCATTGGGGGTGGCAATGTCTGGGTGGACGAGGTGTTGGTCCATGTTGCTGTAAAGAAGGCGACGTCTGGCGAGAGGGTGTCGGGGAGGTCCCAGATCTCTATGACGTGTCTTTGCAGTGAGCGCACATTGAGGAGCATGCACTTCAGGGCTTCGGTGGTTTTGGCTTTTGGTGCAGTGGTGGTGGCCGTGGGGGTACGGTCGATGTTGAAGGTTTGGTCGGCAGTGATGGCAGAAGAACTGTCAGTGGGTGGTGCTCGGTGTGCACAGCTGGCAGTTGTTGCTCCTCCTGGGGTTGAGTGTGAGGATCGTAGCTGAGTTGTAGCGGTGGATGGTTGGAGATCCAGGGCAGGCTCATACCCTACCAGATCCCTATCAGCGGCAGCTGCAGAACGATGGAGCTACTGGAGGAGAGAGCAGGTCCCTGACCAGGGGTCAGAGGTCTTGCTTCTCCCTTTGGTTAGTTTCTTGAAAACTTCGACCTTGCTAACCCAAATAAACTTTGCGAGAACACTATCACATTGCCTTGGCATTGTGTACAAGGCCCTCATGTGCGTTGTGCAAATGTGTTTTTATTTACGTCCAATTGCAACACATCTATCTGTGGAATACAAACAATGGCAGCTTGATCAAAATATCAGCCCAAGGCAAGGATGCCGTTTTCTATATATATTCTTTTGTTTCTGAGTATAATCAGAGGAGACACTTCGGCTGACTTCGAGGCATCCCTGCATGCTGAAGGTTTTGTCCAGCAGCTGACTGACATTTCCATGAGGGGTGTCCAGTTCATGACCAACATGAGTTCCTACACTCTCACACACCAGGTAAAGGGGATGGATCTTCCAGTAGGGGGTTTCTTGGCAGAACATACATTTACACCCTAGACATGTAGGTTAGGGTTTGCGTAGTAGTAGTACACAAAGGTGCCGATTCCGATCCTGGAAAAAAATTCCCCGTACGACTCGTATCCGGTCTTTTTACCGTACGAATCATACAAGTGCCGTACAAACTGCCAAGTACGATTCGCATGGGAAAAAGTCCATACGAATCGCATTGGGAATAATTCCCCACACGTCCTCGGGTCGGAAAATGTGTCCGACACGTCCCCGGACGATTTACCGTACAAATGTGAAAAGTGAAGTCCGACCGCGCAAGTACGATCCATCCCGTGCGTCCGATGTTACAACCGTATGGAAAAAACACCGTCCGCACCGACCTCCCATAGCAACCATGGAGACATGTGCCCGCATATGCGCCGAACACCCCCCCAGCCCCCGTATGTACGCGCCGAACCATCCACCAGCCCTCGTATGTACGCGCCGAACCCCCACCCGTGCATGTACACCCCCGTACGTACGGACCCTACACCCACCCGTGTATATACACCCGTGTACGTACGGCCCGTACCCCCACCCATGTATGTATGGAGCGTACCCCCACCCCAACAGTGGATGTACGGACCGTACCCCCAGCCGCGTATGTATGGAGCATACCCCCACCCCAACAGTGGATGTACGGACCATACCCCGACCCGCGTATGTATGGAGCATACCCCCACCCCAACAGTGTATGTACGGACCGTACCCTCACCCGCGTATGTATGGAGCGTACCCCCACCCCAACAGTGGATGTACGGACCGTACCCCCACCCGTGTATGTACACCAGTGCATGTACGGACCGTACCCCCACCCGCGTATGTATGGAGCGTACCCCCACCCCAACAGTGGATGTACGGACCGTACCCCCACCCGTGTATGTACACCAGTGTATGTACGGACCGTACCCCCACCCGCGTATGTATGGAGCGTACCCCCACCCCAACAGTGGATGTACGGACCGTACCCCCACCCGTGTATGTACACCAGTGTATGTACGGACCGTACCCCCACCCGCGTATGTATGGAGCGTACCCCCACCCCAACAGTGGATGTACAGACCGTACCCTCACCCGCGTATGTATGGAGCATACCCCCACCCCAACAGTGGATGTACGGACCGTACCCCAAGCCACGTATGTATGGAGCGTACCCCCCCCAACAGTGGATGTACGGACCGTACCCCCACACGCATATGTATGGAGCGTACCCCCCCCCAACAGTGTATGTACGGACCGTACCCTCACCCGCGTATGTATGGAGCATACCCCCACCCCAACAGTGGATGTACGGACCGTACCCCCAGCCACGTATGTATGGAGCGTACCCCCACCCCAACAGTGGATGTATGGACCGTACCCCCACCCGCGTATGTATGGAGCGTACCCCCACCCCAACAGTGTATGTACGGACCGTACCCTCACCCGCGTATGTATGGAGCATACCCCCACCCCAACAGTGGATGTACGGACCGTACCCCCACCCGTGTATGTACACCAGTGTATGTACGGACTGTACCCCCACCCGCGTATGTATGGAGCGTACCCCCACCTCAACAGTGGATGTACGGACCGTACCCTCACCCGCGTATGTATGGAGCGTACCCCCACCCCAACAGTGGATGTACGGACCGTACCCCCACCCGCGTATGTATGGAGCGTACCCCCACCCCAACAGTGGATATACGGACCGTACCCCCACCCGTGTATGTACGGAATGAACACACACCCCACCAGTCTAAGTACGGAGCGCACCCCAGGCCCCAACACCAGCACCCTCACCCAACATCGCGCATGTATGAGTCGTACCAAGCCAGAGACAAGGACAGCACTGTACAACAAAATGGCCGATGTACGCACCGTACAGACGCTAAAAACACACGTACACAACCAGGACAAAGCAAAACAACACAAGAAGACTCCATTCGAATCGCACAAAGCCACAAAACATGTCCAACAAGCACAAATACAACCTATTCACTGACCTGCAACTACCAAACTCCCAAACAGGGGCCCAAAACACAACCACTCCTTATAACACACCCACCCAAAGTTCAAACACAGCCACACCCACCAATGGACCAATAAAAAGGCCCAACACACACAAACCATGATCCTTTGCAACAGACCCACTGCTGCCAGACCACACAGAGAAACAACTGCACCATACTACAACCTCCACTACACCTTACACCTGCACACCTTCACACAACCACCTTCACAAACACCCCCTCATCACATTCACACACACACCTGCACAACCACACCCACACACCCGCAACCATCCACACCCACACCCCCCACAACCATCCACACCCCTCACCATGCCCACTAACAAGAATCCAAAGTTCACTAGCCGAGAGTTGGAGGTCCTTGTCGACGAAATCATCAGAGTCGAGCCACACCTCTTTGGAACATTGGTCAGACAGACCAGCATTTCAGAAAAATCAGCCATGTGGCAGACGATTGTCGATGCTGTGAATGCTGTTGGGTCCACCAGAAGGACCAGGCATGAATGCCAATCCAGGTGGTACGATCTGCGGAGGACGGTCCGCCGCAAAATGACTGACGACCACAACCAGGCCAACACCACTGGAGGAGGGCCGCCCCGCAGACCCGTACAATACCATCCCTGGGAGGAGAAGGTGATGGCCACGCTGCCGCTGGTGGGAGTGGAGGGAGTAGAAGGACTCCGAGACCCTGGTGAGTACACAAACAACTCACCTCACATGGGGGGAACGTCATCCACCACCAAACTCACAATCATGCACGCAACCACCCCAAAGCTATCGCATGACTCAACCACACTCCATAAACACGCACATGCCACTAGCACCACCATGCCCCATGCACCCAGCTAGACAATGCCAAGTCACAGGCCACAGAAAACACCAACACAAGACACGGTAACCCGGATGGCGGGAGTGTGGGCCTCAAAAATCACATAGTGCAACTCAGAAGCAGACAACAATGCCCTCTGCCCATATGGCCTAGGTCACAGCCAGACAAACAGTGTGTCCCCACACAGGAAAGACTTGCCTGCAAATGGCGGACGCCTTGCATGAAGACATGGGGGTGAAGGCACTTCTTGCACATGACAGCAGCTAATGAACAGCCAACACTGTGAAAGAGTGGCAGCACACACCACCACAGCAGCAGCGCAGACACAGACACTACACCCAATGGGTGCCTGGAGATCAGAAACAAACTCACATGAACAAGCCAAGGGCCATTCAAAGATCTGCAAACAGTGTGTGCCTAGGAAGCTGGGCTGAGGTGACAGAGGGTGACACACAGAGGGAGGGAGAGGGGGAGAGAGAGGGAGGGAGACACAGGGAGACGGACAGAGGGAGGAGGCTGACACAGGGAGGGAGGGAGAGGGGGACAGAGAGGGAGTGAGAAAGGGAGACACAGGAAGACCAATTCAGCCTTGGGTGGTGTGGGAATGTCTGCTCGTCAGCAGGTGGACTGCGTGCATGTAGACAAGGATTGCAGATCTCCCGAGGCTTCGTCGGGAGCAACGGTGTTTCTTTTATTTTTTAACTGACCTGTGCGCCCAGCGCTCAGGAAACAGCGCCAGCAACTTCCTGCCTGCCCCTTCGCTTGCTTCCACGACAGCCAGACCGCCTCCGCTGATCGCCCCCTCCTTGCCTCGCGTGGGGAGTGGGACGGCCGGCCAGTACACCTTGGGCGGGTCTGGGCTGGGCGTGCACTACTCTGGCTCCTCCCCCCCTGGCTATCGGCATAAAAGGCGGACACTGGACTACCTGCAGTGATTGCAGATCTCCCGAGGCTTCGCCGGGAGCAACGGTGTTTCTTTTATTTTTTTAACTGACCTGTGCGCCCAGCGCTCAGGAAACAGCGCCAGCAACTTCCTGCCTGCCCCTTCGCCTGCTTCCACGACAGCCAGACCGCCTCCGCTGATCGCCCCCTCCTTGCCTCGCGTGGGGAGTGGGACGGCCGGCCAGTACACCTTGGGCGGGTCTGGGCTGGGCGTGCACTACTCTGGCTCCTCCCCCCCTGGCTATCGGCATAAAAGGCGGACACTGGACTACCTGCAGTGATTGCAGATCTCCCGAGGCTTCGCCGGGAGCAACGGTGTTTCTTTTATTTTTTAACTGACCTGTGCGCCCAGCGCTCAGGAAACAGCGCCAGCAACTTCCTGCCTGCCCCTTCGCCTGCTTCCACGACAGCCAGACCGCCTCCGCTGATCGCCCCCTCCTTGCCTCGCGTGGGGAGTGGGACGGCCGGCCAGTACACCTTGGGCGGGTCTGGGCTGGGCGTGCACTACTCTGGCTCCTCCCCCCCTGGCTATCGGCATAAAAGGCGGACACTGGACTACTTGCAGTGATTGCAGATCTCCCAAGGCTTCGCCGGGAGCAACGGTGTTTCTTTTATTTTTTTAACTGACCTGTGCGCCCAGCGCTCAGGAAACAGCGCCAGCAACTTCCTGCCTGCCCCTTCGCCTGCTTCCACGACAGCCAGACCGCCTCCGCTGATCGCCCCCTCCTTGCCTCGCGTGGGGAGTGGGACGGCCGGCCAGTACACCTTGGGCGGGTCTGGGCTGGGCGTGCACTACTCTGGCTCCTCCCCCCCTGGCTATCGGCATAAAAGGCGGACACTGGACTACCTGCAGTGATTGCAGATCTCCCGAGGCTTCGCCGGGAGCAACGGTGTTTCTTTTATTTTTTTAACTGACCTGTGCGCCCAGCGCTCAGGAAACAGCGCCAGCAACTTCCTGCCTGCCCCTTCGCCTGCTTCCACGACAGCCAGGCCGCCTTCGCTGATCGCCCCCTCCTTGCCTCGCGTGGGGAGTGGGACGGCCGGCCAGTACACCTTGGGCGGGTCTGGGCTGGGCGTGCACTACTCTGGCTCCTCCACCCCCTGCCACGCCCCACTCAAAACTCCCCCCACATGTGTCCCTATATCATCACTTCCCCTCACCGACGGCGCAGCGGGCGGGCGCAGCGGGCGCGACGAAGGCGCGCCGAAGTTGCGCCTAAGTTAAGCCCGTCTGCGCCCGTCCGCGGCCGACCGGGGCTAGGGGCACAATACCCTGCCCAAATCATTTCTTACACTTCTTCCCAGCTTCACTGGCTACAGGGTCCATGGGTTCTATCTGCCTCCACACACTCACGGATATCCCAGCTAGATTTATCCCCTCCTTCTCACTGTTCCTGTTCATTCACTTCTCCTATCCCGGTCCCCCTTTCCACAGAAGCCGTCAATACTGCCCCAGTTAAGACCCTTAAGGCGTATTATTTGAATACCAGATCGGCGGTGGCTCATTCACACGAACTTTCAGTGTTGCTTGATCACCATGCACCAGATCTTCTCCTTTTAACCGAGACATGGTTCTGTGATGACTCCCTACCCACCTTGCTAGCTACATTGCCCGCCCCCTACTATGCACTTCGTGCCGATCGTTCTTCCGGCAGAACGGGGGGTGGCGTTGCGGTCATTGCCCGCTCCGATCTTCCATTTCAACTACTTTCTCTCCTCGATATTGCCACCACAGAGTATCTCGCTATTCGAACCACGTCTACATCCCCCCCCCTCACCTGTATTCTCATTTATCGTCCTCCCCAGTCGCCCCTACGATTTCTCTCGGATTTCCAGGAGGTGTTAGCCACCCTCTCTGTTAATAACTCTTCAGTGTTATTACTGGGTGATTTTAATTTTTGGCCCTCCGACCCAGCAGAGTGTTCTTCTTCTAGAGAGTTTTCAGACACACTGTCATCCCTTAATTTTGTTTCTCACGTATCTTCCCCAACTCACGTCAAGGGGCATATCTTGGACCAGATTTGGTCCTTGAACTGCCCTGTCGACTCCCTTCTTATTTCTCCTTGCACTTGGTCTGATCATCACCTGATTTCTTTTGTTCTTCCTATCAGTTCTCCAGTCAGGGCCCCCCTTCCTAATAATGTCTGGGTCCGCTCGTGGAGTAGAGTTGACCCGGCTAACTTATCAGCTCTTTTAAGTGCGTCCTATCCCGTCTTACACGGGCTTTCCACTCCGGCTCAGGTTAATAGCATTGAACAATGGCTTTCCTCAGCCAGCGAGTCCATTGCCCCCTTGAAACGTCTGACGTCTAAGCGAGAGAAAGATGCCAACCTATGGTTTACCGATGACTTGAAAACTATCAAGTTATCGGTACGCCGTGCTGAGAGGGCTTGGAGGAGAAACTATTGTCCCATCTTAAGAGCCGATTTTACCACCCTTTTAGCTCAATATAAGAATGCCATCTTGGCCGCTAAAACGGCCTATTTCTCCTCCAAGATCCTCACAGCCGAGAACCAATCTAGGGAAATTTTCTCGATTGTTCAGAACCTAGCCTTTTCAGATCGTACCACGCTTAAGCCCTCTCCTTCCCTTGCCCTCTGTCACTCTCTGAATAGCTTTTTCATTGACAAAATTGCTGCCATTAAAGCTAATATCCCTGCACCTTCCCCGTCTTTTGTTGATCCCCAGTGTCCTCCTTCCCAAGGACAACTAAACTCTCTCCCTCTTCTGACTAAGGAATCCTTCACATCCTTAATCCCCCTTGTAAAATCTGGCTCTCCCCTTGACACCTGTCCCGCTCATATACTACGTCACATTTACATCTCTTGCCCTGATCCTCCCCTTCACTTACTGAACAGTTCACTTTCTCAGGGGGTTGTTCCCAACCCCTTGAAATCGGCTATCATCTTACCCATCTTAAAAAAACCTGGCGCAGACCCCTCGATCCCAGCCAACTTTCGCCCCATTTCTCTCCTACCATTTTTGGCTAAGGTGCTCGAGCGCCATGTCACCAGGTCTCTGAGCACCTTTGTGGAAGAAAATGGGGTATTGGCTGCCCGCCAGGCTGGTTTTCGCCCCGCACACTCTACGGAGTCCGTAGTTCTTTCGGTCCTTGACAACCTCAGGGAGGGGAGGGACTCCAATCAATTCCAGGCATTGGTCCTCCTCGATCTCTCTGCCGCCTTCGACACGGTGGACCATACCATCTTACTCTCCCGTGTCGCGGCGGCGGGGATCGGGGGTACGGCCCTGATTTGGTTGTCCTCCTTCCTGAGGGACCGCACCCAGGCAGTTCGCCTGGGTGACTTTACTGTGGACTCTCGGAAAGTTCTGTGCGGGGTCCCCCAAGGCTCCTCCCTTTCACCTCTTCTGTTTAATCTTTACATTTCTCCCCTCATTTTTTCTTTACAACAAATGGAGGTCTCCGTATATAATTATGCGGATGACCTCCAACTTGTTTTCAATCTGTCCTCTTCTTCTGATTCTATCTCTAATTTCCAGTCTACTATGATTTTCATCAGGGACTGGATGGATTTCAACCACCTGAAACTCAACCCTGATAAGACCGAGCTGGTGTTGACGGGTGGTTGTTCCAGTCCCTGGTCTTCACTTTTTTGGCCCCCTTCCCTTGGTCCCTCCCCGGTCCCCTCTACTTCGGTCAAAACCCTTGGTATTAAACTCAACTCTCACCTTACCCTTCACTCCCAGGTTAGTTCTGTGGTTTCTTCCTCTTTTCTGTCTCTTCGTACCATCCGCAGGGTCTCTCGATTTTTCACCTTTGAGGCCTTGAAGTTGATCGTCCTTGCGATGGTCATCTCCCGCCTGGATTATGGCAACGCCCTTTATGCAGGTATACCTGCATATAGTCTCAGGCGGTTGCAGATGATCCAAAACCAGGCGGCTCGGCTGGTCTTTAACCTTCCTAAATCCTCACATGTCACTCCCCTGCTGAAACTTTTACATTGGCTTCCAGTTCGGGAACGCATCCAATTCAAGCTTGCATCTATCACTTACCAGGCTCGATTGGGTACGGCCCCTGCATTCATTTCCTCGGAGATTTTCCCCTACTTGCCAACTAGGGAGCTCCGATCTTCTTCCCAATCCCTCCTGACAGTTCCCAGGTTTCGCCAGAAAAAGTGGGGGGGCTCAAAATTTTCGACTCTTGCCCCAATCCTTTGGAACTCATTGCCCCTGGATCTCAGATCCCTAACCCTATACTCCCAGTTTCGAAAGAAACTTAAAGCCTACTTCTTTAGCAAAATCTTCATTTAATCCCTGTTACCCGACCTCCCTTCCTTGTCTAGAGGAGATCTGCCAGTTTACAGCGCCATGAAACCGCTGGTGTAAGAGCGCTATATAAGAATTTTTAAACTCAAACTCAAACTCAAGGGAGGCCAGTGCCTGAATCCCCCTCTCTTCTCCATGGCAAAACACTGGGCCATGTGTCAACCTGTGCACGAGCACAACGCCAGCTACCTGCATTATATAAGTGTGTGGAACAACTCCATTTGCCCACGTACAGTGCAACACGGAAGGCGCCAATGCATGGCTCGCCACACCTGCTCACTCCACTGCTGACTGCAGTCACAATTGACGCAGCAAGTAAGACTGTGTCACACATAGGTAAAGTCTCCAAAGCTGTGGCCAAAAGACATACCCATGCACAAGTGCACTGTGAGTGGAATGCAAGACATATCCAAATACCCAGAGGAAAAGTGCCAACTTTGAAACGAATGAAACATGGATGTTGCATGGAACAAAAATAACATTGTCTCTCTCACACACAGGTCAATGTCGTGGATCACCCCCCAACACTGGGGGCGAAGACTCACAGGACCTGTCTCTGCGGGATGACGACCCCACCGGCAGCGACGACTCTCACCACTCTGTGGACGACCCCGACCAACCTGGCCCCTCTGGTGTCCAACCACCTGCAGCACCTGCGTCAGGTACAACTGGGCCAACCACCACCCCCACTCCTGCCACATCCCAGGAGACACCCAGGATCCCTGCCCCACCACCACAACGCAGCCAGGCTGACCAGGAGGGACACGGTGTACCAGGCACCCAGGAGGAGGCAGGCGACAACGCAAATGCCACCCCTCAGGGGTCCCGGAGACCCGATGTGCCCACAAGGGCAGGCCAGGCGCAAGTGGGCAGGGGTGGTGGGAGTGGAGGACGGCGGAGGCGCGAGCCTGACCAGTTGGCTGTGGAACCGGTATATTCCCATGTAAGAAACATCCTGGACACATACCGGCAGGACACCACGGGCATGAGCCAGGTTGTGTCCACCCTCAACGAGATGAAGGGGACCCTCGAGGAGATCAAGACCCAGCAGGCCCAGCAACATGCGGAGCAACATGCCTGTCAACAGCGACACCAAGGACGGATGGAGGACAGACAGGCTGAGCTCGTGACGGTGCTCACGGGAATTAACTGTTCACTCCGTCGGATAGCCGACAACATGGGCAACCCTCCCTGTGCCACCAGGCGAAGAACATCACCACCCACAGGGAGGGATCAGGAGGAGGAGGATACATCCGACGGAGCATCCCAAGTATCGTCACGGCCTGCTTCTGAGGGTTCCCGCAGGAGGGCGGGTCGTCCACGGAAAAGACCGTGAGGGTCGGCGCAACAGCACCATCTCCCAGGACACCTAGCCTGGCACCTGGCCCACTGGCCCAACAGCAGCACATCAGCAAATGACATTCTCTGCCACATGGACTTGCTGGTCACTGTCTGACCAATGTTGACAAACACTGTGGCATGGACTCTGATGATTTCCAATGGCAAGGATACCAACTCCCCCAGTGAATTTTGGATTCCACACACCCGGAAAGCCCCTCTTGTCATACCCCCCCCCAACACGTACCCCAACACAAATAAAAACTTACACGATCAAGAGATGATGCCTACATTTTGCATAATATTACATTACATGTGTCTTGTAAAGTCTAACCATGCCTGAGTTCTCATATGACTTCAACCATCAATACCCTGGGGCCTGAGTCTGGCACAGGACACACATGGGTCACAATGTATTAGGCAAGACAGACATGGAGCACCATACACACCCGTGATGGGCCCAACCAGCTGAGGGGGTGGCCGCACAACCGTGCCGACAGACATATTGAGTACAGCAACAGTCATGCGCAGAGGTCAGGGATCATGTGGAGTGTCCTGGGGGGCACCCAGGTATGTGTAGACAGGTGGCAGAACCATGTCCTGCAAGCTTGAGTCAGGTGGATGCAGAGAATGGTGGCCTGGCCAACGTTGGATGCATGGGGATGACACATGTCACAATACCCACACAGTCATGGATATCATGCACAATACAGAGTCTAATCCCAGACAAACAGCTTGCATCTTGCTACTCTACACATAGACACATAGCCACTATCACTGAGAACCATGCCAGACATGCCGTATGCACCGTGGCAACACACCAGCATTGACTGAGAAGAGGCACCTTGGAGGCATAGGGACACCTTTATTAGTCATGTATTCCGGAATGCAGAGGCAACTCGGAGTACACATACACAGGTCATGTGGAGTAACATGTGGGTCCAACACTGGCATCCCCCCTTCTGCACCACAAATGCTTGATATCCATGGAACTGGCACACAAGTGTCGGGTAACAGCTAAACACCCCCTGCTGCTCATGGAGAGGCTGCCATACACCATTGATCCTCTGATGTGGAAGTCCCACACCATGTCAAGCCAATGCAAACCGTATGTGTCCGAGGGCAGTGTTACACACATTGATGCCTTCACCACAATCCACTATCCCATTACAGATGACTGTCAACAAGTCTGACCATCTATTCAGGTGAATCCAGCTACATGGCATGTGTCCCATGGTGATGCGACATGTCTGCAGAGGAACCCAACATTGACAGGGGGAGTGTGCACACATCGCAAACAACTGCCACACCCAATACACCCCTGATGCATCCCTTACCCTAAGGAGACTTCAAAACTTGTCCGTGCGTGTAACGCTGAGTCAGCACACGATGACGTGTCCATGAGGAATAGCAGTGCCACAACAATGCAAACAGCAGACGGCATGCGCAAATACCTGGGGATGAGAGACACACAAGAAGTCAGCCACAAAAAGCTCATCCACTTGCATGTGCATGTACTCGACACATATAAGGATGACAACATGCTAGGTCACAATTATGACTGCGGAAATACACTCATCACTGGCACCATCACTCGAGTGACACATCCACACACACCTCTGACTCACGTGGCACACATGCAGATGGACACACACATTGCAACACATGCCACACAAGGACCAATGCGTGCACACTCAGACACTGGTACTCACCACTAAGCAAAGAAGTCGCGTATGAGCCGACTCCGGATGTCCTCTTGCGGCTCCACATCCTCCACATCACTAGCCCCATTGCCAAGCCCTTCGTCCTCCACGGGTGGATGGTCCTGATCATCTTGATCCATAATGAGTGGCACAGCTTTCTCAACTGCCATGTTGTGCAGCATGCAGCAGACCATGAAGATTTTGCAGACCTTCACCGGGGCATATGGGAGGGCGCCGCCGGTCTTGTGTAGGCACCTGAATCGGCTCTTCAGGAGGCCAAATGTCCTCTCTATCACTCGCCTTGTCCGGCCATGGGCGGTGTTGTAGCGGAGCTGGGCCGGCGTGCTGGGGTTGCAGAGAGGTGTGATCAGCCATGGCATGTTGGGATAGCCACATGGACAAAAGTAGGACAGGAGAAGCAGTCGGGCAGGAAGTCTATGCAAAATACAGGACAGACAGAGTGTACCCACCAACAACACATGCTCGTTCGTTGCGCAGCTGCGTCATCATTTCAGGCACCCTGCTACGCCTCATGATGTAGGCATCGTGTGCTGATCCTGGAAAGCGAGCACAGACATGTGAAATCACCATGTTGGACAGACACACCACAAGGGCATTGATGGAGTGGTAGTGCTTGCGATTCCTGTACGCTACCTCCTGTGCCTGTGGTGGTACCAAAGCCACATGTGTCCCATCTATGGACCCAATGACATGGGCATCCCTCCCAGGGCATAGAATCCACGCTTGACACCTGTCAACTGTTCAGGAGTTGGGAAATGGATAAACTCATCCAGGTGAAGCAACATGGCCTCTATAAAATCATGCAGCACACGGCTGAACATGGTCTGGGACATGCCACCAACATGAGCTATGGTATTTTGAAAGGTACCCGTGGCAAAAAAATGTAGGGCTGCCATTACCTTCAGCTTGGGTGTCAGTGCCGTAGGATACCTGTGCAGCGGTAGCAGGTGTGGTGCCAGCCTTGCCGTCAACTCCTCAATCAACGGTTGGGGGAAGCGGTAGCAGCGTATACAGTCATTCTCCCGCATGTCAGCCAAGTCCGGAATTGGTCGGGGAAGAGGCAGCGCTCTGCAGTAATTTGGAAGTGACAAGGAAGAGTGAGTGCACCACAACAACAATTTATATGTACTGAGCACATGTTAATCTGTCAATACACATATGCTACATACGGAGTCAGGTATGTGCTACATGCCCTGGACACGTATGGCTGCCAGGTGACACTCCTACCAAGACCCGGCTACACACGGGGATTGTGAACCTCCACATCCCATGGCATGGGACTAGCTGTGTCCCAGTGTAAGTGAACAGCCAGACGCAATACAGGAGTGACATACATCAACATATCAGCAGATGTAGGATGTTGATTGCAGAGACAGGTAGCGGAACACTAGAGCAACAGGTCACATGACATAACACTAGGACAGTCCACACACCTTGCCATGAAGGTGTACATGTCATGACTGATCACACATACATTGAGAGTATGCAGGCAGGTCCATGTTATGCTACTCCGTGTCCCATGCATACATACACACCTTACATCCGATACCACGTGTGGCCTGGTGTGCGTAACAGTGTGCCATGGCCATCTACACACAGACACATGTTGGTTGCAGCAACTGCAGATGCATGTGAGGGAACAGCAACATCAAGCTAATGGGAACACACCACACATACATGATATAGTCACATCGTGCAACGTGGGTAGTCACATGTCAGGTATGGTAACCCCTGTAGCGGGCATCAGGGGACACTTGCGTGTGTTGTTGACTGTGCCATGCCAGTGACGCTTATCTCAAGTGTTCTGTACGACATGCACACATGTCAAAGGAGTGAAGGGCATGTCTGGCACATAGTGCACCATCACACATAACATCTGTACACATCTCATCATACATCTGTTGCCTTCACAACTCAGGAGTAATGTGCCACATCACAGCCTTTCACACCTGTGCCCCACACATGTAGTACTGCACAGACAATGCCTTGATGTCCATCCATGGACAAGTATGTCAGCTCTATTCCCTTCTGTGTGCTGCCTGTCACTACTGTTATGTGTGAAAGGCACCGTACATTCGCTCTGAGGGCGTGTGTACGTTCCCTATCACTATGGGAGTGCTGCCGTAGGCCTACCCATAGTGATAGTGAGCGTACAGGCGTGTGTACGGTCTGTATCACTATGGGTACGCATACGCGAGCACACCCATAGTGATAGTGAGCGTACACGCGTGTGTACGGTCCGTATCACTATGGGTACGCATACGCGAGCACACCCATAGTGATAGTGAGCGTACACGCGTGTGTACGGTCCGTATCACAATGGGTACGCATACGCGAGCACACCTATAGTGATAGTGAGCGTACACGCGTGTGTACGGTCCGTATCACTATGGGTACGCATACGCGAGCACACCCATAGTGATAGTGAGCGTACACGCGTGTGTACGGTCCGTATCACTATGGGCACGCATACGCGAGCACACCCATAGTGATAGTGAGCGTACAGGCGTGTGTACGGTCCGTATCACTATGGGTACTCATACGCGAGCACACCCATAGTGATAGTGAGCGTACACGCGTGTGTACGGTCCGTATCACTATGGGTACGCATACGCGAGCACACCCATAGTGATAGTGAGTGTACACGCGTGTGTACGGTCCGTATCACTATGCTCGCGTATGCGTACCCATAGTGATACGGACCGTACACACGCCTGTACGCTCACTATCACTATGGGTGTGCTCGCGTATGCGTACCCATAGTGATACGGACCGTACACATGCCTGTACGGCCCGTTGCTATGCATCTGGGGTGCCCTAGGGCCCCGGAACGCACCGTACCTGTGTGTGAATCTCCAAATTACATAGGGGACACTTGAGGGACAAGTATGAAGCCAGAGATGCATGCTGGTTGCCATGGAGACCGAGTTTAAACTTTGAATTTGTTGAATGAGGTGGCCTGCAAAAGTCGGTTTGAAATAATCTACTTTGTTGCAAAGTTGTTGTTGAAATGACATCATGCTGAATGCAAAAAAAATCTAACCCCCTCACAGGGGTAGGTTTAAATGGATTGGAGGAAACATAGGATGCAAATGTGAGTGACCAATCACTCTGTACTCCTGTGCATGAAACAGGCCAGCAGGGCAGATATAAGGCAGCCAGGTCCCATGAGAGAGCACTTGCCTGCACATCTTTTGATTCCACACCACTGCTGCTGCTCGTGATTCCCTGGCACCATGTCAAGGTCTGTGGAGAGGGCCCAGCCTTTCACCCTGGAGGAGAATGTGGCATTGCTGGATGTCATCCTCCCACAGTACCTCATGCTGTATGGCCGACCAGGGTTTCAGGTGAGTGCTGAGTCCACTAGCACAGACTGTGGCCCTTTTTTGGGACTGTGACTCCTGGCATTGTGTCCAGGTGTGACACACATGCATTGTACTGTAGGGTGGGTCCCAGGGGGGGAATGTCTAATGTCTCCCAGCCAGAGCATGCTGTGGTGCATGTCTGCCGTCCTCACTTGCATTGTGTTTACTGTGACAATCACTGCATGGTGCATGCCACATTCTGCCTGTCTAATCCTCCTGGGAATGTTGCTTCTACAGTCCTGATGTGATTCTGTGGTCACCCCAGTGTGACAGGTGACTGTACCCACAGATGTGTGTTTGTTCAGTGTACCTGTGCTGAGAGTGTCCACATGATGTGTTCGTCCCCTGGACATCGGTGTGTGTATAAGTCCCCTGTCATGTGGGTGGGTGCATATGTGGAGTGTAGCACCCCAGCTGCATGAGGGATGGATATACCCTGCCCATCTGATGTGAACAGGGAGCAGTGCTGTGTGTCTGACGTGCAGAGCCAGCCCCACACCTGTGAGCCCCCCCAGTCTAGTGGCACATGTGCAGAGTGAGGTTTGTAGCTGCAGTTGGCAATGGCAGGTGAATGTCCTGTGTCTGTGTACTCTGCTGAGGTAGCGTCAGTGGCCTGTGGCATGTGACTGCTTTGAGGTGCTGCACATAATCCTGGTGTACCTTCTGATGCACAGTGTGAGTCTGGATCATTTATAGTGTCGTACACCTCAAGCCAGCTGTGTACTTTCAATGGCACGTGGTGCATTTGCCCTTACACAGAGAAAAATGTCCCTATGACAAAGGTGCAATGCTTTGGCTGCATACTATGCCTTGTTGAAACCAGCAAAATTGTTCTAATGTGTGTCTCTGTGACATGTGGCAGGTGTATTGATGTAGTCTCACTTTTTCAGCCCCACAGGTAGGCGCCTCTGCCAAGGAGCAGATTTGGAGGGACGCCGTCAGTGCCGTGGGGAAGACGGAGGG
This sequence comes from Triturus cristatus, assembly GCF_964204655.1. Lineage (NCBI taxonomy): Eukaryota > Metazoa > Chordata > Amphibia > Caudata > Salamandridae > Triturus > Triturus cristatus. The sequence continues at coordinate 791,210,111 of NC_140580.1, forward strand.
CCGCAAGCGGCACCTGGCCCAGGTGAGAAAACGCTGGCAGGATATCCGGTGCTGGACGCGGAGGATCGCACGGGTCCTGCTGGGGGACTCACCTGTGGGCCCTAAGAACCATGGGCGTCGCCGACTGACCCACATCCACAAGCGTGTGCTGGCGGTGGTCTTTCCTGACATGGACAGGCGCTTACGGGAGAAGCAGCAGCAGGAAGGGGGTAGGTACATGTGTGTTTGTTGTGTGTCACCAGCATTTGTAAGTGCGCAGTTGCATGGATACACTGCCTGTGTTTAAATGTGCAGTGCAGGTCCTGTCACCCACAGTATAGCGGTGCTGTCCTTCCTCCCTTCCCCTCCTTGCCATGTGTTCCCTGGTCTGTGTGTAGTCACTCTTTCACAAGGTCATCTGGGCTGGCAGTTTATCCACGTGACCAATGCTTGCAGCATCATGTGTGGGGGTGGTGTGTAACAGGTTTTGGGACCGTGCCTGTGCCCTGTCCAGTTCAGTACTTGTGGGGTCCATGTCAATTGGCACTGATGCTGAGTCCAGACATAGGAGTATGTCTCTGAAGTGTAATGCCTTACAGCAAGCATGTCCTATGTTGTGGCCTGTGACATGATGTGCATGAGTGTGCGATACGCAGAGTGCAGGGATGGTGGCCTGTGTTGCAGTCATTACCATTCAGGACCATGGAATATTGTGGCCACTACTGTCCCCTGGGGCATATTTTGCTAGGTATCAGGGGTGTCATCACAATATGTGGACACTCTCAGTGTCTACAGCATAGGATGTGCTCTGTGCCATTGTCCCCTGGCACCATGTATATTTACGTAACGTGTTCTACAAGTGTCCACTGTACAGCCTGACCTAATTTTCCGCGTTCATACTCACGGTGGCCAGTGCCTGTGTGTCTTGTTACAATTATCTGATGATGGACATTTGTAAATGAGATCGTTGTACAGGCGTACATGGGGTATTTTGGGTCCAATATGGGTTTCTTGCAGCCCATGTGTATTTCTCCCAGACTAAGAGATGCAAGTGCTTCCTGTGTCTCATCAAATTGTCTCATGTAGGGGGTGGTTGGTGCGGGCAAGGCCTACATGTCGACACCTGAAATCTCATTGCTCGGTCTGGCCCGTGTGTGATGTTTGTCTGGACATACACTCAAGGTGCAGTAACCCATTCATGTTGGGCATGTCTTTAAGTATTACCTTTGCAGCATGTGCCTCAAGTTCATGGAGATGGTCCCTGCTCATCCCTAGTTATGGTAACGCTGTGTGGTGCAGATGCAGTGCTGGATTGTCCCCAGAGCCTGGCTCCTCTGTCCAAATCCATATCATGTCATTTGCAAATGTGTCATGCTCTCCATAGTTTCTCAGTGGCATGGTGGGTGAACCAACTGTGTGTTGTAGGGCCTATATATGTACCTTGTATTGTAGATGTTACTCATCTTTCTTTTCAGGCTATGCACTGTAACCTATGTAGATTTGACTCATGTGACATATGTATACAGGTGTCTGATTAATTCCTGTTTATTCACCTTGCCCACAGCATCGTCGGGGGACACGGATGGAGACACCGGCACGGACCGTGCGGAGGGACCGAGCACCAGTGCCAGCAGTGACATCTTAGCTGGCACACTGCCACCACAGAATATGAAGCTGACGGGTCCGAGGCTGAGCTCTCCGAGGGGGCGGAGGCTGCTCCAACAGCTGACAGCAGCACAACATCTCTCTCCGCCCCCTCCATTGCCATCAGCGGCCTCCCACTTGCTCGTGTCCCTTCCCGGTGTGCTAGGTCACCACGTGTCTCCTTCCTGCCAGGCACCGCACCCCCTGCCCCTGTCTCCACTGCTGCCGCCAATGCCGAGTCTGTGGACATCCTGCAGCAGTTGCAGGTTGGTCAGACTGCGATGCTTAATGTCCTCCATGGCCACAGCAGAGTGCTCAACAACATGGAGGCATACATTGAGGGCATTTCAGCATCGCAGGCTGACCAACGCAACTTGCTGAGGTCCATCGACTCGACACTGACTGCAGCAGTGGGTCTCCTGCAGCGCTTCGTCCCACCCCCTACCCCTGCCCCTTCCACACTTCCTACTCCCATGCCTGTCCCACGTACACCCAGACGTCAGCATGCACACACCACACCAGACACAGGCACCACACCAGCAGGGAAGGACAAGCACACACCTCCTGTCACGCACACACAGGGTGAAGTAGGCACACCCACTGGGTCAGGGGGCAAACGTAAGACACGCAGCCAGAGTGGGAGTCTGCATTCTGCAAAATCCACTCCCTCCAAATCCACTCCCCTCAGCTCTCCTGGCCAAGAGTCGGACACAGGGTCAGTCCTGCCCAGTATGTCCATCAGCCCCAGTGTGGCACCACCCCGCAAGCGGTGGAGGCAGGACACCGCCAGGGGAGTTGAGCCCCCCCTGTCCACACCCTCCACCAGTAGCGCTGCGACCCATCCCGCCGACCCCCCCCTCCTTGGGGCCTGTGGTTCCTTCGGGTGCAGGGGAGACGCTGGGCGACCTGGCAGTAGTGTGCAGCGCCGTGCTCCAATCCACCTTTGGCGCTGCCCCACCCCCTGTGTTGGAGTCGTCCGTCCCTGCACCCACAACACCTCCCCTTGCCCCTCCTGTCCCTGCGGTGCCTGGTCCTTCCCCCCCAACATGATGCCCCCCCCCCTGTGGAAGACAAAGGAGTCTGACTGTGCAGGCAAGCTAGGGGACACACGTTCCACTGTGTCCCCCATCCGGATTGGAGTCATGGACTGCCCTATGGGCCTTGTATATATTGACATTTATGATGATTATTACTTACATCCTGCTGAATAAAGCTATTTGTTTTTTCCATGGAACACTACTGTTTATCTGGTATTGCTGTTGGTGGACCTGCTCCCTGATTTTGGGTGGTGATAATGTGTTGGGTGTGTGGGAAATGTAGTCTTGTGCAGGTCATAGGGTGGACCCTGGTATCTGAGTGCCATCACAAGCTGTTGGCTAAATTAATTTGTTCATGTAAGCAGTTACTTCATGGTGACATTGTCCCAAGGTGTGTTCCTTCCTCTGTGTAACCTGATATCTTCCCTGCAGGGTGTTTCCAATATGTGGTGCTGAGCTGTGTCTACATCAGCTGGGTGTGTGACGGACTCCTTCAACTTTGCACATGCATGCTGAGCGATGTCTCCACCTGCATCATTCGTGGCATCCTTGGTGGTCACTGTACTTGTGTATGTAGACTGTTGACATGACTTCATGTGGACATGTTCTCTTTTAGGCGCTATGCATGTGTGTACTCCCAGCCTCGCACACATGTGGTACATGTACTGCAGGGTCTTTGTGCACCTGACTGACATTTGTGGGCATTGTATCTGTGGGTACTCCACCCTTTGTGTTTCATGGGCACTGCTGGGAGGACTCTGCACACACCCCTCCTGTGTCTGGGCACTGCTGGGAGGACTCTGCACACACCCCTCGTGTGTCTGGGCACTGCTGGGAGGACTCTGCACCCACCCCTCCTGCGTCTGGGCACTGCTGGGAGGACTCTGCACACACCCCTCCTGTGTCTGGGTACTGCTGGGAGGACTCTGCACCCACCCCTTCTGTATCTGGGCACTGCTGGGAGGACTCTGCACCCACCCCTCCTGCGTCTGGGCACTGCTGGGAGTGATAGGCACCCACCCCTCCTGCGTCTGGGCACTGCTGGGAGGACTCTGCACACACCCCTCCTGTGTCTGGGCACTGCTGGGAAGATTCTGCACCCACCCCTCCTGCGTCTGGGTACTGCTGGGAGGACTCTGCACACACCCCTCCTGTGTCTGGGCACTGCTGGGAGGACTCTGCACCCACCCCTTCTGTGTCTGGGCACTGCTGGGAGGACTCTGCACCCACCCCTCCTGCGTCTGGGCACTGCTGGGAGTGATAGGCACCCACCCCTCCTGCGTCTGGGCACAGCTGGGAGGACTCTGCACACACCCCTCCTGTGTCTGGGCACTGCTGGGAGGACTCTGCACCCACCCCTTCTGTGTCTGGGCACTGCTGGGAGTGATAGGCACCCACCCCTCCTGCGTCTGGGCACTGCTGGTAGGACACTACACCCACCCCTCCTGTGTCTGGGCACTGCTGGGAGGACTCTGCACACACCCCTCCTGTGTCTGGGCACTGCTGGGAGGACTCTACACCCACCCCTCCTGTGTCTGGGCACTGCTGGGAGGACTCTGCACCCACCCCTCCTGCGTCTGGGCACTGCTGGTAGGACACTACACCCACCCCTCCTGTGTCTGGGCACTGCTGGGAGGACTCTGCACACACCCCTCCTGTGTCTGGGCACTGCTGGGAGGACTCTACACCCACCCCTCCTGCGTCTGGGCACTGCTGGGAGGACTCTGCACACACCCCTCCTGCATCTGGGCACTGCTGGGAGGACTCTGCACACACCCCTCCTGTGTCTGGGCACTGCTGGGAGGACTCTGCACCCACCTCTCCTGCGTCTGGGCACTGCTGGGAGGACTCTGCACACACCCCTCCTGTGTCTGGGCACTGCTGGGAGGACTCTGCACCCACCCCTTCTGTGTCTGGGCACTGCTGGGAGGACTCTGCACCCACCCCTCCTGCGTCTGGGCACTGCTGGGAGTGATAGGCACCCACCCCTCCTGCGTCTGGGCACTGCTGGTAGGACACTACACCCACCCCTCCTGTGTCTGGGCACTGCTGGGAGGACTCTGCACCCACCCCTTCTGTGTCTGGGCACTGCTGGGAGGACTCTGCACCCACCCCTTCTGTGTCTGGGCACTGCTGGGAGGACTCTGCACACACCCCTCCTGCGTCTGGCCATGTACGCTCCGTACATACATGGGTGGGGGTACGGTCCGTACGTGCACTGTTGGGGTGGGGGTACGCTCCATACATATGCGGGGGGGTACTGTCCGTACGTACACTGTTGGGGTGGGGGTACGCTCCATACATACGCAGGGGGGTACGGTCCGTACGTACACTGTTGGGGTGGGGGTACGCTCCATACATACGCGGGTGGGGGTATGGTCCGTACGTACACTGTTGGGGTGGGGGTACGCTCCATACATACGTGGGGGGGTACGGTGCGTACATACACTGTTGGGGTGGGGGTACGCTCCATACATACGCGGGTGGGGGTATGGTCCGAACGTACACTGTTGGGGTGGGGGTACGCTCCATATATACGCGGGGGGTACGGTCCGTACGTACACTGTTGGGGTGGGGGTACGCTCCATACATACGCGGGTGGGGGTACGGTACGTACTTACACTGTTGGGGTGGGGGTACGCTCCATACATACGCGGGGGGGTACGGTCCGTACGTACACTGTTGGGGTGGGGGTACGCTCCATACATATGCAGGGGGGTATGGTCCGTACTTACACTGTTGGGGTGGGGGTACGCTCCATACATACGCGGGTGGGGGTACGGTCCGTACTTACACTGTTGGGGTGGGGGTACGCTCCATACATACGCGGGGGGTACGGGCCGTACGTACCCGTGCCCACGCTGTGGAATGCTTGTGCGGCCCGTACCCAGGCCTTTGGCACATGGGTACGGGCCGTACCGTCATTGTTGGGGTGACGTGGGTGTGGGCGTGGTACGACTCGTACCCACGCTCTTAAGGCGTGGGTACGGTACGTACCTGTATTGTTGTGTTGCCGGTTCGCGTTGTCGCCCACTTCCGTTGTGGCGGACGCTGGCGTTGCTGGACACGCCCCCACCCCCTCGAAGTGACCAGGGCCTGGAGGTCAGGTATGTCCAGGGCATGTGTGCTGTGTGACTTGGGCGGGGTTTTTGTGTCCTGCCCCTGCCCCCCCCCCCTTTGCCCCTGGGTGTTGTTCTGACCTTCTGCGGCGTCTGCGTCGGTACCTGTAGAGGAGGTCGACTGCTATGAGGGCCGGGATGACACGTAGGTTCGGGTCCATGTCTGTCCGTCGCGTACAGGTGCTCCTTGTGCGCGTCGTCCTGATTTCCCGGCAGTTTTTTGCTCCCGGAAAATATTCTCCGTGCGGGGTGACGTTGGTGCGAATCGTACTTCCTGGTTCGTGGAACGCAGGCTGCATGCGTCCCGACGTCACGTCGGTGCTTTTCCGGATGTCATTTGTATGTTTATTTTCCTCGGTTGGTGTTTTGTACGATTCGTACGGAAATGGTGTTTCCGTACGAATCGTACTTGCATGTTTGTATAGTTTTACAACCGGGTACGAGTCGGACGGAGAAAACCCTCCGTCCGAAGGTTCGTACCCGGTTTTTCCAGGATCAGAATTGGCACCTAAATTGTTATACTGTTACATATGCTTGCATATATACATTGTCTCAGAACGATAGTGGAGCTCTTTGTCCTGTTCACTGTCCTGACACTTATTATAACTTTCGTTTGTTTCAGTTTATTGATCATTGCAACACATATTTTCTATACAAGAATCACTTAGGTTCAACAAGTATTGAAAACATCCCTTTGTGTATTTTTTGTATATTTCTCTGAGCGAAAGAGTGCATGCGTGTCTGAGCAAAAGGTTCTAGGTCTGTCACCACAGTTCTGCGGGAACAGGGTTGTCATGTTTAGTGGTTGCCAGAACTGTTCGCGCCCTGTTAAGGTTAGGGGGGCTTATGGTGGCACTGTGAGCTAGCTAGTCTAAGGGACGTATCCTGCGGAGTGTAAAGTGGCATAATGTGGAGTGGCGTAGAGTGGAATAGTGTAGAGTGGAGTAGCGTACAGTGGAGTGGTGTACTGAGGAGTGGCATGTAGTAGAGTAGAATAGCATAGAGTTGATCGGCGTAATGTACAGTTGCATACAGTGGCATATTGTACAGTGGATTGGTGTAGAGCAGAGGAGTGCACAGTGGAGTGGCGTAGAGTGGAGAAGCGTACAGTGGAGTAACGTACAGTAGAATAATGTTGAGTAGAGTGGTGTACAGTAGAATTCATGGAGTGGAGTAGTGTACAGTGGAGTGGCATACAATTTTATTGCATAAAGTTGAGCAGCATAGTTTGCAGTTGCCTACAGTGAAAGAGCAGACAGTGGAGTGGCGTACAGTGGAGTGGCGTACAGGTGAGTGGTGTATAGTGGAGTAGGGTACAGTGGAGTAGGGGAGAGTGGCATGGAATGGTATACAGTAGAATGGCAGTGGAGCACAGTGTTGTTGCGTAGAGTGGAGTAGCCTGTAGTGGAGTAGCGTATAGTGCAGTGGGGTAGAGTTGAATAGCATATCGTGGTGTGACATAGAGTGGAGTTGCGTACAGTGGAATAGCGTAAAGTGAAGTAGCGTAAAGTGAAGTGGTGTACAGTGCAGTGGCATACAGTGGAGTGGCATAGACTGGAGTGGCATGAGTGGAGTAGAGTGGAACAGCATATAGTAGAGTGGCTTAGAGTTGAGCTGCGTACCATGAAATTGTGTAGAGTGGAGTAGCAAACAGTGAAATAGCATAGAGAAGCGTACAGTGGAGTGGCATACAATAGAGTAGCAGTGCAGTGTTGTCAGAAATTGGGCTACTGGTTGAGGGGGGTGAAACCCTTACTGAAGCAGCAATCACAATCCTGGTCAGAGTGAGGCACAAGCAAATCTCAAATTAACCTGTGCTTAACCCTCTGGTAGCTTGGCACAGAGCAGTCAGGCTTAGCAGGAAGGAAATGTGTATAGTGTTTATGCAGCACTTCAAACAGTAATAAAGTTTAAAAAAACGCAAGACAAATCCCACACCACACTGTATTAATACACGGGGGCACATGTAGAATTATCACTGTACTGTTCTGGGACAGTGGCGGAAGCTGTTCACCAAATCCAGGGACCGCTGGACGACGAATCTCCATGTCATTCTGACAGATAACCAATGGACCGACGCCTTCAGCATGGTTAAGAATGTTTCAAGGAACTCCAGTTTCCACTGCACCCAATTAAATTTCTTGCACCAGACGTATCATACACCCCACCGCATATCGCGCATGTTCCCTGCAGCTAATCCAAATTGCCCATGCTGTAAGGTCCTAGATGCAGGGTTTTTCCACATGGCGTGGGATTGGTCAGGAGTGCACGGTGTGTGGTAGGCAGTGACACGAAGTACCTCTGCCCGGGTTGATACGGTGCTCTTGCCCTATCCAGAGTCCTGCCTCCTGGGAATCCACCCTTGAGACAAAGGAGACAAATATTGTTAGAAATAAGTATTCCGTCCAAGGAAGACAGGAGTCGGTAGAAGGAAGCACGACGTGAAGTTTAATAGCACGTCTATCCTCAACAAGTTACAAGTCAAGAATGCCCCAACTCTTCCACATGTCGCATGCCCAACCTTCCACCCTTTTCAAAGCAATACATTCTCCATATGACACGAGCTAGTCACGAGCTGCAGCAAAGGGTCACGCTCATGACAGCTCGCGTCATCTTACATTGTTCCCAACACACCTTCCCCCCTTGAAAAAGAAAGAGAAAAAAACAACAACAAAAAAAAACCACATAAACGTAAGCATAATATGATATTATGCTTACGTTTATGTGGTTTTTTTTTGTTGTTGTTTTTAATCTCCCAAACTAATTACACAATTAACCCATGACAAAATCCTTGTACTTTTCAGGAAGACGATGGGAGCGTACCATCCTAGAATTACTCGGATTACAAGCAGGAAAAGACGCTTCCTCATGGCAGTTATCATGTCCAAAATCAAGAAATACATTGCTACTATAATCATCTTGAGCACTAGGAACTCCCTTAAACAAAAAAACCCTGTTTAGATTCCACACAGAACCACCATCAATTCTGATAGCATTCTTGAACGTCTCAATTACTTTTCTTGGACTTGACCATACAGGACAACCTTTACCAACACCTTCCTTTTTTTTTATGCGAATCAAATCTCACACTTTAATCACGTGTTTAGTTGGTGGGCCTGTTTTTTTTTTCATATCATGTTTCATTTTATTTTTGTATAATTCAACTCTCCGTTGGACAGCTTCATAATCCACACTGAAAAAATCATTGGATTCATTCATGCCTTTCTTCATCCACCAGGGAGTTAATTTAGTACTAGGTTTGCGCCCTCTTAGAAGTTCAAAAGGACTAACCAAAGTGACCGAATTGGGAGAAGTTCTATATGCCAATAACATAGAATGTAGTGCATTACACCAATTTAAACCACTCTTAACAGATAATTGAATAGCCTCTTTAACAACACGGTTAAACCTCTCAACCTGACCATTTGCCTCTGGATAGAAAACAGAAATCCTCTTGTGAATGATTCCACACTTAACAAGAAAATCCTTCATTTCTTTGCTAACAAATTGGGGTCCATTGTCAGTTACAATTTCTTGCGGAATTCCTTCTCTACAAAATATCTCATCTAAGAACTCAATAACACTATGAGAATTGACTTCCTTGACCATCTTGACCTCAGGCCACTTTGAGTAATAATCAATAAGCATTAATCCAAACGATTCATGTTTGGGTAAAATGTTAAACGGACCAATGATGTCCAAACCAAGTTTACGCCAAGGACCAATCGGAAATTCAACAGGGTGAGGTTCCGGGCGTAGAGCACCAGCAGATTTGTCACTGTCCGAACACTGAACACATGAACGAACAAAATGGTCAACATGACTATCAATGCCTGGCCACCAAAATGCTTCCTTGACACGCCTCCTGGTAAAAGATATTCCCAAATGCCCCTCATGAGCAATTCCAAGAATTGTGTTTCTAAGGGAAAAAGGAGGAATAAACTTATCACCCCTCAAAATTAAGCAATTTTCGACAGCAAATTCATCCTGAACCTTAAAGAAACCCATCATGTCTCCAGATAGTCTCCTCTATTCCGGCCAACCTTGCAGTAAATACTTCTTGACATTAAGTAACTCTATATACTTTTCCATTTCGGTCAACCAAACATCTTCCTGTAAGGAAGATTGTTGACCCAACACTGAATTAACGTCCCCCATGGTGAAAGCTACTTCACATTCCTCATCCCTGCTCTTGTCTGGATATTCTGTAGGAGAGATCAACCTAGACATACAATCAGCATGTACATTAGCTTTGCCTTGAACATATTCAATCTGAAATTGAAAGGACTGTAATCTGGAAGCGAGTCTAGCAAGACGTGCGGACATGGTTCGCCCCCCACTAGGTGACATTAAAAAAACAAGAGGTTTATGGTTAGTTTTAATGACAAATTTCGTACCCCACAAAAAGGTTCTAAAATGTTCAGCTCCCCAAACGCAGGCTAACAACTCTCTCTCAATGACAGAATAGTGTTTTTCAGCATCTCTCAAAGCTCTAGAAGCATAGGCTACAATCCACTCTCTTCCATTGTCTCTCTGTAAAAGAACACCACCTAACCCAGTGCTACTAGCATCTACCATAATGATGCACTTTTTCCCACAAATAAAGGGCTTAAGACACGGGGCATTCACTATGAACTCTTTCAAAATCCCAAATGCTTTAGACATGTCTGCAGTCCACACAAATTTAGCATTTTTCTTTAATAGACCTCTGAAAGACTCTACTTTAGAAGCACAATTCGGTATGAATTTTGCGTAAAATTCAATAAGACCCAAAAAGGCTACGAGTTGTTCCTTGGAAGTAGGTATGGGAGCATTCATAATACTTTCAACGTGATTTTGTTTAGGTTTGATCCCCATTCCACTAATAGTGTGCCCTAACTATTCTACCTCTTTTTTTTTTATCTTGCATTTATCAAGACGTAGAGTAAGACCTTTCTTTGATAAAGCAGCAATAACACCTTCTAGATTGGAATCATGTTCTTCGTTATTTTTGCCATAAACAAGAATGTCATCTTGAAATGCAATAGCGCCCCTCAGTCCTTCTAAAGTGTCTCTCATGAGTCTTTGAAAAACTGAGGCAGCACTAGCAAGACCAAAAGGCATACAACAATACCTGTACAGTCCCTCAGGAGTGATAAATGCAGTGATGTTTTTTGATTCCTCTGCAAGAACCACTTGGTGGTAGGCACTAGCCAAATCAATACAAGAAAATACCTGAGCACCAGCCAATGTGGAAACCATCTCATGTAGATTGGGTAAAGGGTGGGCATCTACCCAAATCGCGTTATTCACACTGCGAAGGTCCACACATAACCTAAGTTCACCTGAAGGTTTAATGGAAATCACAATGGGAGAAACCCAAGGTGATGATTCTATGGGTTCAATGATATTATTTTGGCATCATTCTTTTAGTATGTCCTTCAATTTGTTTCTGTAAGTGAGGGGAACATTCCTCACTTTGTGACGAATAGGCACAACATTGTCGTGTAGTTTTATTACATGTTCAAAACCTTTGTACCTTCCTAATTTCCCACTAAAGACATCGGGAAACAAACCCTTTAATTTATTGACAATTTGAGAATCGTCATTGTGGGCAGTATTACACGATCCAACAACATAAACAGGAGGATCAGCTCTAGGGTCAATTTTAATTCCTAATTCTTGTTGGTGAGGCCACCCTAATAGTGATAATCCCGACCTTGCCACATATATTTTCCCAAAAGTATGACGACCAGAAAACACTATATTAGCACAAAAATAACCCATAAGATCGATTTTGTGTCCTGTGTAACCTCCAGGAGAAACATCTGGTGGAAAAAGGCTTTTCGTAGACCAATTTTCATTAAAAAACGCTTAACGAAATAATGGTGTACCAGGCACATGAATCTACCAGGAATTCAAGATTAACATCATCTACAGTGATAAAAAATGATGGGAATTTAGAGCACTCCCCACTATCACACACATTAATGACAGTATTGACCTCGTATTCATTGTCATCACCTAAGTTATAACTATCATCATGAATATAGTTCACTTTTTTAGGTATTGATTTAAAGAATTTCCCAAAATGACCCTTTTTATTGCATTTTGAGCAAGTTCTCCCAATAGCAGGACAGTTTTTGAAATCCACTAAATGTCCGTCACTTCCACATCTATAGCAAAGTAGTTGCTGATGATTTTTTTCTCGTATTTTGTAAATCTGGGTTTATTATCGATTTTTGAAGAGTTATCGTTCTTCTGTGGAAAGTATTTTCTTTGCTTGTCAGCATCTTTAGAAACATTGAAAACATCGCTTTTGTCATTTCCTCTAATTTCTTTTACGAACTTTTCAGAATGTTCAATTGATTTGGCAATGTCAATGGCATTGTTTAAAGACATGTCTGACGTAGTCCACAGGCGTTCTTGAACCTTTTTATTGTTTGTCCTCATCAATATTTGATCTCTAAGAACTTGCTCTTAGGATATATGCTCAAAATCACATGTAACAGCTAAAGATCTGAGAGCTGATACGAAATCTTCAACAGGTTCATCAGGTCGTTGTTTACGTGAGTAAAATGTAAACCTTTCCATTACAATGTTTTTCTTTTTTCCATACCGCAGGTTGAGTTGTGATGAAGCATAGTTATATACGTCAATATTTCCAGGATTGACTAAGGCAGGTAGAGTTTTAAATTCTTTCAGGGCGATTCCACCCAAACAATGCTTAGAAGGGAAAGTTTCCTCTCAGGTTCGCATTCCTCACCCTCCAAAACTTCTACATATGCTAAAAAAACAGGTTCCCAAATTTCCCAAGGCATGGGAGGATCACCAGGAGAAGATAAAAATGATGGAGGAGGAACAATGCCTGACATGGTGAAACACACAATGAAATGGTATTGATATCATCAAATATTCAGAAAAAAAATGATAATAATAATAATTGTGCTTATATGAATTATTAGGCTAAAGTTAGACACAATGGGCAGAAGAAAATGTTACCGCAGTAATTTCCCTCATTAAAACGATCCGCATTGACAGCTTCTCGTTGAATCACGGTGATCCGGGATTGTCGCTAGGATACCGTGCAACAAAGTGGAGTTTCCAGCTTCTTCGTGTTGCGTGACGCGTGGCGCTAACGTCAGAGTGCGTCTGACGTGCGTTCGGGTGCGTCTGATGCTTTGCGAGTTATGAACTCATCCAGAGTTCCAACCGTGACAAAAGTTCCTCAATTCGGCTGGAGCCCCTGAAATCCTTGCGATAATGCCACAACTCCAGTAGAATAGTAAGTTCCTTTCTCCTACGTTGAGAAGTAGTTCAAATGAGCATGTAAAAATAACGCTGTAACAATAAATCTTCTTCCGTATTTCGGATGGATACTTCCCGAAAAAATAAGTAATTAAGTTGGTTCGATTATAAGCGAATCCCGCTCGTCGCCAGTGTTAGAAATAAGTATTCCATCCAAGGAAGACAGGAGTCGGTAGAAGGAAGCACGACGTGAAGTTTAATAGCACGTCTATCCTCAACAAGTTACGAGTCAAGAATGCCCCAACCCTTCCACATGTCGCATGCCCAACCTTCCACCCTTTTCAAAGCAATACATTCTCCATATGACACGAGCTAGTCACGAGCTGCAGCAAAGGGCCACGCTCATGACAGCTCGCGTCATCTTACATTGTTCCCAACAAATATATCCACAGATTTATTGACTTAGCGTATGTGTTGTGCAAACGCCGGATTGCCATGGCGTGGGAATCACTGGCTGTGCTGGATACCTCTATTTGGCTTCACACCTTGCTGTGCGGGTCAAAAGCTGAGGCGGTGGTGCTGTCCAATGCCCAGTAGGGGGAGGGCTGAGAGGGGAGGTCTTGTGACTGTTGTGTGCTTTACCAACGACTTTCATGTGTCATTATTACTTCATTTGCACTGATATTGTTTATTCTTCTCACTGTTTGTTTCCTACTGATAGTGCTTGTGCAGAGGCAAGGTTACAAGTAGCCATCCAGCCTGCAGTGTTACCGTAATGGGCGAGTACTGAAAATGTAAAGTATGTTGAAAACATTTTTGTGCAGCAAGTAGCAGGCGTCCACACTAATGGACATGTTTGAATTGTTTTTAAAAATGACAATAAAGAAATGGAAAAAGAAATCCTATGGAAGAGACAGGCCTTGCACAAATTCAAGAGTGTTTTTTACTACCAGGACATGTAAAATTCAAAATTACATGTCCTACATTTTAAATATATGCACCCTTCATGTGGGCTGGTTGGCCCACCCTAGGGATAACTTATATGTATTAAAAAGGAAGGTTTGGGCCTGGCAAAAGGTATATTTTACCTTGTCGAAATGGCAATTTAAAACTGCACACACAGGGTGCAATGGCAGGTCTGAGACATGTTTAAAGGGTTACTCAAGTGTGTGGCATAATCAGTGCTGCAGGCCCACTAGTAGCATTTCATTTAAAGGCCCTTGGTAGACATAATACCACTTCACTAGGAACTTACAAGGAATTTAAATATGCCAATTGGGAATAAGCCAATTCTACCATATTTTAAGGAGAGAGCACAAGCACTTTTGCATTGGTAAGCAGTGGTAAAGTGTGCAGAGTCCAACAAAAATGAATTCAGCAACAATAGGAGGCGTGAAGGCAAAACGTTTGGGGATGACCCTTCAGAAAGGGCCAAGTCAAAGTAGAGTAAGCCTAGACTGGAGTGGCGTAAAGTGGAGTGGGTAGTGTGAAATAGTATATAGCACAGTGGCGTATAGTGGAGTGTTCTACAGTGGAGTGGCATACAGTCGAAAAGTGCGGAGTGTGTAGAATGGACCAGCATACAGTGGAATAGCGCAGATTGGAGTGGTGCACATTGGAGTGGTGCAGAGTGGAAAAGCGTAGAGTGGAGTGGCATACAGTGGAGAGGTGGTAGAGTGGAATGGTGTAGAGCAGAGTGGCTTTCAGTGGAATAGTGTAGAGTGGAGTGGTGTACAGTGGAGCAGCATAAAGTGAAGTGGCATAGATTGTGTTGCCTATGTGAGACCATGCATGACACAAAGGTAACACAAACCAATAATACATGTGGGCCGTAATTAGATACTGTGCCACGTTATACTGCATTATCTTCGTGGTACACCATGGCACATGCTGAGGAAAAGGCAGAATATAATTGGCTAAAGGCTGCCTCTATAAAATGAATAGGCAGGTATATTTGTTTTACTAAACTTTAGCTGTGTAGCGGGTTAGGGCTTTAGATTTAGAAATGTTACATGTTTGATTGTTGTTCTCTGTCTATCACCACTTTATTAAAGTGTTACTAGGTAGGGAAATGTATTCATATTTTTCTATATACATTTTTTAAATGGTTACACAACCCTGTGCTAGTACCTAGGAAGTATCATGTTTTTAGGTCTCGCCTACGCAGCGTGCATGCGCTGCATAGGAAAAAGACCTTTAGCCATCGACCTTTAGCCATCGCTTCACTTTTGCAAGCAAAAACGTGCACGCGTGCACGTTTGGCGATTCCCTTGAGCACACCCAACGAATATGGCACACAGACATAACAAGGGCGCCGACTGAGGAGAAAGACTGCCTCCTCTGCGGGCGGCATTCAAGAACGCAGCGGCCAATCAGCATGCAACCGGCGTGACGTACGCGATGTAAACTTCCCGAGACCTTTTCCTTGCGGGAGCGAGCTTTAAAACCATCTGTGCCTCCTCCCGCAAGGAAAAGGTCTTGGGAAGTTTACATCGCGTACGTCACGCATCCCCAAAGCCACCCGATCATGCCTATCCTCCCCAAGTGCACATCCTCTCCAGTACATTGCACATTGCTCCACTCCCGCTGCTATACGAACCCTGCACACGCGACCCCCGCCCGCAGGACCGCGTTCCCTTAGAACGCCTACAACGTCCCTCACCACCCCACCAAAACGAAATACTCCCATTCAACCATACCCAAACCTTGACAGCTCTTTCCCTGTCTTCACCTGCCCTACGAGGCCCGGGTAGAGGGGTGCACTCACTCCCCTCCCCCCCTCGAGGCCCCACCTTTACTACTCCGCATGTCCCACCTGCTGGTAGTGTCCCAGACTGTGCCCGTTGTCCCAATCCCACCTGCCTCAGCAGGATGAAAGGCTGAGGGCATGACGAACGAGCCCCTAACCCCCGCCCATGACTCGAGCAGCTTCCTGCATCCTCTCCCTAAGCATGAGAGCTACACCAAAACCGTCAGTCCTGGAGGGCACAGGACCGACGACTCCCCCCCCCCCCGTTCCACCGGTGTGTCCCGCAGTGATCCGGGCTGCCCCATCCCAAGTGCGCGTCTTCCATCAACTCCAGGACATGTCTGCCTGCTCACAGACGCCTGCCTCGACAAGCACAGTGTATCCAGTGCGAGGAGGCCATGGCAGCCTCAAAGTGCCTCCCTTCCAGGTGAGTGCAATGGTTTAGCGCCTAGAAGCCACGAGGCTTTGCAAGCGCTGCCCCATCAGAGGTGGGGGGTTGACCGAGCCAACACAGTGCTATTGTTTCTGGTTAATGAACCCAGGGCTGGAGGCTATCCGAGGTCTATTCGTGGTGCGCGCTGAGACCCTCCCCAGAGAGAGACCGAGAAAGCCTCTATGTGCTGCCCCGCCAGGTGAGGGCCGGGGAGCACCACCAACAGGCTGCAGTGCCTGTTGAAGCAACCCCTCCACCACACAGACCAGATTGAGAAACCGGCCCAGTCACTGATAGACAGCCCCCCCCTCCCCGTGTTCTCCTTATCTTCAAATTCCTTCTCCTGGCCGACCACGCCCCAACTTGTAACTAAGCCTCAATGCTGCCCCTTCCCCCGCTGTGGCGCTCTTACGTCTCCCTCTAACCCTCGCCACCCGCACCCTCCCCCGCGAGCCTCCAGCCGTCTGAGAAACCGTCTCCACAATCGGCGGGAGGGTGCTACTTCTACCCGACATGGTGCCGCTATCCCCTGCATGCCACCCCTGTGTACTAATGACTCCTGGTATTGTAGAAATGGCGCCAACTCATTAATTCTAGGAGCCACGCCCCCTGTAGTGCCTGGCATCGCAACTCCCCATGCCCCCCACCAGATGTTAGGGAACACCCAATGTATACATGGCATGCCCCACCCCGTCCTCCTTATCTTAAATTCCTCCTCCTGAGGCGGCTAATACCACATCCCCCTTGAACTTTAACGTGTCTTTCTCCCCCATAACCTGACTCCGGTATTGCTGCACTTTTACCTGTGCACCCATTGGGTCACAGATGGTCAAGAGCCTTTTTAAGGTACTAAGAGGAGATTAATTACTCTGCCCAGGATCACAGGATGTTGAACCACGCCGAGATCCAAACCTAATTCCCCCGCTCCAAACTCGGCAGCTGTGAGCATAAGCCCCCTCCCCTATTGCCTACTGTTTTCTCACGTTATACCTTTTACCCACGAGCCCCATTTACGAGCATCCAGCAGCCCGAGACACCATCCCCCTTCCCAAGCGTTATCCCTGCTCCCAAGCCTTCCTGCGCAGGAAGGGGGGTGAACATTCCCCACCCCATCCCACATTTGTACCCAGACTCATATAACCTCACTGTAGTCCTCCTCATTCCTTGTGCCACACTTCATCCCTCACAGATTGTAACCTATTAGTAGCCTGAGCCCTGCAACCATCCATCGCCTCTGAATGGCGCTTGCAACCCCACTATGCAATCTCCCAGCATTTGTGTGCAACCCGATCGTGCCTACCTTCTGTAATTCACCTTACTGTGCCTATTCCAATCCCCCTGTTGCCCACCAAAACTCTAGGCTTGTGGCAAGCACCACATCTCTCGCCCTCCACTCCTGAAGGATGTGCTCTTCCCCACCCCTTGTCTCAATCCTGTTGCTGGATGACTTTGTGCAGGGGGCAGTGCAGTCCTCAAGCATTGGCATAGCCAAAAGGTCTCACCTTTGGGACCTTAGAAGTGTTTAACCATGCAACACTTGATGTTGTTGCACCAAGGATATTGTGCTGGATAACTAAACACTTATAAGGTCCCAAAGGCAAGACCTATTGGCTATGACAGTGCTTGTTTAAGAAATGGTATGTTTTTAAAAATAAATCTTTTAAGGTTCAGCAGTAATTTCTTGGCATTTCTGCAGTACTTTGTACACTTTTTTCATAAAGATTTAAATATGAAAATATGCAAAAAAAATTAAAATACACTGTAGTACACTATATTTGTGAAATATAGTGTATTACAGTGTTTTAAAAAAAAAATGTTTACAGATTTTTTAAAAATATTGTAGTACTTCCTAGATTGTACCACAGTACACCATGAAATGTTTTAAATATATATAGAAACAATATATAATTTCCCCTTCCCATTACCAATTTAATTAAGGGGCAATAGTTAGGGAAAATTATAAAACCTAACCTAACCTTACCTCTAAGCCCCTAACCCAGAACACAGGGAAAGTGTGACTGGCCTTTTACTTTTGAAAAGGCAGTCATTAGCCAATCAAATAATGACTTGTCATTGCCATGGCTGTAGTTTTTCAAAATTTTGGGAAACTACAGCTGTCACAGATAACACTTAAATATAATGCAATATAACCTTAAAAATACTTAGCCTAATTACTGCTACTACCTAAAACTATAATCTGCTTGCCATAATGTATAATCCTGCCAAATTTCATGGAAATCCATAATGTATAATCCTGCCAAATTTCATGGAAATCCATTCAGCCGTTTGGCCGCTACGCGTGAGTATAAAGTCTATTGAAAATGCAGTTGTGCCAAAGGAGTTTTGGGACCTTCCTTTTTTCTTTGCACCCCCTTGATGAACTAAGCAAAACTTTGCATTGTCTGCCAATGTAGAAAAAGCCATAGCCCTGGAAAGTTTCGGGGAGATTTGTCATATAGATGCCAAGTCTTATGTGAGCAAAAATCTGAGGAATTCCTATCTATGAAAATCCTAACTCTAACTATTTAAAAATAAAGACTATTTTTTAAATTATTTTTATTTAATCACTAGTTTAGTAATTATTTTATAAATAAAAATTATAATTGTAATTTTAAGTTTCAATCTAATTTAATTTTACTAAAGCCAACACCCCCCTAATTAATAATAACAATTTTGAATGTAATATAACTTAATTTTTCATTAAAACGAATCATCCTTATACACTAAAAATTCCCTACTACTCCAAAACATTACTCATCCATTAACCCTAAAAACGACATATCAACCCAGAAAATGGCCCATCCCTACATCCAAAAACTCGTTACCAAATTACCACCATAAAAAAAATTGCGAACCCTAAAAACCCTTAGCAACCTCTAAGAACTATTTATCCTTGAACCCTTAAAACGTTCCCACCTTTGGACCCTGTAAAAAAATTCCACATACCATTTAAAACAAAGTTAAATCCCAAAACATATACATACACATATTTAACTTTATTTTCAATTGTACTCTTTAATTGAATAGATTTAAGAATTAAAACTAGCCATTTTTAAATAATTACTATTCCTATATGTTTAATTCAATATATTGTAATATTCACCAACTAAAATGTAAGTATTTTGAATTACAGTTCTAAATTTAGAGCACTATAATTAAATGCACATAACCTTAGTATACATATATTCACTGGAAAAAACAAAGATCAAAGTGACGTTATAGTTAGGTGAAAATGGATGTTAAAACATTACGGGCCTGATTTATGAGAAATTGGTGTAAGGCAGTCTTCTTGCGGCGCTGCCCTACGCAAATGTGAAAGGGCAAGAATGCCCCATATTATGTAATACTCCTGTCCTTTTCACCTGCACTGGCACACAATTTGCTGCCTAGCGCCAACATAGGCACCCTTGGCCCATGACAGGATTGTTTTTGTGCAATCCTGAGAGGCATTTCCCTCTTTCTATGTGTTCTGCTTGTTTTCCTGCTTTGAATGTGCTTTGCAATGAACAGCACACCCACACTTGGGAAAAGGCTTAAAGCATACATTCGGTACCAGAAGGAATCACTTCCAGTATAAAACCCAGGCTTCAAACAATGCAGACACCCTTGCACTATCGATCTGAAAGAAACACGTTAGTTAGATTCCTCACCTTAGAATATCCCCAGGCGTCAGGCTGGATCCGGAAAGATTTTCCATCAGCAACACCCCTTGCGTGTCGCTAGGTGTTGTCTGCGGCTCCGCGTCTGTCGTCGGAGTCGTGCGCCAGAATGACGTCGTCGGCGTACTTAGACGCCGCCCTCGCGCGCTGACGTCAGCGCCGATCCGGAAAGAGCTTACCCCTCAGTCACTTTTTGACTAAACTTTTTTGACTCTTTTTGGTCTTCTGTCGACTTGACTCTGGTGCCGGTAGGATGCCTGGTTTTAAGGCCTGTGACTCCTGTCATCTACTGATGTCGGTGACGGACCACCATCGCCGGTGCCTTTACTGCCTGGGGCCCGACCATGATGCGGAGTCGTGCCTCGACTGTCAGGCCTTGATCTCGAAGGCTAGGCGGGAGCGGTCCCGTAAGCTTCTCGAGCTTCGGCACTCGGCTCCACGCCGTTCACGGTCCCGGTCCAGGAGGTCCAAGAACCGGTCGCGGAGCCACAGTCACCATCATCGCTCGTCGGGCTCGAAGTCTTCGGGTAAGTCGGAGCGCTCGAAGAAGTCCAAGAGGCGACACCGCTCTTCGGACTCCCCTCGCCGGTCGCGCGACTTGATCGAGGGTCAGGGTGGTCCCACCCCCGTGGCTCCGTCGGAGCCGCAGGAGCCGCATCCGTCTCCATACCCGCCGGTCCCTGGGACTGACGCGACTCCGGCGGAAATCAGCGCCTCCCTCTCAGCCATGAGGGGCCTGGCTCCGCCGTCGACGCCTGCTGGCGTGCCTTGAGGCTCCGCGGGCTCGACTGGGCGACCTGGCGAGCCGGCAGCTCCGGCCCCGGCGCCGTCGACGACTTCGGTCCCGACGCCGCAGGTCCTCGAGGGATCCAGGCCTGGATCTCTGCTGGTGCCGGTCGACCTCACGATGCCTCCTCCGCCGGCGCCGGCACCCGTCCCCGGCGCCGTCCCCGGACGACGCCGTTCCCCGGACGACGCCGTTCCACGGTTTAGCCCTGGTCCGGGCCCGGCGCCGGTGCGGCGCCGCTCGACGCCGCATCTGACGCCGATGCATGAGCAATTCATCTACCGCCCGGCTCCGGTTATTCTTCCTGTTTATCAGGAATCGGATGACGGGGGCGACTGGGAGGGGCTGAGGACCCTATGGCTAGACAGGCCGACCTTTCACAGGACTGGGCAGACGAACTGGGGGATGCCAGTGGTCTGGACACCTCCCCGGACGCAGGTTTCATCTCTCCTCCGACTGTGGCCTCGGAGGAAGGTGCAGCTTTTTCAGTGGTGCTACGCAAGGCGGCCGATGCCCTTGGGCTGGAGTTGCCTGCTGTGGCCGTGAGGACTAACGTCCTCACAGAAGTGCTTCAACCGTCAGCAAGCTCCACAGAGCCTCTGCTGCAGTTCAATGAGGCACTTGTAGACGTTCTGCAGGGCACCTGGTCCAAGCCCTGCTCTGGGCGACCCCAGTTTTCTGTCCCAACACCCCACTCCCGAGTGTCTGGTTATCCAGGGCTCGACTTCCCAATCCTCCTTCCCGTCCGCTCCTCCGGATCGGGAATCCAAGAGGTTGGAACAGTTCGGAAAGAAGCTGTTCTCTTCCCTGAGTTTGGGTCTGTGGTCCTTGAATACCGCTTGCCTCTTGGACCGTTATTCCCACTCTCTGTGGGATGCGGTGGAGGACGTGCTGCCCCTGTGTCCGGAGGAGGCCCGGTCACGGCTCACCCAGGCGCTTGCTGATGGGCGAGATGCAGCACGGCATGCCATACGGTGTGGACTAGACACCACAAACTCGCTGGGGCGGGCAATTTCGACCACGGTGGCGCTTCGTCGCCACGCCTGGCTGCGGTCCACGTCTTTCTCGGGGGATGTCCAGAGTACCCTCATGGATATGCCCTTTGATGGCACTCACCTTTTTGGCGAGAAGGCGGATAGTGCGCTGGCTCGTTTCAAGGACTCCCGGGCTACGGCCAAGTCCTTGGGTCTCTCGGCCCCGCGGCCGCAAACTTCCACCTTTCGTCCCTTTCGTGGCCAAGGAAGGGGTGCCTCCTCACGTCCACCTAGCCACCGGCCGCAGAACCAACCTGCACGCGGACGTGGATTCCGCCGAGGCGGTACTGGAGGACAACGTGCCGGTCAGTCCACATCCACCTCGGCAGCATCCGCCTCAAATCCCTTCTAGTCCGAGCTTTCAGGCCCATTCCACGCCAGTGGGCGGCAGAGTTCGCCATCACCTGCTCCACTGGCGTTCCATCACGTCGGACAGGTGGGTGCTGCAAATCGTCCGAAGGGGCTACTCCCTCCCCTTCGAGACGACCCCTCCAGCCATGCCACCACAGTACCACCGCATGTCGGGGGATCACTTGAATCTTCTCTGGGAGGAAGTTACGGCCCTCTTGGCCAAAGAGGCCGTTGAGCGCGTTCCTGGTCCAGAAGTAGGTCGTCGTTGCTATTCCCACTACTTTCTGGTTCCCAAGAAGGGCAAAGGGGGCCTACGCCCTATCTTGGACCTCAGGAAGGAGCGGTTCAAGATGGTCACCTTAGCTCAGGTTCTGGCTGCCCTAGACCCAGGAGACTGGATAGTAGCGTTGGACTTGCAGGACGCTTATTTTCACATCCCCGTCCTGCCGGCCCACCAGCGTTACCTGCGGTTCATGGTGGGTCAGGAGCATTTTCAATTCACCGTGCTCCCCTTCCGCCTCACCAGTGCCCCTCGGGTGTTCACGAAAGTGATGGCGGTTGTTGCAGCTCATCTGCGCAGATCAGGGGTTCCAGTCTTCCCCTATCTCGACGACTGGCTGTTGAAGGTGGGCTCGCCCCAGGCAGTCGTCTCCCACCTCCAGACTACGGCTGACCTCCTGCATTTGCTGGGGTTCTCCATCAATGTGCCGAAGTCACACCTGAGACCCTCCCAGAAGCTCCTCTTCATCGGAGCGGTTCTAGATTCGGCGCAGTTCCGGGCTTATCCTCCGGAGCAGCGGGTCCGGGATATTCAGGCTCTGATTCCCATCTTTCGGCCTCTATCCTGGGTTTCGGTCAGGTTGGTGCTGCGGCTTCTGGGGCTGATGGCCTCCTGCATCCTGTTGGTGCATTATGCCAGGTTGCGAATGCGGGCTCTGCAGTAGGACCTGAAGTTTCAGTGGGCCCAGCATCGTGGCAATCTGTCCCACCATGTCTTGATCTCGGATGGCACTGCGAAGCAGTTGCAGTGGTGGCTCACGAACCGCGATTGGGTCTGCGGCAGATCCCTCTCCCTACCCCAACCGGAGCACGTAGTAGTGACGGATGCGCCCCTCCTGGGATGGGGGGGCCACATGGGGGAGGCGGAGATCAGAGGACTCTGGTCTCCGGCA
This sequence comes from Triturus cristatus, assembly GCF_964204655.1. Classification (NCBI taxonomy): domain Eukaryota; kingdom Metazoa; phylum Chordata; class Amphibia; order Caudata; family Salamandridae; genus Triturus; species Triturus cristatus. Next base: position 791,233,302 of record NC_140580.1, read on the forward strand.
GAGTCTCGGCTCCATATCAACCTTTTGGAGCTGAGAGCGATCCGACTTGCACTGAAGGCATTCCTTCCCGTTGTCCGGGGAAGTGTGGTGCAGGTGTTCACGGACAACACCACCGCCATGTGGTATTGCAATAAACAGGGCGGGGTGGGGTCATGGACCCTTTGTCAGGAGGCTCCGCGCCTCTGGACATGGCTGGAACACTTGGGCATCACCCTGGTGGTTCAACATCTGGCGGGCTCTCTGAACGCCAGAGCAGACGAACTCAGCCGCCGGTGCATGATGGATCACGAATGGCGTCTAAACTCGGACGTGGCGCAAGACCTCTTTCGGCAGTGGGGAGAGCCTTGGTTAGATCTATTCGCCACTGAAGAGAACGCGCAATGTCCGCAGTTCTGCGCGTTGGAATTTCCAAGGTGGCACTCGCTCGGGGACGCCTTTCGTCACGAGTGGAGTTGCGGTCTGTTGTACGCCTTTCCGCCTATACCACTTCTGCTCAGAGTGCTGAAGAAGATCAGGCGCGACTGGGCCCAAGTCATCTTAGTGGCTCCGGATTGGGCACGAAGGTACTGGTATCCCGAGCTACTCAGTATGTCAATCGATCCTCCGACACACCGGCCTCTTCGGGAGGACCTTCTGTCGCAGCAGCAGGGGACGGTTCTCCACCCGAACCTGTCCAGTCTCCACCTCCATGCGTGGAAATTGAGCGGCGACAGTTGATGCCATTTGACTTGCCTCCTGAAGTCTGTGACGTTATTCTGGCAGCCAGGCGTCCCTCCACTAAAACGGTATATGCCTGCAGGTGGAACAAATTTGCGGCATGGTGCACAGCAAAGGCTGTGGATCCCCTTTCCGCCCCTCTTTCTGAGGTTCTCCTCTTTCTTCTCTCTCTAGCCCAGCAGGGCTCTGCTCTGGGCACCTTGAAAGGTTATCTATCAGCTATCTCTGCTTTCTTACGACTTCCTGATCAGCCTTCTCTTTTCAAATCCCCTGTTGTTTCTCGTTTCCTTACGGGCATTACTCACATGTTTCCTCCTGTCCCCTTCGTAATGCCTCAGTGGGATTTGAATTTAGTTTTGACCTTTCTGATGTGCGCTCCCTTTGAGCCTCTTCACAATTGTCCCATTCGTCTTCTGACTCTTAAGTCTGCTTTCCTGGTAGCTATCACCTTGGCTAGACGGGTGAGTGAGCTCCAGGCGTTATCGTCTAAGCCTCCTTTTCTTTCTGTTCATCCGGACAAGTTTGTCCTCCGGACTCGTCCTTCCTTTCTTCCAAAAGTGGTAACTCCCTTTCACATCGGGCAATCTGTTACCTTGCCCACCTTCTTTCCGCCTCCGAATCCTTCGGAAGAGGAAGAGAGGCTCCACCGTCTGGACCCAAAACGGGCGCTGTCCTTTTATTTGGACCGCACCAAACAGTTCCGGGTGGACGACCAGTTTTTTGTTGGATACGTGGGTGCTAAGAAGGGAAGGGCAGTACACAAGCGAACCATCTCATGGTGGGTCGTATTGTGTATAAAGGCTTGTTACTCCTTCGCTAAAAATGACCCTCCTGTAGGGCTGAGAGCCCATTCCACCCGGGCCACAGCGGCTACTACTGCCAGGGACGGGGAGTCCCTTTGCAGGACATCTGTCAGGAAGCAACGTGGGCCTCGCTGCACACGTTCGCCAAGCATTATTGCCTGGACAGCCAAGTCTGGAGAGATGGCTTCTTTGGCCGTTCTGTTCTCCAGGACTTTCTGGTGTGATCTTGGTTCGCAGAACCACCACCGGGGTTGGTATTGCTGGGGTATCTATTGTAAGGTGAGGAATCTAACTAACGTGTTTCTTTCAGATGAACAAGTTACTTACCTTCGGTAACGATGTATCTGTAAGAAACATTAGTTAGTTAGATTCCTCAACGACTCACCCATCCTCCCCGTTCTGCGAACCGACATCTAGGGTTAAGGCTATCCTTTCTAGGGCCCTAGATTTTTTGTCACCAGTGTCGGTCTCTTGCATGGCTCTACGTTCCTGGCGCGGAAAGCTATGTACCAGAACGGACGTCAGCGCGCGAGGGCGGCGTCTAAGTACTCCGACGACGTAATTCCGGCGCACGCCGCCGCCGATGGACGCGGAGCCGCAGACGACGCCTAGCGACAAGCAAGGGGTTTTGCTGACGAAAAATCTTTCTGGATCCAGCCTGACGCCTGGGGATATTCTAAGGTGAGGAATCTAACTAACTAATGTTTCTTACAGATGCATCGTTACCGAAGGTAAGTAACTTGTTCTTCAAGAGTGTCTGTGTTGGTACCAGTGCAGGGAGAGAGCAGAACAACACTAAATCTTGGTAGATATGGTGCTGTTCTGCTCTCTCCCTCACGCAACAGCTCACAGCAACTGTACTTGCTGTGTTGTGTTGCATGATTACATGATAAATCTAGGCTCTGATACATGAACAGGTCTGTCATCTTGTAGAAATGAGCCAATTTTCTTCTTAGCAATTTTCTGTACTGGTCTGATGTGTTGATGGCGCAAGATGAAAATTGAACGGTCATGGTCAATTTCATCTGTTGGAAGTCTTGTTCTAATACAATGTGCCCACTTAAGCTACAGGGATTCAGTAACTTGTATAGTCAACAAGTGAGAAATAAGATTGATCAAATAGGCTAGTATGTTACCAGCTGTGCTTCTACAGAGCTACTCTCCAAAGCAGTGATTTTAAATTGAAGATAAAAGACGTCATGGCCTCAGTCGATTGTTCAGTCAGTCATTCATTTGTCTTATGCGTTAAGGCACTTTTCCGCTGAGTCCATGCGTTTTTTGAAGTAGAGAAATCAGTTGTACTTGATTTGAATTCCACAGTTACATTAGAGACTGTGGAGTCTAGTTTAGTTATTGTTGGACCTATCATGGATATCTCCTTCGCGAATAGAGTTCAATACTACTTCCGTCATTTTCAGTGTGGCTTGCGTGTTATGTTATGTTATGCAGTTCTTTAGAGAACACTATAACCTAGGAGGGTATCCTGCTGCTGAAAATGTGTGACTCTAGCTAAGCCTTGGGCCTAGTGGGACTACTTGAAAAGCCAGGTCTTCAGCTCCTTGTGGAATTCAAGAAGTGAGGAGGAGGCTCTTATGTGTGGTGGCAGATTGTTCCACACTTTAGGAGCGATGTAGAAGAAGGCTTGTCTGCCACATCTGGTTTTCTGTATGTGTGGGATGTGTACAAGTAGAAGCCCAGACGAGCTAATGTACATGGAAGGTCTGCAAAAGCAGATGCAATTGTTGAGGTATGCTGCGCCAGTGTCCTTTAGTGACTTGAAAGTGTGAGTGAGGAGTCTGAATTGTGGTCATCCGTGTATAGGGTGTGAGTGGAACTCATTCAGGTGTGGTGTGATGTGAGTGTGGCATTGGAGGTTGAGAGAGATTCTGGACGCCGAGTTCTGAAGGGTCTGCAGCCGTCTGGTTAGTATTTTGATGATGCAGGCATAGAGGGCATTCCTTTAGTACAGCTTCCAGTCAGTAAGGAGCATATCCTTCAGAGTGCATGTCCTTGGATTCTGATGTTGTGTAGGCATTAGATGAGGATGGTGCTGAGCTGGGGTCAAATGCTGCAGAGAAGTCCAGGAGGATGAGGGCTGCTATGTCTCCTCCATCCAGTCATGCGGGTGTCATCCATGGTGGTGATGAGGACAGTTCCTGTGCTGTGGTTGGGTCTGAAACCATACTGAGTGGTGTCCATGAGTTGGTGGTCATTGAGTTATTTGGGGAGGTGTCTGTTGAAGATTTCTTTTAAGACCTTGGGGGGGCGTGACAGCAGGGAGATCGGTCTGTAGTTTGCGACTGTTAAATGGTCTGCAGAGCATTTCATTAGCCGTGGGAGGACAATAGCGTGTTTCCAAGTATATGAGAAGGTCATTGTTGGAAAACGAGGCATTAATTGTGAGGCCTGCACACAAACAATATGTCTACATTTGTCCTTCACTGGGAACCAAACACCCCATTGTAGCGATTGACTCTCAGAGGGTAGAGTTGCAGAGCAGTCTAAGGCTTACTCAAGGGAGTTGGTGTGGGCTAGTAATCACCATTTACATGTACGCAGAAATAACACTCAATAATTGGTTGTCCAGTCTATACTTTTCTTTATAAAAAGGAAGAGTATATTTATTACACACACACACACACACACACACACACACTACTCAAAACTATGCACCAACTTACAAATATACATAAGCTGTTGGAATTACTTTGTGACTTTGCATAACATTCCCACCACTCCCGCAAGGGGGGGGGGGTCTAGTACCACCACTCCCATGTATGCACATCATCTTGCCTCCTAATGCAGTGGGTTGACCATAACCTGGAGTGAGGGCCCTTCCCACTGGCACCATACCAGTGGCAGCCCAACCTTTTCTTTCACCAAGCATGTATAATGGGAACACCTGCCATAGTGACACATAACCCTCACTGACCATCTCATACTGACCATACAGTATACACCCTTGAGTCACAGTGGCTGACAGTCTATGTTGTTCTTCAACTAACACAGTAGCAAGAATACATGTCTAAGCATCCTTTAGAATGACAGGTACTTATCATATCTGATAACAGTTATAATGCAATGCAATTAAAGCCCCTACAAGGCATTCCAGTTATAATCACAGGATTTAGCATTTACAGCCAGGCACCCTAGAAGGAATGCCTAGCAACATAACCCCATTCGCTTATCAGTTCACATATCACATGCGACTTCCAGTCCCCAAAAGAAACAACATCATGTAAATGCACCACTTGTGCAATTGCCCTTTTTCACCTCTAGTATATGCCTCTCCCAAGACATCCAAAGTTCAGCCCTTCACACCTTGGTGCAGTCCCAAACACCCACACCCAGCTGTAGAACAAAACTTCCAGCCAAAAGATGGTGTTGAAGCATGGCTGAGCCCTTGAGGGGTTCTTTCCTTTCAGTCCCCAGAGACTGAGGGTGGGGATGTTTCACTTTCATGATGAGGGAGTCTGTGTTGCTCCTGCAGCTCTGCCTGCAGTGTTGCCAACAAATGGTGGTGGCCTCATCCTCCTGGGGCCACCACACGCCAAAAACAAGCAGGTTGTCCTGAAGGCTTCCGTATGCCTTTGCAAGGCATTATGGGGCACTTCCACACTTGGCGTGCATATTGTATCAGCGGCTCTCCCGCTGCTCTGGGGAGAACCATGCTGCCTCGCTGGCGGCCCCTCGCCATGTCTCCACTTCTCCGGGGGCTTGGTCCCGCCCGGGCACCCTGTATCCAGGTGAGTTTGGAGAGCAGCTTGGGGAGTCCCCGGCTGCTCTCGCTGGCTCCCCGACTGGCCAGCACCCTCACGTGCTGCAGCGGGAGCCGGCTCTTAATTCTTGTCTGCCTGCTCCTGCGGGCAGAGATGGTTGATGCTGCCGGTCTGGTGGGGCCTTGGGGGAGTACAGTGGCACTCCCCCTCCTTCCCACTGCTGCAGGAGAGTGCAGCGGGGGAGTGCAGCAGCACTCCCCCCTTTTCTCCCCTCACACGGGGCCCGGAGTTAAGGATCCCGGACCCCCAGGGAAATCTTCACTGGGAGCGTGACGGTGCTCCCAGAGTTCTGCCTTCGTCGGCACCTGGAGTTGGGGGTATTGCACCCCTGGAGGTTTTTCACGGGGCTCGCGATGGCGCTCCCCGACTTCTCTCTTCACGGGGGGTGTGACAGCGCTCCCTGACTTCTGCAGGTCCTGGAGTTGGGGGTCCCGGGCCTCTCTCACTATTTCCAGGGGGGCACAACGGTGCTCCCCTGCCTCTGTTTTTGTCGGGGGCCAAGGTAGGCTCCTGGCACCCCCACAGGCCACTTCACAGGAAGGGCGACGGTGCTCCCTGACTATACTTCAAGGGGGGACAGGGTGAAGAGCCTTGGGCCCTGTGGCACCTTCCCGGGGGCGCAATGGCGCTCCCTGGCTTCACTTTCTTTTGGGGCCAGCCCCGGGACTTGATCCACCACGGGGGCACATCCAAGACCGGCGGTGGAGCCCCACGCACTTCATCATTGGTCTGATTAGAGGTCAATGGTCGCCTACCTTCTGGGGGGTATATCTCAGGCCCCAGGGGACCGATCTTCACCATTCTGGCCTTTTCTTGCTCCTGGTGGCCAGCCCTAGCCACCTGGAGCACTTTTCACCACCCTCCTCACCTCCAAGAGGGTTAATCTGCAAGGTGAGTCATTACTGGCTCCCTGCGCCAGCCTTTCACCTTGCTCAGCTTCTAGGCCTCTGTTTTCCTTGTGCAGAGGCCCAGACGTCTCCTAACTGGCCCTGGACTCCCTCAAAGGCGCAGTCCAAAGTCCTGGGACAGTCAGGGGGTTCCTCCTTCCAACTGCCCATGGCGCCAGGCTACAGCACCAGTCTTTCTCAGCAAGACCACACCCCAATGAGAGATTCCTGTGCAAGAAATTGGAGAGGGCTGGCAGGAAGGCACTTCTGCCCTATCCTGCAGCGACACATCACTTCTCTGCCCCTGCTCCCTCCTTCCTGCACAGGCCTCTGGGATACTTCAAGATGGCGTCATCCAGGGGTCTCATGCCACATGGTCTCTAAAAAGCCCCCTTCCCCACTTGCTGACTTCTTGGCCCGGAGCAGGACTGGTGCCTGGCACCGGGTGACAGCTGCTGATGGATAACCTACAGCTTCACCCCCATCTCTCCCTCCTGGAGAGAAGACCTTTGCTCTTGGAATGCTTGCAGTTAGGGGCTAGGCCTGTGATGTTACAGCTTGGGGAGGAAGGTAATTAATCCAGCCTGATAGGGTCACACTCGGCCAGGCTCTGGTTATGAGCTGAGTCAGAGGAATATGACATTTCTAGATAATCCATAAGCATTACAGATATGGCTTTGGACTCAGCAGAATACTTCATTTACACAACTTACAGTGTACTTTGGTGCATTTCTGGAATTTGTAGGCCCTAGGGAAGTGAAACTGCCCCATGTGGTCCCTGTCTTCATAGGAGAGTAATGGAGTGTTCCTACAGTGTAACAGTAAAGCACACTGACGTTCTCATACATGTGTCTCCCCACATTATATAGCCTATTTCATGTCACCACCCAACTCTGCATAATTCCTGCCACACCATTTTATCTATACCTGCTCCTGAGCTGCACACAACAGGAATCTCCTCCACGCAGCCCTTAGACAGGTGCACACGTGTGTGCACACCTAGCTACATGTAACCAGTGGCCCTTACCCTGGCTGTAGCACAGCGGCCTTCTATCACAAGGCGGACACCGGTGAAACACACATGCAGTCTGTTCCATCATGAGTTTACCGTGGGTGAGTCCCAGCTTATGAGGCTCTCCCATAGTAAAAGCTTAAAAATTAGGTGTTCAAAAAGGGAAAAATCCGGGCAGCTCAGATGGTCAGAACCACCTTCTAACAGATGTGGATGAGATGAAAGGGTTCAAATGGGTGTGAGCATGGCACTGATGGGTTGCAGTTCCCTACAGTAGGTGTGGTGTAGGCAGAGGACAGGAGACTGATAGGGCTCCTGAGTAAATGGACTTTATGGTGGCAACGGTCTCCTCTGGGGTGATAACTGGCCATGTGGTTAGCACTGGTTCCTTAGATATGATCGGGAGGTATTTGGCAAGGTCCCTCTGGTCCGGTTCTGGGTTGAAGATGCGGTAAAAGGCAGCGATTTTGTTACTGAAAAATTGAGAGAGATTATTGTAGAGACCTCGTGAGGGGGTGATCGAGTTGGAGGAGGCTGATGGTGAGGTAAAATCCTTCACAATGGCAAAGATTTCTTTGCTTCTGTTGGTGCCGGCATCGATGCAGTCTGCCAGAGTGGTGCATTTGCTAGTCCGGATCATTTGGTGGTTGCATATACAGACACGTTTGAAAGTGCTCCTGTCTGCATTGTCTTGTCTCTTTCTCCATTTGCGCTCAAGTTTTTTGCTGTGGTGTTTCATCAGTCTGAGTACCAATTGGCCTAGGCAATAGATTGCGTTGTATTTCTGAGTTTGAGGGGGACCAGGGAGTCAGTACAGGAGGTGATCCAATTCTTGATGCCTTTAAGGAGGCTGTTTCCGTGTTTGGGTTGGTGGGTGTTGAGAGCGGTATTCCAGTCCTTCGCTGTAGAGCACTGGTGAAGAGCAGTTAACAGACATGTTGGCATAAAACACCTCTGATATAGAAACAAGATAGTTTCAATTTGAGTGCTTCGTTTTGGGCTTTACCACCAGATTTTTAAATGGAATGATAGATAACCCCCCCGCCAAAAAAAAATGTCAAATGTGTAACTCTAATATTTATCCCAGATTAGAAATTGCATGTTATACCTTTTCTCAGACTGTCAAAGCAAGTGGTGTAAATCAAACTACAAAAAGTGTGTTCTAGCCACAACGCAAGTCCAATACCTGGATTACACTTCAACCAATAGACTTATCAACCTCCAGATATGGAAAGCAACAGCTCCTAAACAGGAGTATACACACCGCAAAAAAATTCATTTTTAGGTTTTATGATGCTTAATTTCAACTTTTTTTCAGAAAATTGTGTGAGTCGTGGAGGACTTTTGCAGTTTATATGCACTTTCTTACAGAATAACCAATATCGGTTCCCCCGATTTGAAGACCTTATTTTTTTCAAACAGTGATGCTTTAGCCGGTTTATTGGGTGCAGACTTGGCCTAAAAAACGTCTGATGGTATTTCCCCAACCTGAACATTAACATATGATCTGCGGCTAGATAAAGTGTCTACAAGATAAGGCGTTAGCGGAGGTAAGTAACTTGTCCTCTGATAGAGATTCCAGATGCAGATTCCTTACCTTAGAATAGATACGCCAGCAATACCTCCCCGAGGTTGGATTGTGAAGCCAATTTAATTATAAAGTTCTGTAGGGCAGAACAGGTGAAGTGCCCATCACAACCTGACTGTCCAAGCAGTAAATGTAAATGTGTTGTACTTGTATAGCACACTGTTACCCAAGGGTTTCCTGGCGCTGTACTCATACCGCTGTGGAACCCTTCCTGGCTTTTCCCTGTGAAATGACCACTCCTGGGCACCCCCAAGGTGAAGCCAGGCATCCCAGCGCTGTTGGGGCCATTGTGGAGATTAAGCAAGCTATTGCCCAGAGTTGCAGAGTGGGACCCATGATTAGAATAGGCACCGAGGCGAGAATTAACAGGTCCAAGGAAATTGAGCCCAAGACCCGCCGAGGCGGGAATTGAACCCTGGTCCCGGGCCAGACCTCTGCATCAGGGTCTGCCGCTCTAACCATTGAGCCACACTTCTCCACAGTAGTGTTTGGTGAATGTGTGCAGTGAGGCCCTAGTTGCTTCGTCACAGATATTCAGTGCCAACATAGTAGACACAGCCTTGGCTCTAGTATAGTGATCTTGCATTCCTTCAGGGGGTTGCTTATTGGCCAATGCGTAGCAGATCTTAATGCATAGAACAATCCACCACAAGATTGTCCTTTTCCGCACAGCCCTCCCTTTTCTGGCTGGGACGCTGCTTGTTGCTTCTGGCTGGCGCTGCATCGGTGTGAGGGCTGTTCACACCCACGACTTGCGGAACCCGCTTCGCGGGTCCCGCTGCGGAACCCCCTCACCTCCACTTGCCGCTGCTGGTCTCCTGCCGGTTTGCTGCTTCGTGGGGGCTTGTGAGGCTACAGGGCTGCGAGCGTGAACCGGGACTCATCTTCCCAGGAGTCCCGGACCCGGAGGCTGAGTCACCTGGCCCCGCTCTCCCTGAACGCCCCGCCCACACCTTGCTAAATTTAAACTGCACCTGGACCCTCTATTCGTGGGACGCTGCTTGTTGCTTCTGGCTGGCGCTGCATCGGTGTGAGGGCTGTTCACACCCACGACTTGCGGAACCCGCTTCGCGGGTCCCGCTGCGGAACCCCCTCACCTCCACTTGCCGCTGCTGGTCTCCTGCCGGTTTGCTGCTTTGTGGGGGCTTGTGAGGCTACAGGGCTGCGAGCGTGAACCGGGACTCATCTTCCCAGGAGTCCCGGACCCGGAGGCTGAGTCACCTGGCCCCGCTCTCCCTGAACGCCCCGCCCACACCTTGCTAAATTTAAACTGCACCTGGACCCTCTCTTCGTGGGACGCTGCTTGTTGCTTCTGGCTGGCGCTGCATCGGTGTGAGGGCTGTTCACACCCACGACTTGCGGAACCCGCTTCGCGGGTCCCGCTGCGGAACCCCCTCACCTCCACTTGCCGCTGCTGGTCTCCTGCCGGTTTGCTGCTTCGTGGGGGCTTGTGAGGCTACAGGGCTGCGAGCGTGAACCGGGACTCATCTTCCCAGGAGTCCCGGACCCGGAGGCTGAGTCACCTGGCCCCGCTCTCCCTGAACGCCCCGCCCACACCTTGTCACAACACACCTCATTGGTCCTTGGGATATAAATACTGGAGAGTGACGCTGCGCGGGAGCGCGCGGGAGCGTCCGGGGGGAAGACCGGGCAAAGAGCGGGCCGTTTGAGGCCGTTCGAGTACGTGAGAGTCCGGTCCGGGCCCCCCCTCCTTCGCCTGGATCCAAAGGTATTTGAACTGTCGGTAAAATGTGCACACGGGAAACCAGGAGCAAAACTTCCTCACAAACTGCATCTGGGGCCGTTAAAGGACCTATTGACACTTACTTTGCCAAAGCTGGCTCCCTTTTGATTGAGGAAATAGAGGTTCTCGAGCGCAGAATCTCACAAGAAATAGACTGGGTAAGAAGGTCCTCACTGGGCCCCATGGCCCATGTTAGAACTCCAGAAAATAGACCTGGTCTTCCAAATAACCATAGTATAGACCCGGTAACATGTCCTATCCCAGCCATTAATTTCACCAATCCCGAGTTTACTACTGAGGCCCCGAGTTACCTTGAGGACATGAGCCTTATGGCCCTACCCAACACGCAAATCCCCCAGCTTACATCCATAGAGAACACTGAGACAGCTAAAGTTGCAGGAACTAACCTAGACAGCAACAGGGGTACCAGGGAAGGGGCTGTTCCTAAAAAGAAGCAGGGCCTCCAAAATAAAGTAGATCATAGGACTAAAACTTCGAAATCTAAGCAAGCCAGAGGCAAAAGGGTGATAGGAGCTTCCTCCGAGCCCACTGGGAATACATTAGGACCGCCATCTCCCCTTAGAACGAGTAAGTTAACCTCATTACCACAACCTATTAGCAACGCACCATCAGATACTATTTCAGATGACATAACTTTAGAAGATATAGGCACCTTAGTTAGGTCTCTGTTGAGCCCTCTTGAGGCAAGACTGATTAAGATGGAAGCCAGACTAGTTAGTATTGAAAAGGCTACCGTGCAACTCGTAGACTCAAGGAAAACTGTCAACAGTGGGACCAAAATACTTAGAGAGGGATCAGGTTCAAAACTTACCAAAGGCAACTTCCCTCCCACACCAACTACCAATAAATCCCCGCAAATTAATCCCAAACCCCCACAACCTGTACCAATTAACGCTCCGGCATCATTGGTTGTAAATAAGGCCCCCACTCCCATTCAACAATCAGCTATTGCTATCCCAAAATTAACCCTCCCACCGAAAGACAATAATACCCAGCCTCCGGCCAAAGCTAAGAGTGACCCTCCTACTACTGGAGAGAAACCTGACATTACTTCTAAATCTAAATTCATAAACCTCCCCCCAGAAGTAGCACCTTACACTCTGGTTCTGGTGGGGGTCCCTGAACTAAATTCTACTACATCTGAATCCACCATCTCACTTATGAATAAAGTAATCAATTGGCTCTCCGTAAACAGACCTTTACCGAGAGGTACTACTAGCGATATAACCATGGCTAGGAGGGCAACGTGGGTGGGCTACACTAAGAAATCCATCGGTGGCGACTGCATTCTGGTCACCTTCAGAGATCCGAATGCAGCCGCATATATTTGCACTCGTGCTGCTGATGGGGATTTTGCGAGCGCCATCCAACCATTACCCCTCTCATTCTTTTACCCCTCAAATTTTTACAATCTGGAGGATCACAGGTGGAGGCATCACCAGGAGCTGTTGGAGGGTTGGGAAAATAGTCGGAGGAAGAACAACAACTATCCGTCATACAGGGAGAGACTAACAGAGCAGTTCCCTACTTATGGGGGTGAGGCCGGCTGGGAAACTGTTGCAAGAAGGAGGGGGGGAGGCGGTGGACAGAGGAGGGGAATTCCAGGGCCACATAGAATACACTACCCCGCCCATCTATCTACCCACAACCGCTTTAGTAGCATTGAGATGGTAGACTGACATGCGGTTGATGAGGGGAGCGCAATTCAAACATCTCACATAAATGGGCTCAAATTTGACCTGGGTGCTGATATTCATCCTTCAGCATATGGCACAGTTGATCCTGCACATGTCCCAAGTGTCGCGCCCTCCTCTCCCCTTCATGATAATAACCCCAAGGGCACGTCCGTTGTCCCCACAAACCTTCGGCGGCCCCACGAGTGCACTACCACCACTTTGGCTCATATGGGCACGGCCTCCACCCAACCACTAGAAATAATAGTGATTTCATGGAATGTGGCTGGCCTTGCTAGCAAGATAGATTGCACAGAATGGGGTACATATATCAGTTCGAAGGATATAATTCTATTACAAGAAACTTGGGCGCGTGAAGAAATAGCATTTCCGGGTTTTGCCTCCTTCTTCAAAGCAGCTAAATGGGGGGGTAGGGGCAGGCCATCTGGGGGACTAACCACATGGGTAGCCACGGATTTAGGATGCCAAGCTACTTATCTAGAGACCGCTTCTGATGATTTACTGGCTGTCTCACTCGAGTGGCCAGACTCATCGAAGTTGATAGTAATTAATATCTATTCAAGGCCGGTTCCAATGCATAAAGAATCTGGCACAGTGGATGAGCTAGCCAAGCTCCTAGAAGGTATCCCAAGCGAACTGGCTTGCCTGGTAGGAGGCGATTTTAATGCTCAATATGAACCACTGCCGGGGCTACGTGATGGTCCTTCTCTGGAAGAAGACTTATATTGGCTCATACCTGAGACGGTGGCACCTTCCCCACGCACTTGGACTCCACTTGCCCTACAGATAACCGCCCTCACTCTCAACCTTGGTCTAAGGGCATGTAACGGTCGCACTAAATCAGACACGCCAAGTATCCATACTTTTAATAAACCCGGCAGCGAATCCAGATTGGACTACATAATGGTTAAATTGTTCATGTGGTCAGCAATAGTGGACTTTAAAGTTACCCCAAGACTAGACAGTGACCACAACTCCCTGGAATTGACCTACTGTCTACCTGGGAGAGACCCAAGAATCAATGGGTTGGTTAAAGATAAAACGGGCCTCCTACTTGAAAATAATCGTAGGAAGGTCAAGTGGGAGAAACTGGCCAGCAACCCAGAACGAATATCCCGCCTATATGAAAGGATAATTCCATTACTGGAGGATGCCTTCCAGCTAGGATCTAGGGTTTTAGACGACGTTATGCGAGGAGAGCTTGCACAAATACATGCAGGCATCCTCATTACCCTAGAGCAGGATCTATTTTCATCTTCAAAGCAAAGGAATGGCCCTAAACCAAAGACATCTTGGTACAATGCTGCTTGCAGGGAAGCCAAGGCCAACTTGCTACTTGCCATAAAGGAACATCACAACAAAGATGAAATTCGCGCCAGGAGAAGATCCTATAAAATCCTCCTAGAGAATGCAAGGGCAGAATGGGACCACGATTACTGGGAAAATCTCACTAATGCATTAACAACCAGAGATTCCCGTAAATTTTGGCGTGTAGTGGCGAATGGCACGGAGGATTTATCTTCCGCAATAGAGCCCAATATAGCCCCCACGGTATGGCAGACCCACTTTGAAGCCCTGTACGCAGAGGGTGGGGGTGAACAGAACAGAGATGGTCCCACAATTTCATTCTGCCCGATCGGGGTTGCTTTCACTGAAAAAGAAGTGAGGGAAGCCATTAAAGGGTTAGCTGCTGGAAAAGCCCCTGGTCTCGATGGGGTGCCCGGTGACCTGTTTAAGCAGGAACCCGGGATATGGGCACCTTATCTCACACTAATATTTAATGCCATTGCCGGGGGACTGGAGGTGCCTGATACTTGGAGGGGAGCAGAGGTGGTCCCAATTTTCAAAAAGGGATCCCCCTTGCTCCCCTCCAACTATCGTCCTATCAGTTTAATCGATATATCCCAAAAATTGTTCGGTAGACTGATTTTGAACCGATTGCAGGCCTGGATCGAAGAAATGGAAATCTTGTCCCCTTACCAGGCAGGATTCAGGGAGGGCGTGTCAACCATAGACCAAATCTTCAGGTTAAATCTCCTCTACTGGAGAACAGCCATAATCGAGGGCGGCAGTCTATACACCATCTTTGTAGACTTACGTGCCGCCTTTGATTTGGTTCCCAGAGCGAGGCTATGGAGAGTTATGGAAGAGTTGGACGTACCTACTGACATCCTGACAATCCTGATGAGACTTCACCACAATAACTACGCTCGCGTAAGGTGTGGCAAAGGTGGCAAACTAACCGAAAGGTTCCCCGTTCGCAGAGGCATGAGACAGGGTTGTGTGCTCGCACCGACCCTGTTCTGCATCTTTGTGAACGGGGTAGTTGCCCACCTAAACAGGATTCACAACTCGGATGCTCCAAAATTAACCGGCAGCAGGGTGCCTGCAATTATGTTTGCAGATGACACCCTGCTGCTGTCTAAATCCCCAGCGCATCTTGGATGGTTTTCTAGATTTTTGTAACGATCGGGGACTGGAAATCAACCCTCAAAAAACTAAGTTCATGATTCTGAACCCCAAGCCCCAGAATCGTGCCCCACCCAGGCTCGGCACAACACAATTGGAACGTGTGCACAATATTGAATATTTGGGGATCACGTTAAACGAACATCTATCGTGGACGTCTCATCAGGCCAAAGCGACCATCAAACTGGCACAGTTGGCGGGTGGCACTTTGCGCTTGGCGAACAAATCTTTCTACCGTCCACTGACCCCAATTATTCACATATATAAAACCCAAGCAAGGGCGGGTGTTACATATGGGGTGAAATCTGGGGTCACACTCATGTCCCAAAGTTACAGTCCACCGAAAACAAATTCCTGAGACAGGTAACTGCCCTTCCTCAAAGCACTCCATTACTCCCCCTTAGATTAGACCTGGGAGTAAGACCAATATCAGAGGAGCTAGGTCTTAAACCCCTAACCTTTTGGAGGCGTTTGTGGTGTAGCTCCGATCTCTTAATTTACAGAGAGGAACTTCAGGAATTCTTACAGCTGCGGAACGCCTCGAGGATTCCGTGGCTGACCTATGTCAAGGGTAGGTTTGAGGATCTGGGTTATCCGGAACTATGGTCTAACCCTTCTAAATCCTGTGTAAAGATTTCAAAGAAGGCACTCGCAAGAGCATACTACAATTTGATGCTCACAAGAGCCATTAACGAGAGCCGTGAAGGATCCTTGACCCACTCATTCCTGAAAGCAAAAGACTCCTACTGCCTTGAAAGCACTCTTGATGCGATCTCCCCTCTGCTAACGAGGAAATTATTCTTTCAATGGAGATATGGATGCCTTCCTTTAGCTTTTTTCACAGCGTCTTGGTTCCCATGCTCCACCACAGCAACCTGCCCTGTTTGTGCTCATCCGAAAGAAGACGAAGTTCATGCCGTTTTTTTCTGTAAGGGCTACAAGAGGAGCAGGAAACGCTGGTTAGTCCCGTTACTTAGGAACTTGGGCTACAGATCCTTCCAACCAGCCTATAGGGTTTTAAAGTCAGACCTTTCTCCCATTGTCGTTTTTGCACTTGCGAAATTTTTAACTTCCATGTGGTTTACCCGTAGAAGCGTCCTGAAAAGACTTGTATAAATTGACTTATGGTTAGATTTTAGCACAGTACACTACACTTCCTTTTTTTCCTTAATGTATTTTAATGTCTTAATTCATTGGATCACATCATGTTTAATACTTTTTAATTGTCCATATTTTGCTATGTATCTTTTATGATCTGTGATCGAAATAAAGATTTCTGAAACGAAGCTTCGTCACAGATATTCAGTGCCAACATAGTAGACACAGCCTTGGCTCTAGTATAGTGATCTTGCATTCCTTCAGGGGGTTGCTTATTGGCCAATGCGTAGCAGATCTTAATGCATAGAACAATCCACCACAAGATTGTCCTTTTCCACACAGCCCTCCCTTTTCTGGCTCCTACATAGCCCACAAAGAGCTGATCGTCCACCCGAAATTCTTTTGTGCGGTCAAGGCAGAAGCTCTGTTTAGGTCCAGATGGCGGAGCCTCTCCTTCTCTTTGGAAGGATGAGGCGGAGCAAGGAAGGTAGGCAGGGTGATGTTATGGCCTACAGTAAGGGGTATACAACCTTTAGATAGGAAGAGGCATGTATCCGGAGAACCAGTTTGTTTGGGTATAAGGACAGTGCACAGAGTGTGCCTGTAATTTGCTGACCCTCCTGGCAAATGTTATGGCCACTAAAACAAGCAGTATATATTGTCAAGAGCATAAGAGGGCAATTGTATAGAGGTTCGAATGATGCAAACATGAGAAAGGGGAGGACCAGTTTGAGGTCCCACAGAAGCATGAAGAATGGCATAGGGGAAACATATGCTGCAGGCCTTTAAGAAACCTATAGACGAAGAGAGCTAATTATTATGTCCAGCACCCAAGCTCCTTAAATGTCACTTTTTTTTTGCAGTTTTATATAGCACAAACTCAACCCGAAGGTATCAGAGCGTTTTACATGAGTACCAGTTGCATTACAGATGGACACATTCAATTTTAGGTACGGGAGATTGTTATTTGCCCAGAATCACAGTATGCTTGAGCCTCTCGCCAGACTCGACCCTGGTTCCCCCGCTTCAAAGTCGGCAGCTCTAGTCGTTAAGCCACATCCTCTCCCTGTTTAAACAAAGAAGAATGCTTTCCCTCCAGAGGAAGGGAGACAGAGAAAAGAGAAGCTGTCAGTCGGGACCGGGAGAAGGGTTGATCAACTGGATCTGATCGATGAGAGGTGACTGCCCTCACACGCCCAGATGGGTGTCATGCTTCATCATTGGGCTGCTCCTCGTTGGACTGGCACTGCAATGCCCAAGGGGTCCCTCGAGGGGGCTCTTTATTGAGATCTTATGATTTAGTAGCCATAATGATGACTGCAAGTGAGGATATTGTGAGTGTAGGGTGGTGTAGTATGTAGTTTAAAAATGTCTAAGGGGTAACCGAAGGCGGTTAAATAAGGTAGTCAGTCCCCTTGACAAGAGTAAAAACAAATTAACGCTGTCATAGGAGCCAATGAACCTTGACAGCTCATAATATGTGAAGCAGGGTCAACATCTTTCATGCTTTGTGGCCCAACTGGATTTTAGGTAATTCGTCAGGACCAAATGGATGATGCCTGCCCTACACCAGATTGGGAATTGAGGTGTGTCTGAATAAATGTGTTCAATCAATATTTGTTGTCAACTATACCTGCTGCGGTACAGGACATCAGAAATCTGACCTGGAGAAGGCAAAAGAGAAAGCTAATCAAGGATGTCACCACTGACAGGGCGGGTTGACAATCCCTTAATACATAAATTATGTCTCGAGTTAAAAAACATGCCGATGGTGCATTGTCACCCCGCAATAAAACACACAGGCAGGCGATCACAGTTGGGACAACAGCAAAACACAACTCAAAATCCGATGGTGTGGTACATGGTAGGGTTGCATTCCCAAATGCAGGTAATAGGGTTCTTACCCTATTAGAGAAGTGATTGTGCCCATTAGGAATGGGCAGAGGACCACGCTTAGCTGCTGAAAGAAACTAGTAAACACAGATGTACCAGTTAGGTAGTAGCGGGTAAAAAAGAGATAAAATGTTACACACACTGCATAAGATTTTCAGTACTCACGTGGTCCTACACAGTAATTTACCTGTGACCTACCCTTCTCTGCCGTCCGGAGGTAGCGAGGATGCTGGAGAGAGGGTTTTTAAGTATGTCGGGATTACTCTCAGGTGTGTGGTTGGGAACAATCCCAGGTGTGCTGCATGCCAGGGGAGGCTGGTAATTGCTAGACCAGCTCACAAGGAGCTCCCAAAATGCGACCGCCATGTTAGTAGGAGAGGGGGAGGCTTAGAAGGCCTCGTTAGTTCACTAAAGAACTCAGAAAAGAACTCTCAACAAGAAGATAAGATGACTTAAATCAACATAAAATCCATCCTTGCTTGCAGACATAAACATACTACGGAGCACGTATATAAAACAAACCTGGCAAGCAAAACAAAAGTATGAGGAAACACTTCAGATTGAACACCGTTGGTCTGTCACAATAAAGCCCAAAGGAGTTTCGGATCATCATTTACCGCCTACGTAGGGGGGGGGTCGGAAACAACCAAAGTAAATAGTAACGGTACTCCTGAAGACTGGACCACACAGATTACTTTATTGTACAGCATAATATTTTAATCCACAACTCAGCTACAGTGGGTAAAATTCCGAATGTAGAAGTCCTGAGGACACACAAACTAGGGGGCAGATTTACAAGCCCCATGCGCCACATTTGCGCCGCCGTTGCTTCACTTCTGTGACGCAGCGACAGCATAAACCATGCGCCCCGTTGCGCCTTATTTACAACGTGACGCATCTAGGGAGAGGCGTCACGTTGTAAAGCCTTGCGCCACATGAAACCTACGTTAGGTTTCATGTGGGCGTTCCGGCGCAGGGTGGGCGTTCCATCGCAGGAACGCCTCGTAAAAGTGACGCAGTGAAATCTACAAGATTTCACTGAGTCACTTTTACATCCATGCTACGCCAAAACCCTGCGCCTGCTTGAAGCAGGCGTAAGGAGTGACGCAGCATGTTAGGCATAGGGCGCCCCTGAGCATTGCTGGAGCCACGTCGCGCTTGCGACACGACTCCAGCAATGCGCCGCCCTTACGCCACAGGATGCGACACGCATCGCCCTATCCTTGCGCCATGGTGCGCCGCATTGTAAATGCGATGCATTTGTGGTGGCGCAGGGAGGGAATTGCAAGTCGCATCTTTTCTGGTGCATCCCTGCTGATATGCAGAGATGCACCAGAACTCGTACATCTGCCTCTAGATTCACAAATCTGATCCATAAAAGCAGAGCTCAAGGAGCGCGTGCCCCAATGGATTCCTGCATCAGTTTACAAACAGGACGTTGAGTTCTGGTCCACTTAATTGGAAAAGCTATTTTGAACATGTATAACCACTGATTCTATTCCATTTTCTGGCAAAGCTCAGTTCTGCACCCCATCTGTAAGAAGGGCCCTAATGGCTTTTGTCTCATTGCCCTTTTGGATGCTGAGGCCAAATACTTCCTTTTGGAAGACCTAGATGCATGGGCAGATTCAAGGAACTTGATACCCTTCAACCAAACCGGCTTTATCCATTTTCAGGTACCGCTGACAATCTAGTGGCCATCTTGATGCTTGTCGCAAAACAAATAAGGAAAAGAGAGTTCATCTACTGTAAAGCTTTTGATCAGCTTAATCAGCAATTACTTTGGTCCAAACTTACTGCCTGGCAAATACCAGAACCAGTTCTTTGTGGCATTCAGCTACTTTTCTCTGACACATGGGCCAGAGTAAAACTGGGGAACAAAACAGCAATTTCTAGTAAGATAAAAAAATTAGCAAGACGTCAAACAAGGGTGCGTATTTTCCCCGGCTCTTTTTAATTTGTTCATGGGTAACCTGTTACCAGTCATGGATTCATTTGTCAGCCACGCGGCAAAGCAATCTATAACTACACTTCTATATGCAGACAACGTAGTCCTAAGCCAAACAGCGATGTGGCTACCAAGATTGATCAATATGCTAGATAAACATACTATTAACAATAAACTGTGAAAAAACAAACATTGTAATATTTGTCAGAAAAAGGAAAACATCTGGCGCTTGGTTTCTGAACAACCATCGTTTGATCAAATCAAATAAATATCTTGGATGTTGGTTGGATGTTAAAGGAGGTCACCTAACACATCTTAATTAATTAAAACCAAAATCTGCTTTGCTATGATTTGCTTTTCAAACCATATTTAAGACCACAAAACAGCCCACCCTGGAGCCATTGCTGAAAATAATGCCAAAATTATCCAGACGTTGCCATATGGTAAAGAGGTATTTCCAGGAAAACCAGGGGGCATATTTTCAAAGAATTGGTGTAGGGCAGTGCCACAAGTCATTTTGCTCTGCTGCCGTATGCCAATTCGAAATGGCAGGAATGCACCATATTTACAAGATACAGTGAATTCCAGTCCTTTCAGCCTTGCACCATGGTGCAAGGGTGTCTGTGTTGTTGGCATGATTATTTTTGTGCAGGAAGGTGTTCCTTCCTACACAAAAACAATCATTGGAGGTGTTTTCCTCTTTCTAGGTGTGCTGCAGACTGCAGCACACATAGGAAGAGGATAAAACGAGGGGAAATAATGTTATTTCGCCTCGTTACGCCACCCCTGGGGGGAGCACAGTTTTAACGTATTCTCAGATTTACGCCATGTTGTAAATATGGGAAGGTGTCAAAACCTATGAGCGGTGCGTGGGAACACCCACGACAATGCCCATGGCACGCCTCACCGACGCAGTGTGAGGCAACGCAGCGACGTGCGCTGCATTGTCTCATTCCATATTCACAAGGCCATGAAAAGCCATGCAGAGTGGCTTTATGTGGCCTTGTAGATATGGTTAAGCCCTGTGCGCCACTAAAATGTCAGAAAAAGCGGCATTTCAGTGGTACACAGGGATAGTAAATAAGCCCTTAGGAGCCTGTGTGAATAAAGCACAGAGAAGAATCTTCAGGCCCTTGTTTAGGCTTGCATACAAAACCTCACCAGACCAGATTAAGTTGCAATTCAAGCTGAATGATCAACATCTCGCAGAGAAAGATTGCTTTTTGGAAGTATATGCACTAAGCACGAGCAGCTAAAGAAGGTTCTCTAAAAATCTAATCTGGCTGGAAGCAGCCTCCGAAAGTAGCCGGCCACCTCACAATCATTGGTCAAAAGCATTCACAGAAGCCTTGGAGTTAAAGGGCATTGCCACTTTGTGGAACCTACACTTGTCTCACCAACAGTTCACAGCAGCTCTGATGAAAGAGGTTCAGATATCCCCTTTCATGACTGATTGCCTGAACCTCATAAGAAGAAAGCATGCTGACCTTGTAGTCGACACTTATGCCCAAAGATTGGTCCAAAGGTACGTCATCGAATCATTCTCAGCATTCTACAAAATGAAGTTCTGTCAGCTATGCATGGGATGCTTTTCATCGTTAGATCATCTGCCTCCCTGATTCAACCTGATGGTTTCTTCGATTTCCTGACCAACCAAGGAACCCGGTCGATTCAGGAAACTGTTAAATTTCTCCTGAATGAAGCCCATCTGCAAGTAATAGCTAATCTAATAAAATACCTGAACAGAGTGGATAAAGCACTAAGGAATGCAGTCATATTCTTCACTCCCTCGGATATCTAGTCTTTCTTTGTGTGGACATTATCTGAAGAACAAATAACATAACCTTTAGCCTCATGCTCCCCGAGCAAGTCAGAAGCAGTGTGATTGAGTCTTGTGTTCCTGTGCTTGTCCCTCTCTATCATCAGAGCAGATAATTATTGTTTCCCCATGTTGATAGTACGTGCAGAACTAAGGTCCATGTACAAACAAAGCAGTCAGGCTACTAGGTGAAGGTTGTCATTTGTATATGTTATGTTATGTTATGTTATTCAAGCTTATAGCGCGCACGGATTCTCCAAAGAGTGTCCTGGCGCGAACCTTGAGGAGTGAAGAGAGAATGATTAAATGAAGAGGAGTGTTTTCAGTCTTTTTGAAAGAGATTGGGGTCCTGGATGCTACGAAGAGCAAGTGGGAGCAGATTCCAGGTCGATGCCGCCCTAAAAGCAAAAGAGCTGCCACCCATCCTCTGCAGACGAAAGCGAGGAATATATGCTAGAAGCTGGGAGGCTGAACGAAGCTGTCGAGCTGGCGTGTAAAACATAAAGCACTTCCTTAAATAGATTGGACCAGAATCTAGCAGAGCACGATGAGCCAAGACTAGGGCTTTGAACATTACTCGTTCGGCCACAGGCAGCCAGTGAAGAGTGTGCAGATGCTGCCTTACACTGCTTCTAATAGGGATGTTGAAAAGAAGCCTGGCTGCCACATTCTGGACTACCTGTAGCTTGTTAAGCAGGTAGCCAGGAAGGTCAACATACAGGGCGTTGGCATAATCGATACGTGAAAATATCAAGGCTCGAGTGACCGTTTCCTTGGCGGCCCTAGGAAGGAGCGGTAGAAAATTCCTGAGGTATTTAAGAACCCCAAAACAGCTTCCAACAAGTCTCTTAATCTGGGTGGAGAAAGACAAGTTCTCTTCAAACCAGACACCCAGATTCTTGGCGGGTTGCCCTGTTGAGGCCGGTAAAGGATAGTCATCTGGCCAAAGTGCTACCCTAAACTGAGGCGGGAAGCTACCATAGAGGAGGATTTCTGATTTATCCTAGTTACATTTGAGTTGTGCAGAGGAAAGCCAGTAAAAGACAGCTAACAGACAGTTTTTAGCAGATGAAGTGGAGCACTCAGCTTTTTTCCAGGTAAACAGGAGCTGCGTGTCGTCAGCATAGGCAATAATTTTGGCACCGAGGTCCTCCGTCAGCGGAATCAAAGGAGTCACATAAATGTTAAAAAGGAGAGGACTTAATGAGGACCCCTGGGGCACCCCGGTGGCCAACCTCTGCTGCGAAGAGGCGGACGGGGGAGCCATATCTGTTGTGAGCGACCCTCCAAAAAGGATTTCAGCCTGCGCCAGGCAGTGCCTGTTATACCTATGTCCCAAGTCGAGCAAGCAGGGGAGAGTGGGGAAGGGTATCGAATGCTGCCGAAAGGTCCAGCAAGATTAAAGCTGCTCTTCCGCCAGCATCCAAACACTCCTGAATGGCTTCCGAGACTTCCACTAGGGCTGACTCGGTGCTATAGGAGGCTCTAAATCCATATTGGACTGGGTGATGTAAGCCCGAGCATTCAATAAAGTTGTTTATTGACAACTTTTTCACAGACTTTCGCCATGCTAGGTAGGAGGGAGATGGGACGGTTAAATGGGTCTAATGACTGCTTGTTTAAAAGAGGTAGAATCTTAGCCTGTTTCCACACTGCCTGAACAAGGGCTTCTTGAAGGGACAGATTAATAAGAAAGTTAACTTCTGGGTTAATTGTCTCTGCAACCGAAGCCAGAAATTGGCCTGCACACGGGTCAGAGTGAGAGCCTGATTTCAGGGCCTTGAGGACCCTGAGAGAGAGTCGTCTAGATTGATAGGTGCAAAGGCCACCAGAGAAGGAGGTGGAACAGGTGGATCCACCGAAGGTGGGATACTGGCCGAGGCCTGATTGCATATAGTAAACGATGCCTGTATAGAACTAATCTTGTCCATAAAAATACTCGAGAGAAGGTGGCCTGATATATGCTGTCCACTAGTTCTAGTGGGCACCTTGTATCAGTCCAAACAACCCCTTATGGTGATAGGTGAAAGACAACCTTTATTGAAAGCTATCCTAGTGGTAGCTATGGAGAGCAGCCTTCAGGCTAAGTCTTGAAGGAATGTAAAGCAGCTTGTTTTACCAGTCTATAATCTCTTGAATGATCAAATGAAAGGACAACCACACCAGGTATATATTAAAAATATATGTATTCAGGATAAAACACACCCCTCTAGTCTCTTTATGAGACTGGAGTTCGAAGTACTTAATTTACAAGTTAGCAATCAACAGTAATAGCACAAATACACGTTTGGGCCCTAGGGGCGTGCCAAACCATATACCAATAAAGTGGTATAAGAACCACGACTGAACTAGACACAAGGCCTAGAGCCTGTAGAGCCTGTAGAATCGCTGGGACCCCAAGGAACCACCCAAGGTAGTGACACAGGGGCCCCACGGGGACTGTGTGCAGTGTGTAAACACAACCGCGGTTTCCCGTTACCTTCTATGGGCAATGTTGCGGTTGGAAATTTAAAGATTAGGGACACTTAGAATCGAGTCAGGACCAAACCCTTTTGGACTTAAGAAGTTCTAGGGTTAGCACCGACAGGAGCACCGGAGTACTCGAGTTACCTCACCCAGGGAAGCCGGGTGCGTAGGTGCCTTTTGGTGTCAGGTCGCGTCGTCAATTACAATGGAAACTGGCGAAGAACTGCTGCTGCCGTGAAGAGGAGAAGTGTCCGAAGAGATCCAAGCCTGGTTCTAGGATGGAAGGAACCTGAAAGCAGAGGGGACAGAGTCTGGGTCACTAGCCAGTGACCGAGGGCAGAATGGACCAATGCCCACAGATGTCGGGTGCTTCAGGTGAGTTGACAGTTGTCTTGACTCTTCAGCCATGAGGTCCAGAAGGTGCCAATGATTCGAGCTGTCCCACGAAGTCTGTCGAGTGTTGCGTTGTCGGCGACCAGATTGGACCCAACAAGCCTTGGCAACGGCAAGTCACTGGAATTCAGAGAAAGGACTGCGGTGCAGACCAGCAAGGTCTGAGGGATTCACCCAGCAAGGGTAAGTTGGGACACGTCTGGAGCAACCAGGAAAGCCCAATTAGAAGAGGAGTTGCCTTTGTGGGGACCTACTACCCAACGGGCTAGCGATCGCGAAGGAGCCTCAAGCGGTCGCACTTGAAACTGGCCCACGGGTCACTCGTGGAGTGGAGGCCAGCAATCTTCAGTGCAGGAGGTGCTCAAGGCTGGGGCTACTTGGAGCCCAAAGCACAACTTTGAGGCAGTCCCAGAAGAAAGTGCTGCTGCAAAAGTTCACAGTGTCCAGGGGTCACGGTTCCACATCACCCACGATAGCCACGGGCCTCAGCTTTGCTGTGGACTCACGGTAGCCTCGGGGAAGTCTGGAAATCCACCTCTAGTGATGCAAAGACTTCGGCGTCCGGTGGGAGCTTCAGCTATGCAGACCGGTCAGTTGCTTCTTTGGTGCCTGCCAAGCAGGGGAGTCACTCCTTGACCCCAAGGGAGATTTCTTCAGTCTTCTAAGCAAAGTAGAATGTCGAAGGTCCAGGATATATATTGCAGAGTTTCGTCCAGGGTAATCTAAAGTCACAAGGACTGTGTTCCCATACTTATACTAAGTTTGGGGGTTAGACATACTCTAGGGACCCACCTATGGGAGGGTTTGGAAAGAGGGGTGGTTACACCCATTTCCTTTGTCCAGTTTCGCGCCAGAGCAGGGGCAGGTAGCCCCTGCAACCGGTTTGAACTGGACTATGCACAGGGACACGAAGTGTGCCCCCAGTGCAGGACTTCAAAACACCAGAGAGTGCTCCCGCCCAGCCCCAATACACATCTGCCTGTCTGGGGAGGTGGTTACAGGGGACAGGAAACCTATTGTCCAGGCCTCCCCTGCTGGAGTCTCGGTCAGCAGCAGGAGTCCAGACCCGTGTCTGTGGCAGAGGCATCCATTTTGTGATGCCAGGGCTCAAGAAACTCCTACCGGGTTAGACCAGTGTGAACATGTCTCTCCCTCTAGAAGGGTGGAATGCTACCACCGCCGCCAGAACTGGCGGGGGGGTGTAGTATTCCAAAGCATTTGACACCAAACACAACATGTTTCCATGCAGCCATCCCGAAGTGAGCATTTACCACGAGGTTATAATGCACTTAAGAGTGTATGGTCAGGCTGCACCACAAACAGCATCAGAGGAGGTACTCCAAACGCTGCAGAGGATCTCTGCTCATGCAGGGGCACCTTCTCGCATAAAAACTAAGCACTCTGCCTTCAGGATTGTTAAGGCCTGCCATAGGAGTGACTTATAGGTTTTATATGTGTGTGCAATGATAGTGATACAGGTAGCCTATACCACTGTAAGGGATGCAAGCACACCTTTACCCAGGCTGCAGTAGCAGACTTGTGGTGCCATTTTGGAGTGCTTCCCAGGGGTGGCATAATACATGCTTCAGCCTCTGGTAGGCCTCTGAGGTACCTATGCCCTAGGTACATAGTATACCATATACTAGGGGCTTAAAAGGCACTCCAGAATCCAATTAGCTATGTACCTAATGTACATGCAAACCATTTTAGAGAGGAAGCAGCTAGACTGTGGTCCTGATTAAAAGGGCCACAGCCAGACTAAGGTCGAAAAACAGTGAAACACCAGCAAAAAGGGGGGGGGGTACCCATGTGAAGCAGATCCTACTCTCCTACACTTCTCACACCAAGTGTTCTAGGAAAGCAGCGTAGATGATTGAGCTTTTGGGGCCAGAAAGCTCTGAACAATGGAGAAAATCTCCTTGGAGTTATTTCTGGCTAAATCAATGTGAGTCGTATAATAAATACTTTTGGCATGGACTATTGCAGTGCAATACATTTTCTGGGATTTCCTAAGCGTCAGCTTCACCAAAGGACAAAAGTCCTTCCGCCAACAGCGCTCCAATTTTTTACATTGCTGTTTCAGTTCTTTAAGTTCGGGCGTAAACCATGGTTTGAGGGAGAATCCCTTGAACACCTATGAAGGGGTGAAGGAGAAAGGAGAACCACCGCTTACGTAATCCAGCTGGAGAAGCTGGCGAGCGCTCACTCTAAGTCATTAGAGCGAGCAGGTCTACACTCAGCCAAAACGCAGCTAAAAGTTAGGGGGTCAATTTTAGCAAAGGCCGGTCCTGAGCCGCCTGGCTTGGTAAGATATTGCCATCCGCCCTCCAAGAGAAATAGGACAGGAAGTGTTGGGACCAAGGCACCGGCAAAGGCTCTTCAACTGAGATGGGAAAGTTGGAGCAAATGGGGTCAAGAATATGACCATCACGATGAGTAGGTAGCTTAACCCATTGAGTGAGCTGAGCGATATTAAGTACATCCCAAAATTCCCTAGTATCCCTGGCACTAGCCAGGTCTAGCTGAATGTTAATATCCTCCAGCAGGAGATAGTGGGAAAATCGTAGTGCTTGGCGGACAATAGCCTCCTCCAGGATGTTGAGGAAGGCCCCTGTCGACCCCGGGGGGCCCATAAACCAGAGTGCCCCCCAATGAGAAGGGAGGGGAGATGCCAATGCTAATATCTAGGGCTTTGCACTATCCCAGCACCAGTTCCTCGCCACAATGGAACGCCCAGTTAACCCTTTAAATGACAGCAACACCTCCCCCTCTACCTGTTTTTTGGTCCACGCAAGAGATCTTCTATCCCCCCGGTATGGCCATTGCAACTATAGGATTATAAAACTCGTTCAGACAGGTTTTGGTAATAAATAAAAGATCCACAGGCTGATCGGAGAAAAGATCAAATATGTCCTGATAGTGTCTCCTAAGTGAGCGGGTATTAATCATAGCTGCATGAATCCAAGGCCCCTTCTTCCTGAGGCTCCAATTGGAACCAGGCCGGGAAGGACCATCAAGACCCGAGCCCAGACCATAATTGCAGGCATATAGCAGACGGGTGAGCAGAGGCCTCCCACCTACTGGAAGGGGAACAGGGGTGCGGACGGAGCTGAAGCAGTTCATTGTGGCTGTAGGACCGTGAAATCTCAGGGTGGGAGTGCAAACGGGCAGCGTGGCTGGCGCAGGCCGCATCCAGGACACTGACAGGCAGAGACAGGCTTGCGCGCATATTTATGGGGAGTTACCTCCGACAACTAGAGAGCAAACTGACGAAAATGGAGTCTCTAGGTGTCGACCGGGGAAAGCAGGAAGTGGCAACCCCTTGGAGCGAGTTAACACATCAAATTCATACAGTCAAGTAGTGTAATGCTGAAGTCTTCCGACGGTGAATAAAATAAATTAAAATTAATTAAAAATAGGTTTAGGATATTAGCAGCGATTTCTGTGTGGAAATAAGCCAAGGTTAAGCGAGCAAATGAGCAAAGGATAGGCAGAACATACCCCTCATGGTCGGTTTTTGAGACTATTATCAGTCGCTTACTAGTCTTTACAAAATCTCACCTATCCTACTGCTTCAGGAATACAAAGTCTAGAGTGAGTTTAAGGTATTACCTCTAACTCATTTTTGTAAACTCACTTCTCAAACGCATACTCATATTGTCAGGTTTGCACTAGGCTTAGCACCTTATTTTTTAAGATCATAGCACTTTACTCCTATTTTAGCCGCTCCACATTGGTTCTAGCACTTATACTTCTTAGAGTGTTGCACTATTCTGTATATCAGCCATAATCTCAAGTCTTGACTGATCGTTTTTTTTTGGTGGACATGCGGCTATATATAATGAAATGCTTTTTAGGTCTCGCCTGACCCAGCGCATGCGCTGGTCTGGCGAGACTTTTTGTGAGGGCTAAAAAAATCACTGCGCGCGCTTAGGTGCAGAGGCTGTCAAACCTCGTCATGCTCATTAAGCGCCCGCGATCACTTTCACTTTCGCCCGTGATCACTTTCGCGGCGCCACTTTGATGTTCTCGTTCAAAGAACATCAAACATCAAAGAACATGTTGTTGTGTTAATGCTTTGCTGCGCCCGTTTGATTTACAATGTGCTTTCTCTTCCCACAAACTCGACGTTTGTGTTCCTTTATTTGGAGATGCTTTTAGTATTATTGTTTTGTGAGTTAAAGAACATTAAGGAAATGTTACTGTGAAACTGGACAACGTTCACAGTGTTTATTTCTGTTCGCAGCGGCTGCTTCATGTCCGTTGCAGCATTCAGGGAGTCCTTTCGCTGGCGCTTTCATGAGAAAATGATGAGGAAGCTGGAAAATGTTGGCACATTCTCTTTAAAAGCACAGCATGTTGGCGACTCGTTAATCGATGAGACCTATGTAGCGCTTTAGATCTCAAAGCGCTATGGTGGGTGCAGCAGTTACAATCATGAAATATGGGGTGCAACTCACAAGGAGGGGGCAGGTTTGAGTGCACATTGGCTGCAATCGAACTCTTAAGATGATGGGATGTGTGTATCCATTATCAGCACTCAGTCTTCGCTAAGTGATCTTGTTTGTTTTGTTGTTGTGTTAATGCTTTGCTGCGCCCGTTTGACTTACAATGTGCTTTCTCTTTCCACAAACTCGATGTTTGTGTTCCTTTATTTTGAGATGCTTTTAGTATTACTGTCACACAAACAACCACACACACATGCAACCACAACCACACAACCACATTACAACCACACACACACACACACACACACACACACAACCACAACCACACACAACCACACATACAACCACACACACACACATCCACACACACAACCACACCCACAACCACACACACACAACCACACCCAACCACACACACAACCACAACCACACACAACCACACACAACCACAACCACACCCACAACCACACACACAACCACACACACACAACCACAAGCACACACACACCACACACAACCACACACAACCACAACCGCACACACACAACCACACACACACAACCACACCCAAGCATACCCACAACCACACACACACACACAAACACACAAACACAGCCACACACACAACCACAACCACACACACACCCACACCCACAACCACACACACACAACACACACAACCACACACACAACCACACACAAACACAACCACACACACAACCACACACAAAACCACACACACAACCACACACAACCTCACACACAACCACACACACACACAACCACACACACAACCACACAACCACAACCACATACACACAACCACAACCACACAACCACACACATACAACCACACACACACAACCACAAACAACCACACACAACCACAACCACACACACACCACCACACACACAACCCCACACATAACCACAACCACACACACAACCACACACACAACCACACATCCACACACACACCCACAACCACACCCGTACCCACAACTGCACCCACACACAACCACAACCACACACACAACCACACACACATACAAGCACACACACAACCACACACACAACCACACACACACAACCACACACAACCACAACCACACACACAACCACACACAACCACACACACACACACAACCACACACACAACCACACACACAACCGCCCACACAACCACACACAACCACACACCCAACCTCACACACAACCACACATACAACCACACACACAACCACACACACACACAACACCACACACACACACAACCACACACACACAACCACACACAGAGCCACACACACAACCACACATCCACACACACCACATAACCACATACACACACAACCGCACACACACACAACTGCACACACACACAACCACACACACACAACCACACCCAACCACACATCCACACACAGCCACAACCGCACCCACAACCGCACCCGCACCCACAACCGCAACCACACACACAACCACACACACAACCACACACACAACCACAACCACACACACAACCACACACACACCCACACACAACCACACACACACACACCACACACAGCATTGGCATAGCCAATAGGTCTCGCCTTTGGGACCTTATAAGTGTTTAGCCACGCAACAGTTGATGTGGTTGCACCAAGGATATTGTGCTGCATAACTAAATACTTAGAAGGTCCTAAAAGCGAGACCTATTGGCTATGCCAATGCTTGTTATTTTAGCCCTAGAAAGTCTAGACCAAAACTGTTACATTGTGTAAAAATCTTTTACATTGCACTTTAAGCCCTGATATTGAAGTCTAGAGTAAAAGCTAACTGTACTTTATTGTTATTGTTATATTGGATTTATATCGCGCCTAATCACCTGCAGGTCTCTAGGCACTCGGAAATCGATGGTAACAGCAATAAACTTGGCAAAGGAACACAGAGTAAAAGACACTCCCTGGTCTAGATTACACTCAGGATTCTTCTAAACAGCAATGTTTTTAACATTTTTCTAAACCGCAGGAGGTTCCCCTCCCTGCGCAGCACCTCAGGCAGCGTGTTCCATAGTTGAGGAACTAACACAGAGAAGGCTCTTCCTCCCTTAGTTACAAGTTTGTAACGGGGACAGACCAATAGCTGAGAATCTGAAGATCTAAGTGTTCTCATTGGGCTGTACACCTCCAAACGATCTGTAATGTAGGCAGGTGCCTGACCGTAAATTGCCTTATGAGCCGTGCATAAGTTCTTTGTTGGAAAGGCGTTCGCCGGAAGGGGGTTCGATACACGTCTTGCCCACCCCTTTGACCCACCTCTCCCAAGTAAGCCGAACCAGGCGCGCACACCCTGAACTGCACTGTGAACAGAGGGACACCACACGTATTCTTTGTAGGACGATAAGTTCTTTTATCGATGATTTCAAGGGATCTTTATGACCCAAAAGGCAAATAGTACAGCAGTGGCACAACGTACCACAAGTCAGTCGTGGGGAATGGGGGTAGCGGGACAGTCTTTCAAGATAGTGTCTCTGCGAAATACCCTGCGGAAGCTCACAATCCTCGAGCTGGAGGGTGTCGTGTCTCTGGGCGATCTCTTCCGAGTCGTCCTCAAGGGGAGCGCCGCGAGTCTCTCAGCAGGCACAGGTGGTCGGAGTTCAGGAGCCGCGATTCCGTCAGCAGGGCTCAGATGATTTAATAGCTGGGGGCCGCGAGTCACTCAGCAGGCCTAGGTGGTTCAGGGTTCGGGAGCCGCGACCTCGTCTGCAGGGCTCAGATGGTTCAATAGCAAGAGGCCGCGAGTCACTCAGCAGGCCCAGATGACTTCAGCGTTCAGGAGCCGCGACAGCGTCTGCAGGCTCAGATGGTTCCAGGTCTTCTCTGTCTTTGTTTCTCCGGCACCCCTTGTTATACTCCGCTGGTTCTTTGAAGTCCGGAGTGCTCGCAGAGGGGGGACTGGGGTGACGGAGGGGGTTCGGCGGGATTTCCTGCCGCTCACGTCTTTGGTCTTTTCAGGTGGGTCTGGGAGGGACCCCAGACGCTCGGTAGGGGAGGCGCCTGCTCCCCAGGGGCCTGGTGGCCGATTGAGTCCTCCCGGGGAAGGCGACCCGAGGTGTGACTGGGCTGGCGCCTCTGGGTCTGTGTTGAGGGCTCCCGCTTCCTTGGTTGGACATGCGTGGTAGGGTGGTGAGTTGGTCAGGCCTCTGGCTGGCCCGCGGATCGGGGGTGGCTGGGGCGGCCGGAGTCGGGGATGTCGTGTCTTGAGGGTGGTTGCAGGTTGGCTGGATGATGGAGAGGGCCACGCCGTGAGGCCGGTCTCACACGCGTCCCCCCCAGCTGAAAGGCGTGGAGAACTACCCATCCACTGGGGGTTCTCCTCGCCGAAGCGGAAGAACCGGGACAGGCCGTCGGCGTTGGCATGATCCGTCCCGGGGCGATGTTCGACAGTGAAATCCATCCCTTGGAGGGAGATGGACCATCGTAGTAGCTTGGGGTTCTCCCCCCTCATCCGCATTAGCCATTGCAAGGGCCGGTGGTCCGTCTGTACTCGAAAATGGGTTCCGAACAAGTAGGGCCGCAGTTTCTTGAGGGCCCAGACTACGGCAAAGGCCTCTCGCTCTATAGTACTCCAACGCTGCTCTCTCGGCAGCAGCCTTCGGCTGATGAAAGCTATGGGCTGATCAATGCCCTTGTCGTCGAACTGCGAGAGCACGGCCCCGATGCCATGTTCGGATGCGTCGGTCTGGACCACGAACTCTTGGGAGTAGTCGGGGGCCTTGAGTACGGGAGCGGTGCACATGGCGGTTTTCAAGGCGTCGAACGCCTGCTGGCACTGGGGGGTCCACTGCACCTTCTGCGGAAGCTTTTTGGAGGTCAGTTCTGTGAGGGGCCCTGCGATACTACCATAATTTTTAATGAACCTCCGGTAGTACCCCGTAAGGCTCAGGAAGGCCCGAACCTCTGTCTGCGTGGTGGGGGGCTCCCAGGACTTGATGGCATCGATCTTCGGCTGGAGAGGGGC
Source organism: Triturus cristatus (assembly GCF_964204655.1). Lineage (NCBI taxonomy): Eukaryota > Metazoa > Chordata > Amphibia > Caudata > Salamandridae > Triturus > Triturus cristatus. The sequence goes on from NC_140580.1 coordinate 791,266,086, forward strand.
GACCTGGCCGCTGCCCACCTGATGCCCCAGGTACACCACGGAGCTTTGTCCGAGCTGGCATTTGCTGGCTTTCACTGTTAGGCCTGCTTGGCGCAGGGCCATTAGTACTTGTCGGAGGTGCTGGAGATGCTCGTGCCATTGAGAGCTGAATACGGCGATGTCGTCAAGGTACGCTGCGCTGAACTCCTCGAGTCCGGCCAGGACCTTGTTCACCAACCGCTGGAACGTGGCTGGGGCGTTTTTCATTCCGAACGGCATGACCCTGAAGCGGTAGTGGCCATCTGGCGTGGAGAAGGCAGAGCGCTCTTTCGCCCCTTCCGTGAGAGTGATCTGCCAGTACCCACAGGTCAGGTCGAAAGTGCTGAGGAACTGGGCGGCCCCCAGGCGGTCGATGAGCTCGTCAGCTCGGGGAATAGGGTGAGCGTCTGCACGGGTGACCGCGTTGAGCCCCCGATAGTCTACACAGAATCTTAGTTCGGGGGCGACCCCTGGGGAGGCCGCCTTCGGGACCAGAACCACCGGGCTGGCCCAGGGGCTGTCGGAGGGCTCGATGACCCCTAGGTTGAGCATTTTCTGTACCTCGGTCTTGATGCAGGTGCGGACCCGGTCAGGCACCCGGTAGGCTCGGTGTCTCACAGGCGGGCAGTCGCAGGTGTCCACGTCGTGGACACACCAGTCGGTCACCCTTGGAATGAGGGAGAAGAGGTCTGCGAATTGTCCGAGCAGCTGGCGGCAGTCGTCGGCCTGCTGGGGAGTGAGGGTGGCCGACAGTTTCACACCCTCCACGGAACCATCCAGTTCTTTCGTGCACAGGAGGTCGGGCAGGGGTTCAGTGTCTTCTTCTGCCCCCTCATCGGTGGCCAGTAGCAAACTCAATTCTGTCCTTACGAAGTGGGGCTTGAGACGGTTGACGTGGAGGACCCGGAGGGGGTTCCGTGGGGACTGTACGTCGACCAGATACGTGACCTGGCTCTTCCGTTCGATCACCTTGAATGGACCAGTCCATTTGTCTTGTAGGGCGCAGGGTTTCACCGGAGCCATGACCCAAACCTGCTGGCCCGGCTGGAACTCGACCAGGGTTGCGTTCTGGTCATACCAGCGCTTCATTTCTTCTTGGCTGGCCTCGAGGTTAGCCTCTGCAAGTTCTCTAAACTTCCTCGTCTGGTTGCGGAGCGCCAGGATGTAGCGGAACACATCCGGGGGTGTCCCCCGGGGGCTTGTCTCCCAGCCCTCTTTGACCAGGCTCAGGGGCCCTCGAACGGGATGTCCGTACAGCAGTTCGAAGGGGCTGAACCCCAGAGACTTTTGGGGAACCTCCCGGTATGCGAATAGGAGGCAAGGGAGGAGGACGTCCCATTTCCGGCGCAGGGGCTCTTCGAGGCCCAGGATCATTCCCTTCAGAGTTCGGTTGAAGCGTTCCACTAGGCCGTTGCCCTGGGGGTGGTAGGGGGTCGTGAACTTATACGTGACTCCGCACTGCTGCCACAGGGACTTCATGTAGCGGGATATAAAGTTCGTGCCGCGATCAGTCACAACCTCGCGGGGAAATCCGACACGGGAGAAGATCCCCATGAGAGCCTGGCCCACCACGGGAGCCGTCACGGTGCGGAGGGGAATGGCCTCGGGGTAGCGGGTGGCATGGTCCACCAGGACGAGGATGAATCTGTGGCCCTGGGCGGTCTTCGGATCCAGGGGTCCCACGATGTCGATGCCGACCCGCTCGAACGGGGTACTCACAACGGGGAACGGTTGTAAGGGAGCTTTGCGTTTTCCGCCACTCTTCCCACTGCCCTGGCACGTGAGGCATGATTTGCAGTGTACTTTTACATTCGCTCGCATCTTGGGCCAATAGAAGTGGGTAACCAATCGCTGATATGTCTTGTCTTGGCCTAAGTGTCCTGCCAAGGGTACATCGTGGGCCAGGCCCAGGAGGAGGCTCCGGAACCGCAGGGGTACCACCAGCACTCGTGCTGCGCCTAGCTCGGCGGACTTTTGCTCGCTGTAGAGGAGGCCATTGTCCCAATAGACCCAATGGGTTCCGGTTTGGTCACCGGCGACCTGGGCTTCGGCTTGTTGTCTAAGTCCCTCGAGGGAGGGGCAAGTGGTCTGTTCCTGGCAGAACTCTTCGCGGGAGGGCCCCCCTTCGCAGTGCCACTGGGCCAACTCGGGCAGTTCTTCGAGTTCCATCGGGGCCTCTGGGGCGGAAGGTTCCGGTCCTTCCCCTGGGTTAGTGTCTCCTTCTTCCTCGGGAGGAGGGTTGTCTGCTTCTGGTAGGGGGTCCCTGCTCTCGGGGAAAGTGTTCGGTAAGAGGGCTTCACCGCCCTTGGAGGGGGCCACTCGTGCGGTCATGGAGCGCGTGGTGGCGCAGACCCATTCTGGTAGGCCCATCATCTCCAGGTGGGCTCTTCGTTCTACCTGCCCCCACGGGGAACTCTCCAGGTCGTTGCCCAGGAGGCAGTCCACGGGCTGCGAGGTCCGGACCGCTACCTTCAGTTCTCCGGAGACCCCTCCCCACTCGAAGGGCACCAGGGCCATCTGGCAGAGGCTCTCAGAATTGTCGGAGGATACGACCGGACAGAGGGCTCCGGCTAGGATCTGGTCTTCGGAAATTAGGCTGCGGTGGACCGCGGTGACACTCGCCCCGGTGTCGCGGAGGGCCTCGACTCGGTGGCCGTTGATGGTCACCCGCTGTCGGTACTTTTCTGTGTTGGCGGGCAAGGGTGTCCCGGGGACCATCTCTCGATCACCAAGGGAGACCAGGGCCATGGCCGCCGGTTCCCATTCCTCGGAGTCTTCCATTTCTTCCCCCAGAGCCACGGAGGCCATCTGCCGGGTCGGGGGATTGGTCGTGGTGGTTCGCTGATACTGGGGACACTGGGGGTCATTGGCGTAGTGTCCGGGCTGCTGGCAGAGGAAGCAGGTGATCCTAGCTCGTGGACCTGGTCGTCCTGGGGCTCCGGTGCTGGCTGGAGACTGGGCCGAACCCGCCGCTGGTGGGCTGCTGGGGGGGCTGGTGGAGGACCCCCCGGCAAAGTCTCTTGGTCGGCCGTGGTTCCCTCCGCCCCTCTGGTGGGGGGGACCCTGACTGTGGCGGCCGTAGTCCCCCACGGGGCCCCGGGTGGCCCGGGTGTTCACCCATCGATCAGCCTCAGCGGCCAGCTTCCGAGGGTCGGTGAGTTTACTGTCTAGGAGATGCTGGCGCAGTTCTATAAAGCACTTGGCCGCTAAATGTTCCCAGGCGATCAGATCGAACAGTTCTTCGAAGGTGGAGACCTTGCTGCCCTTGATCCACCCGTCCAAGGCTCGGCTGTAAAAGTTCACGTATTCGACCCACGTGGTGCCCGGTATCTTTTTGCAATCTCGGAACCGTTGTCGGTACATTTCGGGGGTGAGTCCGTACCGGCCCACGAGGGCTTCCTTCATGTGGCTGTAGGAGTTCATGACCGTGGAGGGCAGATCGAGCAGAGTGTCCCTTCCTTCGCTTAAGAACCGGCCCCATAGGCCAGCCCCCCAATCCTTCTGCGGGACTCGGTGAGAGGTCATGGCGACTTCGTAGGCCTTAAACCACTGCTGGATATCATCGTTCTTATAATACTCCTTGACCACATCCTTGGGGATGTGAACTTTGGTTTCCCCGGCGGGAGCGGGCTGTGGATTCCCGGGCGGCTGTGACTTTTCGTGTCTAGCCCGCCACTCAATCTCCTTCAGGCCGCGTTCATGTTCTAGCTGGAGTTTCTTTTCGTCGTGCTCCCTTTGGAGTCTCTTCTCTTCGAGTTCCCCTTGTAGCCGTAACTGCTCGACGGCTAACTTCTTCTCTGCCAGTTTTATCTCTCCCTCGATTTTTAGTTTTGCCAGTTCCAGTTCGTGGTTGCGGCTTCTCTCTCGGTCCGCTAGTTCCTCGGAGGACAGGTTCCCCTCTGGCCCGTTGTTTCTCGCCGGGGTGCTTGTTTGTTCATGGGTAGAGCCTTCTTCCGTTTGGGTCGGGGGCGCCCCCGTCTCGACCCAGGCTTTCAGTACTTTCTGGAAGTCTTCCTTTGTGCTTAGTCCGGTGGTAGCGATGCCAAGGTCTTTGCAAAACTGTTTGAGTTCTCTATGCGTGTAATAGTCCAATTGATCCTCTCGGAACGGTGAGCTTATTTCGGTACCTGCGGCACCCAGGGGGGTTTCTCCTTCCATCTCTGTTTGGTAGTGCGTCAGTTGTTCACTGCACGCTCTCTTTCGGTGTCGGCTCGGATCCCGTCGTCTGCCACCAAATGTTGGAAAGGCGTTCGCCGGAAGGGGGTTCGATACACGTCTTGCCCACCCCTTTGACCCACCTCTCCCAAGTAAGCCGAACCAGGCGCGCACACCCTGAACTGCACTGTGAACAGAGGGACACCACACGTATTCTTTGTAGGACGATAAGTTCTTTTATCGATGATTTCAAGGGATCTTTATGACCCAAAAGGCAAATAGTACAGCAGTGGCACAACGTACCACAAGTCAGTCGTGGGGAATGGGGGTAGCGGGACAGTCTTTCAAGATAGTGTCTCTGCGAAATACCCTGCGGAAGCTCACAATCCTCGAGCTGGAGGGTGTCGTGTCTCTGGGCGATCTCTTCCGAGTCGTCCTCAAGGGGAGCGCCGCGAGTCTCTCAGCAGGCACAGGTGGTCGGAGTTCAGGAGCCGCGATTCCGTCAGCAGGGCTCAGATGATTTAATAGCTGGGGGCCGCGAGTCACTCAGCAGGCCTAGGTGGTTCAGGGTTCGGGAGCCGCGACCTCGTCTGCAGGGCTCAGATGGTTCAATAGCAAGAGGCCGCGAGTCACTCAGCAGGCCCAGGTGACTTCAGCGTTCAGGAGCCGCGACAGCGTCTGCAGGCTCAGATGGTTCCAGGTCTTCTCTGTCTTTGTTTCTCCGGCACCCCTTGTTATACTCCGCTGGTTCTTTGAAGTCCGGAGTGCTCGCAGAGGGGGGACTGGGGTGACGGAGGGGGTTCGGCGGGATTTCCTGCCGCTCACGTCTTTGGTCTTTTCAGGTGGGTCTGGGAGGGACCCCAGACGCTCGGTAGGGGAGGCGCCTGCTCCCCAGGGGCCTGGTGGCCGATTGAGTCCTCCCGGGGAAGGCGACCCGAGGTGTGACTGGGCTGGCGCCTCTGGGTCTGTGTTGAGGGCTCCCGCTTCCTTGGTTGGACATGCGTGGTAGGGTGGTGAGTTGGTCAGGCCTCTGGCCGGCCCGCGGATCGGGGGTGGCTGGGGCGGCCGGAGTCGGGGATGTCGTGTCTTGAGGGTGGTTGCAGGTTGGCTGGATGATGGAGAGGGCCACGCCGTGAGGCCGGTCTCACATTCTTAAATTCCACTCGCTCTTTAATGGGGAGCCAATGCAGGCTATGTAGCAGGGGGGAGGCCTTAGTTCTCCTTGGGAGTCTAAAAATAAGTCGTGCAGCGTCATTCATCACGACCTGTAATCTGTTAGTCAGAGTTTTAGGTAGGCCGAGATAGGGGCTAACTTCCGCAGCTGTCAGATGATATTTGTACAGCTTCCCACTGTCGTACTTTAATATTCGGGACCGCGTAGGGGACAGGGCCCTACCCCTGTCTATCTTGGTATTAGCAAACCGCAAATGGTAAATGCGGCATGTACGAGTGCTTTATATATCGTTCTAGCTATGAATGCACTGTGTACACGTTATTCTGCTTCACTACGCGGGTTCCATTTTGGAAGCAGTGGCCATCTTGTCATTGCCCTCACATAGGCTATAATGGAGTAAATACGGGCCTCACAGTACATGGGCTTTCCCTCTGACTTCTCTGTGACCTGGGCAGCTGGCTCTGCTGCCCCAGGTCAAACCGGTCTCACGAGCTCCCCTTCCTCCTTCCACCTGTGATTAGCATCAGGGCTTGACCCGTCATAAAACCCTTTCATTCTACACAATCCCCCGGCTAATCTCTTCCACACCTGCTTGTTCCTGCTTTATGACTTGTTTCCCAAAACAGGAGATGCTCATGTTTATTGGGGGGTCTATTGACATCCAATGTGGGATCTGAACCTTACTGTGTAAATCATTGTGGGCTGGCCGAACTGGAATGTGGGATGGTCATCATGACTCTGCCTTTTCTTTGTAATGTACACTTGTATATTGCCGTATCATAAAACCTAGGAATGTATGCTTGAGGCAAGGAAAAGGGTATTTAAGATGATGTCCGTGCCTATGATTTTCAGCAGTCTCCTGAGAACATACACGCTGTTGTACTTCTAGGATACCTGTCATTGGTCTGCAGCCAATAAACGAATCTTTGACTTCACCCAGAAGACTCTGTGTTTCTGTAGGTCTGGAACAGGGTGAACCCAGAAGTCATAGGGTGTGTGCCCCTGCACCGCTGGGTCTAAAATACCCAGTACTTCAGTTTGGCGCCCAACTCGGGACGATTTCAGCGGTACCAGTCCAAGCCAGAGGTTCGTGAGGAGCTTCGTGTGGAAATTCCGGAGGAAGGCCGCCACTTCATCGACCCCTGCATGTCGACGTGGTCCGAAAGTCTTTTCTGCGAGGTTCTCCGCGTCCCGACGGCTACGAAGGACTGCTGCCCTGATTAATCGACCTGTTTTGGACCCTTGACGAGTTTTGAGAGAGCGAAACAATCGAGAGAGTCTTCTGGTGACGCCATCGATCAACAATATTCAGTTAAGTATAAGTGGAGCGTCTCCCATTTGTTTTTGGTATCCTTCGGGATCGTTTGATTTGGTAATTTGGTACTTTGGAGTTTGCAAACGCCAAAACCAGAGGACTCGTGTATTCACGAGGCTATCGTAATCGATAATCCTTTGACGTTTGGATCTAGACTAGTGAGCAAAGATGCCTGGTTCTGGACTATTTGGTAGATTATTCTGTTTGGGTTGTGGAAAGGATTTCCAGCTAGAGGAATCATGTCCGGTTCCTCCGGTTGGAACTCCAACTTATGAGCTCTATGTAAAACATGGTGTAGGCCCCATTGCATATAACGAAGTGTGGATCCACTACACCAGGAAAGATGGTGTTTTAAAATGGCCCCAAAATGGTAGTTTTGATACCGATATTTTGGATAATCTGGAAATTAAATTGTTTAAGAAGAAAGCCCGACCGGCGATGTTTGACTCTTTCCGCTTATGGTGAAAGGAAGCCAAACAAAAGGAAATTAAACTAGCGAAAAAGAATAAGAGAGAGAAAGGTATGACAGTAATACAAGCAGCTGTACAATTTAAAGACAATGAAGAGGAGCAGATGAGTGAGCAATTGCATAGGCAGCGCAAGTTAGGGATTGACAAATGTTACCCAGCTTTACCACATTCTAAGCAGAATGAGTTAGAAGAAAAGGAGAAAGATCCCCTGATGTCACATTTGTTGAGTTCGCCACCCCCGTATGCTCAAAATGCCACGGCGCCTCCCCAGCTTGTAAATATGCCACCTCCAGTGCATATACTGCAAGCCTTGCCGCTACCGCCAGCTGCTTTGCAGCCGGTTCCTATCCCTGTAGCGCAGCCCTCTCAAGGACCGCCAGTTGTGCTTCCAACTGCCCCCGCACTTCCTGCGACTTTGCCTAATACAGCAGCTGCCTCCCCTGACACTCTTCCTTCCACCACTCCAGTACCTGTCTCTACATCCTCTTTTCTTCCCTCTGTTTTTCCCCCTGTTCTCGCCTCAGCTTCTCCTTCAGCGCGACAGCGCTTAGCTAATGTGGTTACTACATTAATGTCTCCTCTCTTTGAGTCATCTGGTGCGACTCCTGGTTTACAGCGTAAGCAGTTGCGCAGCCAATTGCCTAACCCTGACGAGAAAAAGGTAATAGATAACATGGCGCGTAGATGGATTGTTTTCCCTTCACTGTATGATGTGGAATCAGTTGTCAACGTTTTCCATCAGTGGGATGCCCCGAAACAGAGATATGTGTTTGAGAAAATGTGCGAAATTCTCTGTGAAGAATTGGAGGATAGTGGTAAAAATCCGAACCCGCAGGAATTGTGTAGAGTGAGGTTCGATTTTGGAACTGGTATAATTGTGGACCGTGGAGTAGATAAAGCAGTTGCGGTTGTATTGTCCTTTAGGAATGATGATTGCCAACAATCGTTGTTTGAACAAGATGTCCTTGTGGGGAAAAAGGTAAAAGCGCGACAATACCCTATGAGAGAAGTTCCCCCGGTATGGAAGGAAGCGGTTGCAGCTGCCGGTGGTAACCCCGCTGTGGCAGCGCATTTCCAGCGTGTTTGGGTGCATGTTCCATGGAAGCGCTCTGAGGTGTTAGCGCTTAAGCAGTCATTGCCTGATCCCCGTAAAAACCCAGCAGGTTATTATAAGGAGTTGTCGCAGACGGCAGGGTCATGCGTTATGAATCTGGCCGACATAGACATGTTGTTTGGTAATGTTGTTCCACAGCCCCTATGGGGGTCAATTCGTAATGTAGATCACAATGCAGAACTAGGGGATACATGGGCTAACATTGTTGCTGCTGATGCTAGACAAACTGGTGGTGCGAAACCAGAACCTTTAGTAGCTGAACTGCCTGGTAGAATCATCACGTATATGAAGACAATAATGCCTGCGATGCGTGTAAATTGGGACAAGTTATCTGCATGCAAGCAGAAGAAAGATGAGACAGTGTCAGACTTCTTTACTAGGTTTGAAGAAACGTTTATTGATCACAGTGGGCAGGATATGAGTACTGAGGGTGGCCAACGGTTATTTGTAGATAAGTTTGTGCAGAATTTACTTCCTGACCTGTGTAAAAAGTTAAAAGATTCAGAAAGTTCTTGGGCTGTTTCTTCGTCAGCGCAAATACTGGCTACTGCACAGTATTATGAAAATAGAGATAAAGACGAGAAAGATAGAACAGAGAAGAAAACGAAGGAACTAAAGACAAAGGTCCTTTTACAGCAGGCCTATCCGCCACGTGGAGGTCAGAATAATTATAGGCAACCCCAAGGTGTCTATCACCAACCCCAACAGTTTCAGCAAATGAACGGGTATTACCAACCACGTGTCCCTGTAGGTCCCAACCAATGTTCATACTGCAAAGAGGAAGGTCATTATAAATATAGTTGCCCTAAATTAATGCAGCGGAACGGTAATGCGTATGGCGCAAGAGGTAGGGGTGGTCAGCAAGCTCCTAGAGGCAGAGGGCGTGGAAATGCTCCCCAGAATGCGCGTCCTCTGTCGCCTCAAAGTACCATCAATAGCTTTGATCAGCAAGCTAACGCGACTAGTAATACGGCCCAGTATTACAATAATGATTATTATGCAGAGGACGGTGATGCAGAAAGTAATGATTACTAGGACAGCCATAGACAGAGAGAGGGAGTTGTTTCAGTGCCAGTGGATCAGAGCGGACCGTATGTTGAGGTGACTACAGCAAATGTAACGGAGCCTTTTCTGCTAGACACTGGTGCTGCAAAGAGTTCAATCATGCATTCAAAACTCCCTGGCGCACCTTTGTCTGGCGATATCAATTTTTCGGTAGGTTTTTCAGGCGCCCCAGTTAGGAACCCGATTTCTAGTCCCATGTCACTTTCTGTTGGACCTTGCGAGCTGAAAGCACCCCTGATTCTGACAACAGGTTGTGGTGAGAATTTGCTGGGATTAGATTTGTTGAAAAGATTGCACGCTACACTGTATTGTTCTCCTTCAGGAGTACAACTTACATTAGGCAAGAAAGTGATTTCCCCAATGTATTTGTCTAAAAATACAATGCCACCTGAATTGTCATCCCTTCCGGATGCCCTTTGGGCTACTGGTCCCAATGATGTGGGCCTCTTGGAGATACCGCCATATGTGGTGACTTTAAAGGCTAATGTCAGACTGCCACGTATTCCCCAGTACAAGATCTCTAATGAAGGGCAGAAAGCATTGTTAGACATTGTCAGCGACTTGATTCATAAGGGTGTGATAGAAGAGACAAGAGGCAACGTTTGCAATAGTCCGATTTTACCTGTCTTAAAACGAACGGATCCTTCACAGCCACCTGTCTACAGATTTGTGATCGATCTCAGAGAGGTTAATAAGATTGTTGTGCCACAGTTTCCGGTTGTCCCCGATATAACCGCCTTGTTAACGATGATTCCAGCCTCTGCTGCATGGTTTTCAGTGATTGATTTAAAGAATGCTTTCTTTAGTATCCCAATTGCAGAAGAGAGCAGAGATATTTTTGGTTTTAGTCTGGGAGGCCGAAGCTTCCGCTTCAAACGCGCTCCCCAGGGCTACTGTGAAAGTCCATCAATATATAGTCAAGCTTTGAAAGCGCAGCTTGATGCACTTGTTTTACCTAGTGGCGCTATCCTGATTCAGTACGTGGACGATTTACTGATCGCTGCGGATACTGAAAAGATTTGTAAAGAAGCCACATTGTCACTGTTGCGCCATTTATCCGCTTTCCATCACAAAGTGTCTCTCTCTAAGCTGCAATATTGTCGACAAGAAGTGACCTACTTAGGTCATCTCTTATCGAAGGAGGGAAGGAAACTGACCCCAGAAAGAATTCAAGCCATTGCACAGTTGAGTGTGCCAAAAACACAGAGAGAAGTGCGTGCTTTCTTGGGCATCACTTCATACTGTAGGCATTGGATCCCTAGTTTTTCTTTATTGGCAAAACCTTTGTTAGCCTTAACATGCAAAGACACACCGAATCCTATCCCATGGTCTGAAGAGTGCCAGAAAAGTTTTGTGGAATTGCGTAATGCATTATGTTCAGCACCTGTGTTGGGTACCCCCGACTACAGTAAGCCTTTTACATTGTATGTTCACGAGAAAGATGGATGTGCGTTGTCAGTATTAACACAGCCTTTTGGCGACAGACCGCGCCCATGCGCATATTTTTCATCAACCTTGGACCCTGTAGCGAGGGCATTGCCAAGCTGTCTGAGAGCGACAGCTGCTGCAGCGATGTCTATCCGACAATCTGCTGGTTTGGTAATGGATAATACATTGATTGTTATGGTTCCACACGCTGTAGACACATTATTAAATAGGACCAAGACACAACACTTGACTAGTGCGCGATTATCAGGTTATGAACTTACACTGTTAGCAAATCACATACACATAAAGAGATGCAATACGCTGAATCCAGCTACATTGTTGCCAATTCCAGCAGACTCAGATGAGATTGAGCAACATGACTGTCTGTTCAGAACAGAAGAAGAGACGAAAGGGAGAGTAGATCTAAAAGATACTCCCCTGACTGAGTGTGATGGCACTTTATGGGTAGATGGTTCATGTTTCAAGCTCCCTAATGGTGACACGACTGCTGCATATGCTATCACGACTTTGCACACGGTCGTGGAAACTGCACGAGTGCCACATAATTCGGCCCAAGCAGCAGAATTAATCGCCCTCACGAGAGCATGTGTGTTGTCTGAAGGAATGAGAGTGAATATATACACAGATAGCCAGTACGCCTTTGGCGTGGCTCATAATTTTGGGCGACTGTGGAAGGAGCGTGGGTTCCTGACGTCGCATGGAGCTAAAATTCAGAATGGCAAGTTGGTGAATGATCTCCTTGAGTCACTGACCCTACCGCTGCAAGTTGCGATCATGAAATGCAGTGCGCACAGGAAAGTCACAGATGATGTTGGACGTGGGAATGCGTTTGCTGATGAGACCGCGAGAGAAACAGCACAGAATGTGAAGACTAGAATGTATGTTGCAGGCCCCGCAAGATGGGTTAATGATGTGGGAATGTGTGAGAACACAATAGAGAGTGTGAAGTCGCTTCAAGCTGAAGCCACAGAGGAAGAGTTAAGCAAGTGGAGAGAAAGTATGGGTAAGTTGGATGAGAATGGTTGTTGGATTGATCTGACAGAACATAGGCGATGGTTGTTGCCTGATGCATATGTGCTTCCAGTGGTTACTATGGCACATGGAATGGCACATATCAGTACGAAAGGTATATGCAAGTTGTTGGCTCCAGTATGGCAGAATGCTGGGATTCCCAAGTGTGCAGAGAATGTGGTCAAGAATTGCATAGTATGTTTGAAGTACAACCCTGGTAGGGGAACCCCAACTCCAGCTGGTCACTTTGCACCCCCATCATGTCCATTCGAAGTTTTGCAGCTGGACTTTATTCACATGGAAAGATGCAACAACCTGAAATATGTACTGGTGGTTGTTTGTGCTTTCTCAAAATGGATAGAGGCTTATCCTCTGAAAGATAACACTGCCCTATCCACAGCCAAAGCCCTTGTGAAGGAATTTTTCCCTAGGTTTGGGATGCCAAGAATGGTGTGGTGTGATAACGGAAGTGAGTTTGTGGGTAAAGTGATGAAGGATGTATGTGAAGGGCTAGGGATAAAGCAGAAGTTCCATGCTGCAAATCACCCCCAATCAGCTGGATTAGTAGAACGCTACAATGGAGCCTTAAAGCTCAAGCTGGCCAAAATCCAGGCGAGCACCGGTCTTAAATGGCCTGACGCTCTGCCTCTAGCACTCCTGTCCACCAGAATGACCATATACTCACGAGTGGGGCTTAGCCCTTACGAGGTTGTCTTTGGCCGTCCGGCCAACGTATGGGGTGTACCGAGGCCTACGAAGTTCAGTGAGATAGAGCATCCAGTACTGCTCGATTACCTGTATGATTTGACTGTTAAACTGCGTGTTTTGCACCAACAGGTACATGATACTCTTCCCCAAGCTTCTGAACCTCCTGGACACCCTATCAACCCTGGTACGTGGGTACTAGTCCGAAATTTCCAGCGCAAGAGCAACGACGAGCCTCGCTGGATCGGCCCTCATCTTGTTCTTCTTTCGACAAGATCAGCAGTGCGAGTGAAAGGGAAGAAGCACTGGATCCATGGTACCCACTGTAAGGTAGTCCCCTTGCCTCTGCCATATGACCAGTGGGTCAAGGAGGGTATCGCCGACTCTGAGACAGACACTGTACCTCGTTTTGTACCATTCAGTGACTCACGCATAAGAGGCACAGTTTCAGACCAAGAGAGTGACAATATTCTGCAGGAAGCTGTGCCACCATCAAATCGACTGAACACCACTGAGCCTGAACTTTTGTTTCAAGACCAAACAGCACCTGGCCGTCTCCGCTATAATTTGAGACCTAGGCCCATGGACAAATAAAGATTTCCTCACTATTTCCTTTTTAACATTTTTTGCTCTCCCATCTGAAGGACTTTCTTGATTTTTGTTTTTCGAACCACCATCCGGGTTCTGCCGCAGGGTCGCGGTGCCAAGACTTTGGGGTACAGGCCGAAGACGCTAGGTCAACGGTTCTGGTTGGTCTAGGGCGTTTCCCTGGACTGACAGGCGTACTCCTTAGCAGAAGACACTCATCCACCGCGAGCGGCCCGAGTAGAGGATGGAGTTTTTTAAGATGGAGAGACCGATTGAGGAAATGAACTTTAACGCAAGGATGTGTAGAATTGTAAAAAGTAAATGTTTTGTCTTTTTGTGCCTTTTTACACTGTGTAGCATAATAATGTTTATTGTAGGATTTGTGTTTTTCTCCGCTCAAAAGCCCATTGAACCCACTGAACGGCCTATACCTCTTTCTACTACCTCCTCTCACTCTTTTCACCCTTTGCCTGAGCACGAACAGACTAAACGATCAGAGTTTGTAAATAACTCGTTTATCCAACTCTTGCACCAGCACCAACTGGTAATGAATACGACCAATTGCTGGGTGTGTGGGTTAATGCCACATACCATTAACAAGGGTATTCCCTACCTGGTGCTGCCGTATAGTTACAATGGATCGTCATGGGCATTCCAAACCATGTTTCTCTATGCTCTAGATACATATTCCCCTCGCCAACCGCGTTCCATCAGACCTATCACCAATAATAAGGCTTTGATGAAAGGAGTTGCCGATATGAGTAGGGATATCGATGCATACTCATCCATTCCCAAAGAAGAGTTGAGACCTTATGTAGGATGGAACGCGACGGGGTATAGTATTAGTCTGGGTGAAAGACAGCGAAAAATCTCATCTCCAATCTGGGTCGTACCCCACATGGGTCGGTTCTGCTTACAGGGTAATGGTCAGAATCCTAGAGCTCAACTGGGAAGGAGTGACTGTACTGAAACGTACACCTTCCCGTCACAGTTTTCCCCTGCGTTTTTGGCTGCCAAGGGCACATATTTCATCTGTAATGACCGAGCATATACATGGCTGCCCCCTGATTTCTCGGGCACATGTTATATTGCGAACTTGCTACCGCCGACATTTACTGCTGCCTCTGACTATCACAAGACCAGAGTTGTGAGAGGTGTGATTAGTAAGGAGGATACTGCCGGTCAGGAAGCGGGAGACTTCTTCTTGGGTTTCCTGCCGTTTTGGGGACCTATGGTCAATAGTAGGAACCTGAGACAGCTGACTCGTGTGGTTGAATCCACTGTCAATGTAACGGCTGGTGCCCTTAGTAATCTGACAGCTGAGCTCCAAGCGGATCGCCTTATGACTTTGCAGAACCGCATGGTTCTAGACGTTATTCTTGCAGACCGCGGTGGGGTATGCAAGGTCATCCAATCCAGTTGCTGCATTTTCATACCAGATAATGCTCCAACAGTGTATCAAGCCATCTCCAAACTCCATAAAATATCTGAATCCATACACGTGGATAAGGGAGATTGGTCACTGGTGGGGTGGTTCTGGGAATTGATATCTGCCTGGGGTTGGAAAGTTCTGATGGTCATTGGAATGATCTTAGCCATTCTTTTCCTGTTCTGTCTGTGTATACAGTGTGCTCCTGCGATATGTGGTCTCTGTGCTACCTTATGTGTAAGGAAACCTGTATCGAGGGACGAACTAAGTAATAGGATGATGCTACAGCAACATCTCCATGACTTTGTGAACATTGACCTAGACTCGGATTAAGATGAGTATAGTGATTGCCTATGTAAGGGCAAAAGGAGGGTCTGTCGTACTTTAATATTCGGGACAGCGTAGGGGACAGGGCCCTACCCCTGTCTATCTTGGTATTAGCAAACCGCAAATGGTAAATGCGGCATGTACGAGTGCTTTATATATCGTTCTAGCTATGAATGCACTGTGTACACGTTATTCTGCTTCACTACGCGGGTTCCATTTTGGAAGCAGTGGCCATCTTGTCATTGCCCTCACATAGGCTATAATGGAGTAAATACGGGCCTCACAGTACATGGGCTTTCCCTCTGACTTCTCTGTGACCTGGGCAGCTGGCTCTGCTGCCCCAGGTCAAACCGGTCTCACGAGCTCCCCTTCCTCCTTCCACCTATGATTAGCATCAGGGCTTGACCCGTCATAAAACCCTTTCATTCTACACAATCCCCCGGCTAATCTCTTCCACACCTGCTTGTTCCTGCTTTATGACTTGTTTCCCAAAACAGGAGATGCTCATGTTTATTGGGGGGTCTATTGACATCCAATGTGGGATCTGAACCTTACTGTGTAAATCATTGTGGGCTGGCCGAACTGGAATGTGGGATGGTCATCATGACTCTGCCTTTTCTTTGTAATGTACACTTGTATATTGCCGTATCATAAAACCTAGGAATGTATGCTTGAGGCAAGGAAAAGGGTATTTAAGATGATGTCCGTGCCTATGATTTTCAGCAGTCTCCTGAGAACATACACGCTGTTGTACTTCTAGGATACCTGTCATTGGTCTGCAGCCAATAAACGAATCTTTGACTTCACCCAGAAGACTCTGTGTTTCTGTAGGTCTGGAACAGGGTGAACCCAGAAGTCATAGGGTGTGTGCCCCTGCACCGCTGGGTCTAAAATACCCAGTACTTCACCACCACGGAAGAAATTTGACTGGCCATTGACAGGTCACAGTCCAGCTTGATCCCCAAGCTCTTTACAGTCAGACTTGGTTTTGGAGCAAGGCCTAACTCCGCCGGCCAATAGAGGTCACTCCAAGGTGAGGCGGTGGATGGAATCACCAATACCTCAGTCTTATCTGGATTGATCTTCAACAGATTTTCGGTCATCCATTGTACAGTGTACCTCAAGATGTTCTGGGCTTTGAGTTGTGCGGTCCTTGTATTGTCGACACTCAGCAACAGCTGCGTGTCGTCCGCATAATTAAAGACTCTACAGCCCCTGCTGGCCAATGATGCAATCAGAGGTTGTAGGTAGAGATTGAATAGAAGTGGGGATAAGGCAGAGCCCTGTGGCACCCCACATTCCAAAGTCCCCACCTCAGATGTTTCATCCCCCAGTTGTATCCTTTGTGTCCTTCCCAAAAGGAAGGATTGCAACCATTTAAAGGCCAGGCCTTTGATCCCAAAGTCATTCAGTCTATCCAAGAGTAAGGCATGACTGACCGTATCGAACGCCGCTGATAGATCTAACAAAATCAGGGCGCTCGGTTCCTTACAGTCAGCCATGCCTCTTAATTCATCCAGCACCGAGAGCATCACCAACTCGGTGCTGTGATGAGTTCGGAACCCTGCCTGTCGCTCATGGAGTAGATGGTGAGACTCCAGATACAGGGACAGGGACTTTAATACATGCTGTTCCAGTATTTTTGAGAGGAAAGGCAGCTGGGAAATAGGCCTGTAGTTCTTTAACACTGCAGGATCCGCACCAGGTTTCTTCAGTAGAGGCCTTACTCGTGCCTCCTTGAATTCCTATCGGTAGGTACCCTATTTCCAAGGATCTATTAAGGAGGGAGATAATACATTCCTCCGATAAGGGACGAGCTACACGAAAGACACTGGGTGGACACGGATCTGCTGGAGAGCCAGATTTAATTTTACCCATCAGTTGCTCCAGACTCAACGCATTCAGCTCTGGAAACACTGTGATAGTACAGTCAGCTGAGTTATAGGGGGCCGAGGTTATGGTAGTCCCATTTACCATACCACTCTTTATTTCCATGATAATGGTCTTCACTTTTTCTAAAAAGTACCCCTGAAAAGAATTACAATTTATAAGGGACTTTATATGTGTATGCACATTGAGTCTTGTCTTGTTTTTCAGCATTTGTTGAAACATAATCTCTCATCACTCACTCCAACAGAATTAACAGTCTTTTTACCTTTTTCTATGAAATCATAGGGATGCATAAAGAGACATTGCTTATCATATTTAAATGTCATCATTTTATATCATGTTATTTGGCAGTTTAATGGACTTAAATGTCTAACTAAAGTATTTATCAATGAGCCATTGTGCTTTAAGTATTCCGTTGTTTACATTTTGGGATATTTGTGAGGATGCATTTGCTTGTCTTGCCTGACTAGCTTGGTCCTCTAGGCATTCCTGTTTTCCTGGTCAGGGATCTCTTGCTATTATGACACTTTCTGCCTAAATGGAAGTCTGGAACCGTCTGATTCAACCTTGTGCTGGAGAAGTTTGGTTTTGGATGGGTTGCACCTCCCTCGGTAAAACTGTGCATTTTTTCGGACAACATAAACGTCAGGATTGTGCCAGACTGATTCCGTACACACCCTCAGAATATGCTGGTCTATCTCCCTGTTAGCCACAGTGCACCATCTGTACCCCTAATCTTACAAGGCAACAAATGTATGTGCAACCTCAGAAAATGACAACCCTGATCCCCCAAGGAAATTGTGGTTGCAGATCTAGAACCTTTTCCTTTGGACTCTGATGCATACCGAAAGAAGTACACAAGAAATACTCAGCAATGCTTTTCAATTTTTGATGAAGCATTGTGACTCTTGTATAAAATACATGTGCTGCGATAATTAGTAGGATGAAACGTATTAGTGTTATTAGCATCATCAGAACAGTGAAAAGGATGAATATTTCCACCATTGTGCTAAGACAGTGAATATATGCGGGCACATAAGTGCTGTGTATAGTTGTACTCCTACTACAAGTTTTGCCTAGGGTGGGTGATTTTCCAAATTAATGCCAGGGTGGACTTACTCCCTGTTACTTGTGGGCAAGTGTCACCAGGCTGCCCGTCTTGGTGTAGAGCTAGTCATCCATCGTGTTGGTACGCAGGAATCAGCTGAGCTGGCATTCCGACATGTGGTAACCTCACAGCGCAGCAGAATACTCTTCTGCCTAAACAAGGAAGTGGTTCTGTATATGTAACAATAGAACCCATGTGGCCATGTTGCATCCCCTATCAGGCCGGAATTGTTTATTCTAGTTGGATAGCGTTACCGCCTTATGGACAATAACATTTGCGCAGTGAAATGCATCACTTGTACTGAATGCTCAAGGCATCGTGATAGTGTGCCTCGAAGTATAAATGTAAGCAATGACGAGTCAGAGATGTTATCCTGCATGATCACGCACGCAAATATATGTCAAAAGTCATTGCTTGTAAAAGAGAAGGCAACTTAAGATACAAAAGCATGTAAAATGGCAGCGTTTCTAACCTGGCCTATCCTGACCACGTGATATCCACTTCTTGTGAGTCAGTGAAAGCTATCCCTAGACAAATGCTACAATCAAACAGTATAAAAGGAAACCTACTAAAACGTAAAAAACATCATGCTTTTTTAATAACAAAGAGAATAGAGAAAGCCTTTAATTAAAATCATTACAAAGGATTAAAAGCTATTAAAATAGATTAAAAAAGTAATTTAACATAAAAATAAAGCCGAATTAAAAAGTGTCTGACGACTCGAAACTGCTAGATTGTTTATGTCTTCCGAGAGGTAGACATAACATTGCTCTTCCCAGCAACCGCAGATTATGTGCCCAAAGGCACCCATCAAATCTGATCCATGGAGAAAATATGCTTCCATCCATCCACTTTAGCAGCTGCCATAGGAAGAGTTGCCAGTGCAAGATCCGCAGTAGCTAAGCCAAGATCCAGATCACTGGGAACAGAAGCATCCCAGGAAGGCTCGTAGAATGCATTTAGAAGGAAAACAGTACAAGTAGCCCGCTAACGGGATCACCAGTAGGTCAATGTCCAAAGACTGAACCAGATGTGTTCCAAGGCATATATCCGGTGCACACTCGAAAGTGCACAGAAGACAGCTGAATACAGGCTGCCCGCAGTGTAGCCACACAGGCTAAAAGGACAAGAACAAGTGTTCGTTTAACTCCTGAAGCAGCGTACGCCAAAACACTGTATCATGCATTCACGACACAGAAGAACATGTGGAAGTGTTAGATCCATTTAGCCTCTTAATGGGACATCCATTGCAGAGCAGTAAAAGTAAAAGGACTGTCCCGACAATCAGGAACAGGATTAGCAGAAGACCTTAAAATGCTTCAGAGCACGGAGGGTATGGATGATGGAATAACGCCAAAGACTGACTAGAAGGTAATAACCACGCCAGAGTCTATTTTCTTCAAAAAGTGTGCCACTCATGCTGTACTGGACATGTTAAAAAAGCAGTGCACAAGTTCCCCAAAATGCAGAGGGAAATTAGATTTGATTTGATTTGATTTGTCTATTTATAAAGCGCACGAATACCCGTGGGTGTCTTGGCGCTAGGAAATTGTCCGGTTCCGGTGCAGGTCTGGCATTAGTGTATTTTATGCGGTGAAAAGCCAAGTCTTGATTTTCTTTCTAAATATCTCCAGAGTTGGGCTGTTTTTTACATCAAACTGTAATAAGTTCCATGTCCGTGCTGTGTGGACGAGGAAACTTCTTCCTCCCCAGTTTGATCGTATAAACTTGGGTATTGCTATCAGTTTCTTTTGACTAGATCTAAGAAGCCTTGAAGGTTGGTAGTGTTTCAGGTGTGTTTTCAGGAAGTGGGGGCCTTTGCCCTGCAGTGCCTTGTAGGTTAAGCACAGTGATTTGAACTTGATTCTTTTGGCCACAGGTAGCCAATGGAGTGAAACCTAGTTTGTGTCTAATAGGCTGGAACTTTGGAATTTCCAGTATCAGTCGTGCCGCTGCATTCTGGAGTCGCTGCATTTTTTCTATAATTTTTATTCTGGCTCCCGCATATAATGCGTTACCGTAGTCCAGTCGAGACAGTGCAAGGGCTGTCACTACCGTTCTACGTGTGTCTTGAGGCAGATATGGGAGTATTTTTCTTATCATTTTTAATATCAGCCAGAAAGACGAGGCTAATTTGTTTACTTGGGCTTCATAAGTTAATTTGGTATCTATCATGAATCCCAAGTTTTTGGCTTTCTCTGAGGGTTCTGGTCTGGTTCCCAGTTCAGGAGACCACCACTCTGGGGATCAGATATCAGCATTGCCTCCCAGAATTAATACCTCACTCTTTTCTCCGTTGAGTTTGAGGCAATTTTGTTGCATCCATTGACTAACTTTTAGCATGCATAATTGGAATTTTTTGGCTGTTACTTTATTGTCTTTGCCTATGGAGATGACAATCTGTGTATCGTCGGCATAGGATATTGGTGTAAAGCCATTTTCTCTTATTACTTCAGCAAGGGGGGCCACATATAAATTAAAAAGTGTTGGGCTCAATGATGAGCCCTGTGGGACACCGCATGGTACTTTAAAGGAGTCTGACTTTGCTTCTCCTAATTCAACTGTGAATTTTCTGTCCATGAGGTAGGATAAGATGAGACTGCACGCGTGGTCGCTAGCTCCGACTTCTCTAATGCGTTTTATTAGTATCTCGTGGCTAACCGTGTCGAAGGCCGCCGAGAGATCCAATAACACCAAGGCGGCCTTTTCCCCCTTGTCTAGTATATTTCTAAGTTCCTCAGTGGCCGTGAGGAGGGCTGTTTCTGTTCCATGTCCTTCACGGAAACCGAATTGAGAGTGGTCGAGCCAATTGTTGTCCAGTAAGTACTGTGGTAAATAATTTAATTACCGGGACTTAATTTGATACAGAAAAATAATAAAAATAGCTCAGTAAAATAAGAGGCAAAATCCGTGATATTAGAGGTTCGGAATGGGCTTTATTCCAATGGACGATTCGAATCGTGGACTCCAAGTTCCATCACCACGGAGGTTCAGGAAGTGAAGTACATACTTTATTGATAAGTAATCACTTTTATACAATAGGCATTACAGTGAAGCAAATGCAGGAGGCGTAACAATTGATAGTAAAGATAAAACATACATGCGTAGCAAAAGTGGGCGTAACCGGGTGTAACTAAAGAACGTCATCAGGTATGATGTCATAATAGGGTGGTTCCATGAAAGAATTTTGCAATGTCAGCAGAAATACTTGGCAGAAATGCGCGCGCAGCAGCATGACGTATGATTGACGTGCGACTAGGGGGTGAAGGGGATTTGACATTTAACTCTACATGTGGCGACAGATGTCTGGAGGGTCAAGTCAACCTAATCCCAAATCATATCTAACATCCTATGTTTAAAGAACTATGTTATCCAAAAGAGAGGTCTCTTAGAGTAGAATCTTATTCTATACTGACTATACTGACTGTTAGTGCGTGTACAAGCGTCTAAGTGTCTACACTAGATGCGAGGGCAGAAGTCTTCCATAATAATAGGGCTATGAATTACTTGCGTAAAGACAGAGAAGCCGGGCCTTTGCTCGGTAGCTGGAAGAATGTTTACTTAAACTACTAGACAGGAATGCATTGGGCAGGGAGCGGAGCAGATAATTTCGAAGGTGAAATACAGGCACCGTGAGCCGCGCAGGGAATGAGACAAAGTTCATGGTCACAGATGCAGGCTCAGACTGGAGCTTTCAGAGGCAGAAGGCAAGAAAAGCTTGATGACAGAATCAGGGCCTACTTGCCTGGACTGTAAAATGGCATAAGTGAACCATATAAAGCCGGTGGCCTTTCATACTTAGGAATGGAATATCCGGCCTATTCATGGCGGGTCTGAAAGAGGACGTGTTGACGGTGGACGCACATGTGTTTGCGTCTTCATAACTGGAACTGGAGGGAACATACATGTACTTATGATTCATACATGAAACCGTTGGGGTCCAAGATAGGGGACATAACTGATCAGAAAAATCCATATTTCCACATTCCCTCCTTGTCCCCTACTTGCCCGTTAAGAGATATCAATCTTCATCAATCCGTCGATCTGTTCATATAGCATCATTTGTTCTTCTTTTTTCTTCTGGGATGAATGAAATCTTGGTGGTGGAATACACGATGTGGCACACAGACCACAGATCGCTGGTCCACATTGTAGACATAGACAGCAACTGAATAGTATGAGAAAGCCAATACCTAGGAAGGATAGGACCTTCCATCCAAAGGTAGATAATACACTCCAAAACCAACCGGACCAAGTCCATGTGCCTGGATTCTGATGTATCTGACTTACAATCTTATGAAGGCGAGTTATGGCTTTATATACAGATGGCGAATTTTCTGGTATGAAAATGCAACAACTTGATCCGATGACCCTACAAGCTCCGCCCCTATCGGCCAGGATGACGTCAAGGACAAGACGATTTTGAAGCACAACAATCCGCATAGCAGACTGCTCTTCTGTTAAATTGCCTAAGGCGGAAATAGTTTCGTTCACTACTGCTTCAAGGGTTCTAGTTAATCTACGTATCAGCTTACTATTAGTAACGGTACCTATATAGGGAAAGAGACCTTTATTGAAATCTGTGTATTTTTCCCATGCTGTTTCAGTGTAATCGACTATTGGGAGATCTCTCCTTTCTCTATTGTGTACTAAATGAGTATTTCTGTGATAATCAGGAGGAGCTAGGAAAACAGGTGGCAAAAGGAATCCGATGTAGCAGGTACCATCCCAATCTAGAGGCAGACGTATATATGCCGTCTGACCACATATAAAATAGGAATGGCGGGAAGCTCTAAATGTCGACTTGCCTTGATCACTAAATTCTATTACAGTGGTGCATCTACTATGGCCCATATGTATGGAACCATTCTTTCTTACACATAATTCACCTTTTACTGGAAATACTGACATGGCGGGCAAAATTGGAGTAGCTTCAGATTCGACATTCAAGATCAAGAGATTAAGCGTAAAATTACCTAATCCATATACTTCATTTTCTAGATCAGTTCCTGTTCTTTTGGGAAGTCCCTCCTTGTTGGGGTGGCAGACTTTAAGTAAAACTAAGTTCAGATTTCCCCATACCCCGTTGTCTTGATAAACTGCGGAGTTCGAATCTTGGGAATTAATTAAACTAAACCATGCTCCACAGGAGCCGTTGTGTGTGAACGGGTATGGAAAGAGAGGTAGAATTCCTTTATAATTCTGATAGGGAGGGAGTCGGCCACATATCCAACAATTTGTAGCATTGCTAACCTGATGGGAATGATGTAACATACTAATAAAAGTGTTATTGCGCAGCGCAAATCTATATGACAATTCATGCGGAGGTAATTCACTAAAAGAATGTTCAGCAGTAACATTATAAACATATCTAGAAATAGGATAACATATGTGCAACAATATACTTGCAGTAATTATTAAAAGACTTAGGAAAAACAGAATTAATAACGTCACTGTGCAATGACTACGCAGTGATTTACAGTACGCATGTCGTTTCAGCTTTATCCTTTTGTTTCTTTCTCTGTACAGGTCTAAGGGATACATGTCAGAGACAAATTCGACCGCTTCACCTTGGAGAGGACTTAAACAATCAAATTGCCTGACTGGTTAGACCTGAGTTTTAGTTTATATAGTTCACGACTATTCAATTCAACCAAAGGAAGTTTAGAGTCACTCGGGGAAGACACGCAAGGTGTGTCGTTTACATCTGATCGTAGTCCATGAAATTTCTTGATATGACTTGAATGTATCCAGCCTTTTCGACCTTCGATCTTTACGGCTGTCCTCGTCGTTAGCAATACGAGCTGAGGCGACCTCCACCTAGGATCCAGCTGAGACTTCCGATCAAAGTTCCTCACTAAGACCAAATCTCCTGGAATTACGTCATGGGGTTTCACCTCAGTGTTGTCGGGAAAAGCTGCAGCTACCTGTGAACGACAAGATTGTAGTGCAGACATCAAGGAAGCCAAGTAATCTGTCAGCATATTACAGTCAATATCAGTTATTTTGCGTGGTATAGGCGTCCCCCACATATTTGGTGGTCTACCAAAGACCACTTCATAAGGAGATAGCCCTGTTCGAGAGTGCGCTACCATTCTCATGTAAAAGAGTGCAACGGGTAAGGCTACTACCCAGTCGACACCTTTCTCTCTACATATTTTAGACAATCTAATTTTCAGAGTTTGATTATGTCGTTCCACGAGACCTGCTGCCTCGGGGTGTCGGACACAGTGGAATCTCCACTGATAGCCTAACAAGAGTGAAACGTGTTTCATTAGTTCGGAGGAGAACGGCTGGCCGTTATCTGAGTAGACAACACGTGGTAAACCGTACCGTGGGAAGAATTCTCGAACTAACTGTTTGGCAGTAGTCGGGGCAGTGTAATCTGAAACCGGGTATGCCTCTGTCCAACGGGAAAGAGCACAGACAACTACGAGAACATATTTGAATCCTCGACATCGTTCCATCTGGATATAATCCATCTGGAGGACTTCAAAAGGGTGATCAGGAGGCTGAAATCCACCCTGTTCTACGGGAATGCTTTTTCCTGGGTTAAACTGACAACAGATCATACAGGTACGGACTTTTTGTTTAGCTGCTGCTCGTAAATGTTTGTTGAACCAAATGTGTTGGATGCTGTCTAGCATAGCTTTTTCTCCTAGATGTGCTGGACTATGTACAGTGTTAATAACGACTTGGACCATTGAATCAGGAAGGAACCACACAGATTTTTCCTTCGTCATCCATCCTTGATCCGTTTGGATCCCTCCTAATTCAGTCCATTTCTTTATTTCATCTGGAGTAGCATGTGTCTGTATGTCAATTACGTCAAGAGCGGGATCCTTAACCATCATGCAATGTGTTGGTGTCGGGACTATTGTCTTTGTCATGTCGGATGTTTGAGTTTGAGCAGTCTGTTTAGCTGTTCTGTCAGCTAGATCATTGCCTTGAGAAATGATATCAGTAACTTTCGTATGAGCTTTACATTTCATAATTGATATTGCAGTGGGTAGATGTATTGCATCTAATAAGGCATGAATGAGGGGTCCGTGCTGAATGTGGGCACCGTGAGAAGTTAAATAACCTCTCTCTCGCCACAGCACGCCGAAGTCATGTACAACTCCGAATGCATAACGTGAATCAGTGTATATGTTGACTTTTTTATTTGTGGCTTGAATACAGGCTTGTGTCAGAGCGATGAGCTCTGCTGCTTGAGCGGACAAGGTATTTATACAATTTGTTTCAATGATTTCAGCGTCTGTTGTGACTGCATAAGCGGCCACTAACTCTCCTGTACCTGTTCTCATACATGAACCATCTACATACAACGTCAGGTCTGGGTCTGACAATGGAACGTCTGTCAAATCTTGTCTGGGTTTCGTCGTGATAGTGATAACTTCAATACAATCATGTGCAAGTGGGTCTGTTCCATTTACAGGTAACAGTGTGGCAGGATTAAATGTACTACAACGTCTGATTTCTATATGTGGCTGAAACAATGTTAATTCGTAACCAGTGAGTCGTGCTATAGTCAAGTGTTGTGTTTGTGTGCGGTTCAAGAGAACCTCTACTGCATGTGGTACTTGTACTGTCAATGGATGTCCTAATACTATGGCATCGCTTTGTCTGATTGCTAAAGCTGTTGCTGCCACTGATTTTAGGCATGCAGGCAAAGCCTGAGCTACGGGATCTAATGTACTAGAAAAATAAGCACATGGTTTGTGTGATCCTGCTTGTTCCTGTGTGAGTACAGACAAGGCAGTACCTTCGCGTTCTGTAACAAAGAGTGTAAACTGTTTATTGTAACATGGTGTTGCTAAAACAGGTGCTTGGCATAAGGCTTTCTTTAGGCCTTCAAAAGCTTGTGCATGTTCCTGAGTCCAAGGGAGAACAGTCGATGTGGCTGCCTCCTGTGTTGTCAATTGAATGAGTGGTTTTGCTAGAAATGCATACTGAGGGATCCACTGCCTACAATATGAAGTGAGGCCTATGAAAGCCCGCACCTCCTTTTGTGTCTTGGGTATTGGCATATTTGCAATTAGCTGGATGCGATCAGGTGTAAGCTGCCTTCCCTCCTTGGACAGCGAGTGACCAAGGTAAACAACTCGCTGGACACAGAATTGCAGCTTAGAAGGGGACACCTTGTGCCCCTTTTCGGCCAAAAATTGTAATACCGTCAGTGATGCTTTCTCACATTCAGGTTTGTTTCTAGCGGTGATCAGCAGATCATCGACATATTGAAGCAGGGCAGTGTTGACTGACATGTGGATACTGTCGAGTTCTCGTTTCAGTGCTTGGCTATAGATGCTGGGGCTTTCTGTAAATCCTTGAGGTGCGCGTGTGAATTTAAAGCTACGTCCATTTAAACTAAATCCGAACAAGTATTGGCTTTCCGGATCTATTGGGACGCTGAAAAAGGCATTCTTGAGATCAATTACAGTAAAGAATGTTGCTTCGGAATCAATAGCTGTCAGTAATGACGAGATATCTGGGACCACAGGGAATTGTGGCACAATGCATTTGTTCAATTCGCGCAGATCAATAACCAATCGATATACTGGCGGGGCCTTTGGATCTGTTCGTTTAAGAATCGGAATTATCGGGGAATTACATACATTGGAGTCTGTTTCCACAACCACTCCTTGGACAATGAGCTCGTCAATAATTTGCAGTAAAGCCACTACAGCATCTGGTGGTAACTTGTATTGTCGCATTCGTGGTAGTACCACTCCTGCCTTTAGTGTAACTCGATATGGTGTAATATTCATGCAACCCACATCAGTAGGGCCTTGTGCCCATAAATGTGTAGGTAAAGTCTGCAGTCGGGGATCCATGTCTCGAGACACATAGTGACCTTTGAAATCACGTAAAAACAATCTTACTCCTTCCGGAGAACAACATATTATAGCTCCTAGAGCTTTCAGTGTTTTTATACCTAACAAGTTTTCTGGACATGATTTAGTAAGCAATAAATCTGTAGTTCGGGTCAAGGGTCCTATCGTAAGTGGAAGAGGCTGTGATACTTCATTAACAATAGGTTTTCCTGAAAAACCAAGGGAAATATTCTGTGAGCCTGAGAGGGGTGCCCCTGGAACTTCACTACGTTTTATAGTTGTTCGACTTGCCCCTGTATCAAGTAAAAATTTTCTATCTTGGCCTAATAGTTCACTATGTACATAAGGTCCTTCTTGGTCTACAGGGACCTCGATAAGGGGTAAGTCAACTTCCCTCTCTAGGCTGGTTCATGCGTATCGTTGATAATCAGGATAGTCATACTGTGCGGTCTGGTACAGCTGTCGTGTCGTGGTTTGTGTGGCAGCAACAGGCAGCGCTGGTGCAGCTGGCACAAACTGTATAGACTGTTGTGGAGCTGGCATGGACTGGGCATGCTGCGGTGCTCCTTGTTCATTCTGATCCTGTCTAGGTGGCCGTGGTCTTTCTTGTGTTTTACCTGTGGCGATATTACGCTTCAAGACTGGGCAATCGTGTATGTAATGACCTGGTTGTTTACAATAGTTGCATGTCCCTTTTACAGGTCCTGCTGAATCACCGGACTGTGTCGTACCCTTTTTATGACCTTCAGCTGGAACTGTCTGGGAGACTAGCATTTTCATTTTTGTGTCTTTCATGCGTCTCTGCTCATGTTCTTGTTCCTCTCTAATTCTATTGTAATGGTACTGTAACATTTGTAACATTTGTGATGGGGTATTACCTTGCCAGGTACTCTCGAATTTTAATACTCTATTCTTCACCTGGGGCAAGGAATTTTCAACTAATTTTGTCACAAACAGATGTGGGTATGACTCGCTACTTGCTTTTATACCACTATTTATACCAAAACATTTTTCGAATCGGGCATAGAAATCACTAGTGTCTTCATCTTGCTTTTGTTTACAGGCTGAGATTGCACCCCAGACTTCCTTTTTCGTGGTTAATAAACGTGGCAGTACCTGTACTAGTAAACCTGGTAGTGCTTTAGTTTTATCCCCAAGCCCTGCTCCTGCAGTTCGGGCCTTTTCTTCTGCTTCTAATGCTGTCCATTCTATCTTTTGGTCTCCCACCTCCCACTCTTTTTCCTTAAGTTTTTCATAAATGCCAGCAGGCATTAATACCTTTAATATTGTCATAATGTCGGGATAGGTATACTCTCCCATGAGTAACATGTCTTTAATTTCTCGGTGAAAACCCGCTGGGTCTTTGTCATGACTGGGTACCACTTTCTTCATTTCTAACAATTCTATTTTCGATATGGGCGTATATACATATACACGTTTAAACTGATTGTCCTCGCCCTTTATTGGGTGTACTTCTCGTAAGGGATTCTGTCTGTCCATGTAATACGTCGTTCTTTCCTTGATGGGCATTGAGACATGTTCTGGGCATACAAAAAGAATGTACTGCTTTCTTGATTCTAGTATTTCTCTAATTAACTTAGTACCTGAACCTCTCCATCTATTCGTGAGTAATTCAGTCAATATATCAGGTAAAGGACCAGGATCGGAATGTTGGCTTTTATAAAGTATAAGAAGTTGTTGAATCATATAAATCCCAGCTAAACGCTGTTCATCTGGGGTGAGGTTCAAAAATGTGTGTGCTACTGTATCATCACCATATTTTCCGGGACTGTCAACCCAATGAACGGCTGACCTGGCTAATTCTTGTTCATCCATAGAATCGAGTAAATGATAACCCCTTCGTTCTCGGAGTAATTTGTCAGCGGCTTGGAACGAATGCTCGGGGGACCTTATATTTATTATAGGTGTTTGGAAATTCCTGTTATTATCTGGACATATCGGACGTATCGGGTCAGTGAAACATCTAGTACTATTACAAGATCTTCCTCTACCTACATAGGCTATGGTTTCTGACTGTCCTGTGGGCAGTCCTGATCCTTCCTCCTCCTCATTTTGTTCAAACTGGTCTATCGCTAATCTCTCTTCGTGTAGGCGTTCTATTTCTTTACGGATCTTTCGGCACATGGCTATTATACATTTTTGCCTATCATGTCTCCCTTCTGATATATTCTGGCTCCATCTGGTAAGGGTTTGCATTATTTCCGGATCTACCCCCGGTCGGTCTTGATTTCTGATTACACAATTTATGAGGAAACGTAACAGTTCCCCCTGTATCTCCACTTTCTGGTATTCCATAGCTCTGTTAATACATTCAGAATCTCGCCCTGTTTGGACAAAATGATATATATTGTCTAGATGCATAGTCATTCCTGGTAGCTTTCCTAAATACACCGCAGCTCGTCTGATACGTAATGATGCCAGGATCATTTCGTCCTCTTTTCCGGGCACAGGGTCATATCTACAATCTACAAGAAGTTCCTTAAGCGTGCGGGAATTTATGAGTTTGGGGGTACGTGGATGTGCTGATTCTTGAAAAGTAAGTTTATTTATTCTGGGTGGCGTAGAAAAAATGTTGGTAGCACCTCCGGTAGCCCCGTCTGGGGTATCGGGCGTGAAAGGATTCGTTGAACGCGATACAGCAACTATAGGTGTGGACACAGCTGTAGAAGCAGCTGTAGGAACAGATGTGGAAACAGATGTGCTTGCCGGAACTTGTGTCAGGATTTGATGCTGTAGGGATACAGATACAGGATCTTGGCGTTGAACCTCCCCGGCAGACGGTCTATGTGGGGCGGGGTTAGCATACTCGGGAGCTGCGTCATCTAAATATGAGGAAAGAAAAACATCTTCTGCTGTTCTAGGATGCCCCTTAGGATGCATTTTTATTGGGAACAATGGGGGTGGCAAGTCTTTTGGTATCTCCGGAGTAGCCTTAGGTAATCCCTCGGCCAGAAGGGGATACATACCATTCATAAGGGCATTTCTTTGTCTGTCTACTTGTTCTGATTTCACTCGTGTACCTTCTTCAATTAATAGATTTTCTCGGACTTTATTTGAATTTTCCTTACTCCTCTCTTCCTGTCTACGTGCTTTTTCTGTACGTCTATACGATTCTTTACGCCATAATTCAATGGCGTCTTTCTGTGACTGTCTGGCTTTCCTTTTCCATAATTCTTCCTCTACTTTCACGATGCAATCTGCATCCCAGGTCCCAGCTGCGGGCCACCTCTGACTTTCTGGTAATTCCTTAGTGTAGTCTACCCATAGATCAAGAAATAATATGGCGTCTAGGCCATGTTTATGATACATGAAGTACCCTGGAGTGTCCCTGGGAGGAATGGGAACAGCTTCTTCGAGTACCCCTTTTCTAGTTGTGATCTGTCTTAGTTTCGAAAAGAGCGGCATATTGAGAACTGATCTGATACTTGGTCTTGAACAAACTTAATACAATAAACACAATAATGAACAGTCATTCACACCACAATATGCAGGACGTATTAACACATTTAACATTTAACGTTTTAAATGAGCAACAATGATGATGACGATCTAAGAAAACTTAATCACAAAACATAATCCTCGGCATTAACTGAATTATTCTGAATTTATATACTTGATATACTAGATATACTGCTAAACAGTACAGATACACTGCTAAAACAGTGCAGACCGGATTTGTGTACCCAAACCCGTCTGGACCGGCACAACTTATGTGCACGCCAGAACGCCTCCCCAGTAATGGTACTCACCGGGTAGCTCGGAACGGAAGGCCTCGGAACGGAACTGAACTGAACTGGACTGGACTGGACTCGAAAACTTCGGAAACTTCGGAACATCGGAAACCTCGGAACTTCGGAACTTCGGAACTTGGTGGGCCTCTGTATACCTCGGATCTTGCTCTCTCAGCTAGGCTCTGGTCGGGATACTTCGCACTTCTCACCGCCTCGTCTGGGTGTTGATCGCAGCCTCAGTCGCCCCCGCTTGACCGGAGGGAGATACAGGAAATCCTGCTGGTACGCGTTGTTGTCCGTCCAGCTGTGGCAGGAGACCGGGCCTGCAACGCACCGCCGGCGCGTGAGATGAGAAAGTGTCCCTGTTCGGGCGCCATTCATGTGGTAAATAATTTAATTACCGGGACTTAATTTGATACAGAAAAATAATAAAAATAGCTCAGTAAAATAAGAGGCAAAATCCGTGATATTAGAGGTTCGGAATGGGCTTTATTCCAATGGACGATTCGAATCGTGGACTCCAAGTTCCATCACCACGGAGGTTCAGGAAGTGAAGTACATACTTTATTGATAAGTAATCACTTTTATACAATAGGCATTACAGTGAAGCAAATGCAGGAGGCGTAACAATTGATAGTAAAGATAAAACATACATGCGTAGCAAAAGTGGGCGTAACCGGGTGTAACTAAAGAACGTCATCAGGTATGATGTCATAATAGGGTGGTTCCATGAAAGAATTTTGCAATGTCAGCAGAAATACTTGGCAGAAATGCGCGCGCAGCAGCATGACGTATGATTGACGTGCGACTAGGGGGTGAAGGGGATTTGACATTTAACTCTACATGTGGCGACAGATGTCTGGAGGGTCAAGTCAACCTAATCCCAAATCATATCTAACATCCTATGTTTAAAGAACTATGTTATCCAAAAGAGAGGTCTCTTAGAGTAGAATCTTATTCTATACTGACTATACTGACTGTTAGTGCGTGTACAAGCGTCTAAGTGTCTACACTAGATGCGAGGGCAGAAGTCTTCCATAATAATAGGGCTATGAATTACTTGCGTAAAGACAGAGAAGCCGGGCCTTTGCTCGGTAGCTGGAAGAATGTTTACTTAAACTACTAGACAGGAATGCATTGGGCAGGGAGCGGAGCAGATAATTTCGAAGGTGAAATACAGTTTTTGGCAGGCAACAAGCTGATGTCAGGCACCGTGAGCCGCGCAGGGAATGAGACAAAGTTCATGGTCACAGATGCAGGCTCAGACTGGAGCTTTCAGAGGCAGAAGGCAAGAAAAGCTTGATGACAGAATCAGGGCCTACTTGCCTGGACTGTAAAATGGCATAAGTGAACCATATAAAGCCGGTGGCCTTTCATACTTAGGAATGGAATATCCGGCCTATTCATGGCGGGTCTGAAAGAGGACGTGTTGACGGTGGACGCACATGTGTTTGCGTCTTCATAACTGGAACTGGAGGGAACATACATGTACTTATGATTCATACATGAAACCGTTGGGGTCCAAGATAGGGGACATAACTGATCAGAAAAATCCATATTTCCACAGTACCTTGAGAGTTGTTTGTTCAACAGTTTCTCCAGCACTTTTGCGGCGAAAGGAATCCTAGCTATGGGTCTGTAATTGCTGTGGACTTCACTGTCCAGATGAGGTTTTTTCAGTAATGGCTTGATTGAGATAGTTTTCCAGTCATTTGGAAATATGCTGGTATTCAGAATTACTTCAAACAATTTGTGAAGTACTGGTCCTATTTGTTTTGAAAATATTTGCCATATCTTCGGTGGACATGGGTCTGAAGGACTGCCTGAATTAGTTGTCGTTAATTCCTTAATAATTTGTTCCACTGTAGGTAAGGACCAGTAAAAAGATAGGATGCCGCTGGGTTGATCGTCTAGTTTCGAGTTGTTTGTGGGGTTTTGGGTTATATGGTCTATCTGATTGTTTTTAAATAGTTCATATACTGAGGACACTTTATTTACGAAGAAATGGCCTAAAGTATTGCAGAAGTCGGATGAGATATCTTCTGGGTTATTATTTTCGATTTTGGCAAGTTTTTTGACTACTGCAAACAAATCTTTGCTCGAATTCTTGGATTCATTTATTTGTGTACAAAGAATTTGCTTTTTTCTGCGATTATCATATTTTTATATGTGGCCAATTCATTTTTATAGTCTACCTTTAATTTGGAGTCATATTGCGATCTCCACTTTTTCTCTGCTCTTCTGCAGGTCTGTTTTTGTGTTTTTAAAGCTTCCGAATACCAGGGCTGTGAAGGTGACTTCCTTTTGAAAGACGCTCGTTTCTGTGGTACGGAACTCTGGGTGGCTGTTTTTAGCCAATTATTGAATTGCGTGCATGCTATATTGCTGTCACTTTCTAGCATTGGAAATGAGGAGTTCATTGCCTCTATTACTACTTGCGGGTCTATTTTTGACCAATCAGGATAAGTGACTTTCTTGGGATTTTTAGTTGGATTTCCCAAGTCCTCTATAGTCTCTAGCTGAAAGGATACTAATTTATGATCTGACCATGCGATCGGGTGGACTTCAACCTTTGTTAATTTTTGGCAGGATGTAAAAATACCTTCAAGTGTATGTCCAGCTACATGTGTATCTGAATGGACTTTTTGTTCTAGATCAAAGTTAGCCATTGCCTGTTTAAAGGTGTTGATTCTGGGGTCTGTGGTTTTCTCCAAATGCAAATTGAAGTCTCCCAATATTGTATAGTCCTGGTTCATTACACATGATTCAAGGAAGGGACTTAATAGTTCAATGAGCGGTTTTTTGGCATTTGGTGGTCAGTATATTAGTAGCCCATTGAAGGTATACTTGTTTGTAGCCATAATTTGAAATGTCATGATTTCGCAGTCAGGGTGGCTACCTTTTTCTGAGCTCTTAATCCTGAGGCTTTCTTTAGCTATAATCGCTAACCCTCCTCCCCGTTTCGTTTTTCTATCTACTCTATAAAGTGAGTATTTTTCGGGTATTGCTAATGAAAGGTCGGCGTCGGATGCTTCATCCGCCCATGTTTCCGTTACAAACAATACATCGACTTCTTGGTTTTCGATCAAATAGGCGATGTGGGTGTTGTGTTTTATCATTGATCTGGCGTTTATTAGCCCTGCCTTGATAATACACTTTTTAGTTTTCTCTATATTGTTATTTTTGGCAATTTTATTTGTGTTATTTACTGTGGTGAAATCGAATTTAAGAGGGCAGCAGGGACATTGCTTACCTTCTATCTGCAGATCTATTGGTGGGCATGTTGCGGCGCATTTTAGCGACAAGATTTCCTGTGCAGTGTATTTCCTATGAATGATTCCTCTATCCTTTTGGGCAGGGGGTATGGCCCTGGGCTCTGTCCTGGCTCGGACGGGCGCAGACGGGCTTGACTTAGGCTCGACTTCGGCGCGCCCGCTGCGCTCGCCCGCTGCGCGTCCGGAAAGGGCACATTTATAAAGGGCGGGGAGGCGTGGCCTTAAGAGTGGGCGTGTCTGCGGTATCGGGCGCGCGAGGCGTCAGCGCGTTACCTCCCTGCAGCAACGCTTGGAGCAGCTGAGCTGAGCTTCCCGCCTTCCCAGCAGCTGGCAGGTCAGTTGGTGCTCAGGGTGCAAGTGCTCGTATAAAATCACAACAGAAAACAAAGCTTTTAAAATACAGTAGGAACAGACCTCCCGGCTTCCGCCTCAGGAGTATTACAGGTTATGGCGCGCTTGTCATTCAGCGTGACAATATGGCCGGGAAAGGGGGCGTGGTCTCAAGTAGGCGTGGCCTTGAGAGAGGGCGTGTCTGCGGTATCGGGCGCACGAGGCGTCAGCGCGTTACCTCCCTGCAGCAACGCTTGGAGCAGCTGAGCTGAGCTTCCCGCCTTCCCAGCAGCTGGCAGGTCAGATGGTGCTCAGGGTGCAAGTGCTCGTATAAAATCACAACAGAAAACAAAGCTTTTAAAATACAGTAGGAACAGACCTCCCGGCTTCCGCCTCAGGAGTATTACAGGTTATGGCGCGCTTGTCATTCAGCGTGACTATATGGCCGGGAAAGGGGGCGTGGTCTCAAGTAGGCGTGGCCTTGAGAGAGGGCGTGTCTGCGGTATCGGGCGCGCGAGGCGTCAGCGCGTTACCTCCCTGCAGCAACGCTTGGAGCAGCTGAGCTGAGCTTCCCGCCTTCCCAGCAGCTGGCAGGTCAGTTGGTGCTCAGGGTGCAAGTGCTCGTATAAAATCACAACAGAAAACAAAGCTTTTAAAATACAGTAGGAACAGACCTCCCGGCTTCCGCCTCAGGAGTATTACAGGTTATGGCGCGCTTGTCATTCAGCGTGACTATATGGCCGGGAAAGGGGGCGTGGTCTCAAGTAGGCGTGGCCTTGAGAGTGGGCGTGTCTGCGGTATCGGGCGCGCGAGGCGTCAGCGCGTTACCTCCCTGCAGCAACGCTTGGAGCAGCTGAGCTGAGCTTCCCGCCTTCCCAGCAGCTGGCAGGTCAGTTGGTGCTCAGGGTGCAAGTGCTCGTATAAAATCACAACAGAAAACAAAGCTTTTAAAATACAGTAGGAACAGACCTCCCGGCTTCCGCCTCAGGAGTATTACAGGTGCAGGAGTATTAGTGCAGGAGTATTAGTGCAGACTAGTGACTGTATCTCAGAATAAGATCTTGCAACTTTAGGATCAAACACCTCCTCTGCAGAGGTTACGGCCACATCCTTCTGGAACAGTAATGCTTTCAGTCTGCTCAAAGCATCAAAGTGCACATATGAAAGCTTTACCAAAGGCATCGCCTCCCTAACTGTACGGGCAGGTGGAAACAGTACTTGTGTACAACAAGTCAAAACTGCAGAAACCGTCACCAGATAGACGATTCCCGGTTTCATCCCACAGCAGCTTTGATCCATCTACATCAAAAAACTCTCATCCGAGATCAATCTGAAAGCCGAATGTATCACAGCAGCTGGGGAGTCCTACAGATAGTGGGACAAATGTTCCATTGACGCATTACATGCACCATGAAGCGAAACCTCCCTGTACACCAAGGAATGACCTAAAGTATTCTTGTTGTCTGACCCACTAAGAATAACCTCAGGTTTGCCATTCCTACAGCGATATGAAAAAGGTAAATCCTATGGCTTGTGTACATATCCTTCTCCTAGTGCTTGATAATAGTCTAGTTGATGGTATTGTAAACAGTATTAAAAGTGGAATGTCGATATTGGCAGAGAAATAAACCCTTGGATTATCCAACAGTAAATGGTAATTTTTATAATTTCTCTGTGTGTAACATACATATTGTATGTTGAGTCTTTCCTTCCCATGATTGTCTGCTGTTTTGTCAGATTGTAAGGTAAAAACAAGCTTGTGGCATTAAGTGGTCGCCGAGGTACATGACTGGAATGAAGTGTCTGCAGAGTCCAGCTTAATAACATAATCATTCTAAGCTGTGACTGCCCATCTTGTAAAGAGGACATGTCATTTTGTAGAATGTCTATCGCAGATGACACCATGTTACCCAGAGAGTATATCCTAGTGGACAATGTAGTCACAGCATTAGATACTACCACAAGAGCCTTTCTAAATACGCCCTGTCAACCTCGCGCAGTCTCTCAGCAGCCTCCTGCTGGGAAACCTTCCACACATCATTGTATATTGCATACAAGAAGCGCTTTTGACATGTTTTCGAGGACCTAATAAAAAGTCCTCTAGTCCCATGTCAGCAGAAAGAAGGACAAGTGTTATTTCACCTGGGACAATGTTGTGCGGTGCTGGTGGTGCGGAAAAATGCTTTTTTCCGCCCGCGAGCAGTGGTCCACACGTCCCCCACATTAGTATGGCCAAACATAGCCCATTTCCCGCCCGCCGCGGTGCAATGCGCACCGCCATCAAAGTACGCCCGCCACTACGGCGGTGGGAGCCAATGGAGACTCTCCGCTGTGCGGAATAACGTCCGCCCCGCTCCACAAATTAGGATGACTCAAACAAGCAGATGCACCGCAGCGGAGATACCACCCAACCAGAGACGACGGAAGCTCGACAGCAGAGCGCGAAACCAGACTCCCGGACCACACCACCCCGTCACGGCCGCCATGGACCTAGCTCTACACGTCTTTCCGGTGCTGTACCTGCTACATCACCAGGAACTCATGGACCGCGGCGGATGCCGCCGCAGGTACTCAATAACACAACACACAACACACGGGTAGACACAGGATCAAAATCCACATCAGACACCCTGGTGGGGACAGGGACACATCCACAAGGGCACCCACACATCTCCCACCTGCCACAAAGTCACCCCTCTGCATCCTGGACACACAGCTACCACCACCATGCAGCAATGTCCCGGTCACGTCACCGCAGCGGCGAACACAAGGGAATACATGTGCACAATGCAGAAGGCAGGGCCAGTGACAGGCATGGGCAGGGCACAAAGATTACAGGGCCACACCTCCACCCACCACACACTAGCGCCCCCCGAAGGCCCATGCCATGTGCCCCTCCTGTGCACCCCATGCACAACAACAAGCCAGGTGAATACACACCCTGCACCACACAACAAACAATCATGGAGACAGACACTGCAGGAGTGGCTGCACAGGAACACACAATACACAGCACAGTAGCACAGGGCCAGGGAAACACACACACCACCACAACACCACACTCAGGGAAATAAAAATGAGGACAAGCACCAAATTAACACATACAAGGAATTAACATCCAAATGGACACACAGCCTGCACAGTCACACATACATACCACAGACTGACAGACAGACACATACACACCCCACATGCCAACAGAATTGGAGCACAACAAATAGGGAAACCAAAGTGGGCTGCACACAAATGGAAGGCCATGGAGGCACACAACAAGCATGTGTACATCACATCAACAACAAGGAACAGAGTACAACACCCTCGGACCATCAAAGCACACATGGCTTGCACAGTGAGTGAACTCAAACCACAGACAGCTCAGTGCAACAACACAGGGAGACAGCAAGGCAAACCACGTATAGGCACAAGGATGAAAGGAAGGCCCTGAAGTCAAACTGTAAACAGCCACACATCTACACAACTACTTCACAGGAGTACACCAGCAGCACTACACACAGGGCACATTAACACACCCCAGGATTGACAAACACCAGTAGGAATCTACACACATACCCCCCTCACACCAGGAGCACACAACACCAGTGCCAAACACACTGAAGGCTGGCAATACTTGCCAGTCAATACACACAAAAACAACCACACACCCTGGGGTCAGCCACAAACATCACACACACACAGGGATGCCACAACAAATGTCTAAACAAAAACAACACACAAACACATAACACAACAGAAACACACACACAACCACAACAACAGACATGCCCTGTGCAGCTAAACTGTAGAAAGGCAATGGGAGCACAGACACAACAGGAGTGCACAACCTCACCACTCAGGAACAATGCACAGACAACATACCACAACACACACACGAAGTGCACCATTACAGACAACACAGTCACAGCAAACAAACAACAGATGCACAGGCAGAAAAATCACATAGCAAACACAGTAGGACATCAGGGGATGCGCAGCAGGCAATGACAAGCCAACATACACACACAGCACTGCATGCACAATAAGCTGTGTGTGCACACCAAGCCTACCAGACACACACAGACAACAGTGACAGAACAGCAACCCACACAACACAAATAAGCACAGCACAAAGACAACAGCACACCCAGGAAGTGAAGCAATAACACAGCCAACACACATACATCCAACACAACACCAACAGATGCACAAGTCTGGGACACAAAGGTGGAAACAACTTGACCACAGGACTGGGCAGCACACACAGTTGAACTGCATAGGAGCAACCATGACTGACAAACAGCACCAGAACATCACATACTACCCATTGGGGAAATGCCCCGAGCGACACATTGACCCTGGCCAAAGAACTGCACCACAATGCACAGTGTCACAAATGAAGTCACGGGGAGTCGCGCACACACACATGTAAACCAAGGGGACAGCTGACACCAAAGTGAAGTGTACTGCATGTCAGTAGGGGACATGGCAGGAGTGTACTATACACAAAGAGAGGGAGTGCAGACCCACAATGGGTAGGCAGCTGAAGCACAGATAGGGGATGGTATCACAACACACACAACATGCCACACTGGAGGCAAGAAGGCACCATGGGGCAGCAATGCATGAGAAAACACAATCACAATGGCAGTGTGGAACAGCAGGTCTGCACAGTCTCCACAAACAGCAACACGACACATGGATGTGCAACAAAACACAACACTGACTTGCCAGTCACACACTCTGCATACTCACAAGTGACAAAAACAACAAGTAGGAGTCAGACAGAACTGCAAGGACACACTAACACACTGCACAGTGCACAACATACAATTCACACATGGGCATACAACATCATCCACAGGGCTGAACAATCAAAACAACAGGCACACAACTCCTGGGTGACATGTGTGTAGTTGACAGTGCAGAGGCATGCACACATCAACACTCCCCACAAACTCACCCCCTTCACACTTCACACCACCTGGCCATCCAAGAGCACAAATGGAAAGTAAGCCATGGGACTAGGATGACTGGCCATCACAAGATGACCAAACACATACACCACTGGGCACACATAAAGGAAGAACACACATACATGATGACCCTGGCCAGCCTGCCTGGAATACTGTGTGCAGAAGAAACCCACTCTGTGGTGGCAGTGGGCCCCAACCTGACATGTGTACAATATAGCCAACATGAACAAATTAAGTAAATGACTACTGCTATCCATTGTAAATTGACACCATTGCCCACACAAGTATCTGGGTCAAGAAGAACTGAAGACCCTGTCACCACTGAAAACAAGCATTGGCAGAGCTAATAGGTTTCGCTTTTGGGACCTTATAAGTATTTAGTTATGCAGCACAATATCCTTGGTGCAAGAACATCAACTGTTGCATGGCTAAACACTTATAAGGTCCCAAAGGCGAGACCTATTGGCTATGTCAATGCTAATGCAAAGCTGCACTTCAACACCTCGTCAGGAGTGTAAATACAACTACAATGTGTGTGATGCTGGAGGCCAAGTGGTGCTGTGTTCTCCAGCTTTATTGCGAGCGCACATCATATTAGAAGTAATAACTGTGTCAAGTTAATTTTATTGGTGCACTTGCTTTTAGTTGTACAACACACTCATTTTTTGATAGTATAAAATATGGTGATCAGACTTTATTATAGAATTAAAGTGTGCTGTATGTTTATAATTTTGTATTGCCTTTTGTAATGCGAGTGTGGTTTATTATGCATATCAAATTATATCACAATAAATAGGAATTATAAAGTACTGTTCTAAAATGCTTCTTTTGCTGAAATCATATGTAAGTGAGCCCAA
This sequence comes from Triturus cristatus, assembly GCF_964204655.1. NCBI lineage: Eukaryota > Metazoa > Chordata > Amphibia > Caudata > Salamandridae > Triturus > Triturus cristatus. The sequence continues at coordinate 791,305,922 of NC_140580.1, forward strand.
ACATTGACTATGTTGAAGTGGCACACAGACCATGTGGCACAGTAAACCATATATACACAGCAAAAGAACTTTATTCAGTAAGGACACTGACAAAATAGACAACAGGAGCAACTGTCTTTATTCGCATATTGCACAGATAGGTACCATGAGAAGAGAAGAGCAAGGCACAAGATGCAGAGCATGTCCATGAGAAGCTGCACAGGCAGCGGGCACACAGCAGTGAACGACAAGGCCAGTGGGCAGACAAAGTGCAGAGTGAGTCCATGAGAAGCTGCACAAGCAGTGACAAAACAGCAAGGCCAGTGGGCAGTCCAAGGTGCAGAGTGAGTCCATGAGAAGCTGCACAGGCAGGGGCACACAGCAGTGAATGACAAGGCCAGTGTGCAGGACAAAGTGCAGAGTGAGTCCATGAGAAGCTGCACAAGCAGGGGCAAAACAGCAAGGCCAGTGGCTAGTCCAAGGTGCAGAGTGAGTCCATGAAAAGCTGCACAGGCAGGGGGCACACAGCAGTGAAGGACAAGGCCAGTGGGCAGGACAAAGTGCAGAGTATGTTCATGAGAAGCTTCACAGGGAATGTGTGTGACTGTACCTTTCCATGGTCAGCAACACAGTCAGGGGGTAACAATGTGCAGTACAGGCCCACCTGTGTGAGAGACAGGTGTGTGAGGGTGACTAACACTCAGACTTGGCTGTCAGGCGGACTGGGAGCTGGCTGTGTCTCGGGGACTGTCGGGGCACTTAAAGGGGGAGAGAGCGGAACAGCTACACACAGCTGGCGCAAAAGGTCCACAGACTCAGACTGATGGCAGCAGGGGGGACAGGGGCAGAGGCAGGGGCAGCGGTGCCAGGGGTGAAGGACACTCTTCCCCTCTTACTGAGGCGGACACGGGCAGCCCCAGAGGAAGTGGATGGGAGGGTGGGCACTGGCCGCTGTGTGGTGGAAGATGATGCAGAGTCCCTGTTCCCTGTGCCCTCCAACATGGATGCATCCCTGCTGGCATCGGATGATGTGGTGCTTTGCGTCTCAGGCTGGGATTCCTCCAGCAGACTCCTGTCCCCCTCTGAGGCCCTGGTGACATCTGTGTCACTGGGCTCCTGTGCAGCTGTTGTGCTAGTTTCACCCCCACTGGTGTCCGTCTCCTGTCCCTCTGTGACCACAGGTGATGCTGCATGAGAGAGAGAGATGTAGGGTCAGGTCAGTGACAGCAACAGAACAAACATATGCAAGCAATGCATTACAAAAGATGACCAAATCTATATGTTGCACACCACCCTGTGCAATCACATCATGCCAACTCACTATATAAGCTCAAGCAGTGCGTGGAAACTGTAAACTCAGGCATGAGTGAGCCATGTGATGACCACACAGCACAACACCCTGCTTGTGGCTCTGTTCAAACAGACACACATCTAGCTCTGAGCACACCTAGGGACATGATGGGGGCACAGTACTTTTGCCAATGACTGATCTGGATGGAACAGGAGCGGACAACACAGACACAGACTACAACATGATAGTCCACAATGGACATTAGCACATGCCTCCCACCATGTTGTACCTTGGGGACAATAGAATGGTGCACATTGTTGTCAGATGTGTAGGCCTCCCCAATCTGGGTGCATGCAATGGGTGCATTGATGAAGGCACAGTCAGATCAGGCACACTGCCGATCCCTCCCATGGGATTCCCAAGACTACACCAATGCAGAAGAAACCTGAAGAGCACAACTCAGAATGTAATGTGAAGGCACAGCATCCAAACCACCTTTGTAAGTACAGGTAGGGCAAATGCATGCCACCAGCACCCAGGCCAGCAGCCACTTACATGCCACAGCATCACACCATCAACATCACATAGGCCAGTGCTGGCACAGGCTCTACACACGCAGCCACTCCCAGCCAAAGTCCGACTCACCCAAATGCTCACCCCTGGCTTGCTGCTGATGCTCCTTCAAATGTGCATCCAGCTCAGGCTGTGTCACCACCAAGATGCGCCCCATTAGTGGTGTCATGCTGCGCCGTGCCAAACGCCCAGTGCGGGGAAGCAGCCCCAAGGTCATCTCTGCAACATTCTTTGCCAGCCGGCTGATGTCATCCCATCTCTTGTGGCAGTGGGTGCGCCGTTTGTTTGAGACCCCCAGAGCTCGCACCTTCACTGCAATGGCCCTCCACACAGCCTTACGCTGGTGTACCTTGAGGTGCAGGCATGGGAGACAAGAGGGGGAAATGATCAGTGACATAGTGTCATGTACCGACATCCATCAGTATATAGCATCAAGATACGAACTCATCACATATCCAACGATATGTCAATCAGAGACTATAGTACAGCTCACATGGTACACCTGCATGGGAAAAGCTGATGTGCAAGCATGCAGGTGTGAGGGGGTACACAGTCCCTGCACATCTCACGCACATGCAGGATGCCAGCACTGAAACACCTATGTAGCCTGCCCACATCTCCAGTCCATTGTTGGCTTGAGCAACACATACATCACATGTCAACCTGTGTTTGGGGTGGACTCACTGTGTCCAAGACTGCGCAGCCCTCAATGTCCCTGCCCTGTGAATAGATGAATGTGTCATGGTGGTCACATTGAGGGACATGATCTCACAAATACAAAATGCCATTCACAAGGGTGGTTTTGTGCAATCTACAGTGCTGAGATGGCCCATAGCTGGCGTGCAATGTGAAAAGACTGATGTCATACTCTAAGTGAAGTGAAGTGTCCTTGACTTTGTAGGCAGGGTCTGTGCTGCCCAGCTGGGCTCACACTGAGATGGACTACAGGGGCACACACAGCCATCCAGCCAAGCAATCACTGTCCTGACTACAGCATGAACAACCTTCTGTGTCACTGTATGGCTGACAACACAACACAGGTCACTCAAACATACATGTGCAGGGAGGCAAACCTGTGGCATTGGGTACACACACCCTCCCCCTGTAGACAGCATATAAGGCAGTGCATGACACTACCCCACACTCCCAGGCACATACTGCATCAGTCCAACTACATGTGTGCCCCCCCTGCCATACCCCACCACTGTTGAAGTCTTACCACGACATTTGGGGCACCATATAGCCTTGAGTACTGTGTGAGTACCTCATCCACCAGGACCTCCAGCTCCTCGCTAGTGAAGGGACTGGCACGGATCTTCTCTGTCCTTTCCATCACTGTGGACATGGGACAACAGTGGCGGAATTGGGTGGTGAGGGGTCTCTAGCAGCAATCCCTGGAGGCAGCAGCAGGTGAGTGGTCTCAGGCAGCAGTCCCTGGAGGAAGCAGCAGGTGAGGGGTCTCAGGCAGCAGGCTCTGGGAGCAGTGGAAATGTGAGGCTCCCTCCCACACATGTATAGCCCCCTGGGGTCGTTTCAAAGGTGCCAAGCTGCAGCAATTGGTGGTCCTGGTCTGCCTCTTTCAAATGCAGCCAATGACTGCCTCCGCGGTGGCGGAGCACGCCTACCGCGATTTTCAAAATTGCATCATGCCACCGCAATCAAGGTTTCCATTGGCTGTAAGGGCATGCTCCATGGTGGTGACACACCGCTGGGGCCCGGTGTGCGCAACCGTGATGGTGCATCTTTCAAATGCAGCCAATGACCACCTCTGCGGTGGCAGAGCACGCCTACCGCGATCTTCAAAATTGCATCATGCCATCGCTATCAAGGTTCCCATTGGCTGTAAGGGCATGCTCCATGGCGGTGACACACCGCTGGGGCCCTGTGTGCGCTATCGCGATGATGCATCTTTCAAATGCAGCCAATGACCTCCTCCGCGGTGGTGGAGCACGCCTACCGCGATTTTCAAAATTGCATCATGCCACCGCTATCGAGCTTTGCATTGGCTCAAGGGCAAGCTCCATGGCGGTGACACACCGCAGAGGCCCGGTGTGCGCTACCGTGATTTTTGCAGCAGAGCATGCCAACCACCGTTTCCACATGTCTCCATTCCTATCACTACCGCACTTGTGTGAATGGGGGTGCTGGTGACACACCGCCGTGGCCAGGCGGTAACTACTGCGATTTGGGTGCCATACATTGACACGAGGCTCCACCATTCAGGCGGCAGAGCATGCCAACCGCCATTTCCACATGTCTCCCTGCCTATCACTACCGCACTTGTGTGAATGGGGATGCTGGTGACACACCGCCGTGGCCAGGCGGTAGCTATAGCGATTTGGGTGCCATACAATCGCAATGGCCATCTGTCAAGCATCAACAGGGTACAGTGCCAACATGGTCAATGGCACATCATTGTGCACACGATGCCAATATTCCATTTACTCCACTGATGGCTACACATGCCATGTTTGTGTGTTGGTTTCGTAGATTGGCCTGTACCCACTCACATGTAACCTATGGATTTGATGTTGGTGTAGGCAGGACAGTGTTGTTCTGGACTCTACAATGTGTACACATGTCAATGTGTTGAGGTGCACTGACAATCACAGCGATGCTCGCCTCAATGAATGATGATCTGGTTAAAGGGTAATAAGTTACCCTTCTGGTGTGGTCACAAGGCACCGAAACACTGCTTATCTGAGAATAAGAACACATATGTGAAATGAAGAAATAAAGTTGAAGTGACATTTTTATTCAACAAGTCATTAACACAGCAAAAGAAATATATTCATTAGCTTAGAGACAATAATATGATCATAGTTCAATCAGTCAGAAATATCAATCACAAAATACTTATCAATAAATGTGTAGGTGCCTGGAAGGCAATCCTGAAATGAGAAAACTGACCATCCAAGAATTACAATTTAAAGGCTCATTAAATGCAATGAATTGGCTGAGAACTGAGAATAAATGAAGAGATCAAAAGGTAGTAAGGGTCATCTAAATTGGGATGTACCACCTGAGAGAAGGCATAGAAGTCCCAAATTAGAAAAACGGCCGGCCGGAGAACCCACGCTTGTGCTAGGCACTTGCAGGAGAGTTCTGGGCTCCTAAGTGGGGTGCAGGACATATATACCTGGTTAATGCAGAATGGTTAAACCACATTGACGTTGGTACTGAAGTCATACTGGCTCAGGTGGTTAACCGCACGCCTACAGTGGTATTGCTAAACCCTAAGGACGCGGAAGTGGTGACCCATTGTGTCAGGTGTATGAGCGGGTGGTCGGCCATGCTTGACCGCAATTCAAAAACAAATCATATTTTTATCATACATTTCTCGGAACGAGTACATGAAAGTGGAACTTGAAACAGGTGCTGTTGGGGCAAGGTGCTGTCTTTGGTTACATCTTGAGCAAGCTTGGGAACTTTCATAATAAAAATGAAGCAAAATGAGACTTATGAAATGTCAAGGGTGTACCAGCTGGTCTCATGTGTTTGTGGGTGATGCGCTGGTCTTGCAACTGTGGAAAGTTATTTTAGTTCTGTGGTTGCCCAAGCTGCCCCATCGTATTCAGCACAAATAAATGCATGTTCAAGAACATTGGGGCCTAGTAGATTTCATCATCAAAGATGGTAACCTGAGGCAGTGGGACAAGGGATGTGTGGGCTATCACTTACTGACTGTATATGGTGAAAATGGTCAAAATAGCACGTTTCCAGATTTTAGCTTGCAGGGGGTATGCAAGGACCTTCATTCTACATGGGTCGAGCAAAAATGCTAGGTTGGAAATTTAGATAGTAAAACGTGACCCTCCAACAATCTATTTTGCATTGCCTCTCATGTCTGCTCATGCACACATTCGTCATTCCAGCGCCGACTGTGGTCATTGTGTGGTGGATGTGTGCCAGGTTGTAATGACGCATTAAGGTGTGACAGGTACAGCAGCTAGATATGAGACAGTGGGTTTGATTAGTTACATATATGCTGGATGCTCTACTCCCAGGTGTGCCCATGTGAAATGTGGCCATATCCCTATGTGCATTCACATTGACCAAGGTGGTGTTTGAGGTACTTGTCTTGTGTGAGTTGACAGGTGTGCCCTTTGTGTAGCTGAAGGCGTCCCTACATGTAAGCTGGTCTATTAGTCAAGATTGTTGTCGTTGCGTCACCCAGAACGTGATATGCTGTGCACATCTCATGATGTATTGCATTGACATGTGTCCACTATCATCTCAAATAGGAGGAGGCCAAATTTGATCTGTCACTTGACGGTGTTGGAGGACATGGAGGATGTTGCGATCATACAGAAATGCCATCTGGACAGAGCCACCCTGAAAACCCTTTGAGATCTGTTGGAGCCCCAACTGCAGCCTCGCCGGACATATCCAACAGCTTTCACCCCTACTTATAAGGAGATGGCGGCCCTGCATTTTCCAAGAGACAGTGGCCAGAGCTGGTGGGATGTCACAACCGATGTTCAGCATGGTGCTGCGTGATGTACTTTCCGCCATGATGATATACAAGGACAGATAACGATATTTCCCCAGGGCTGCTGACTTGCTAGCTGTGAAGGGAGACTTCTATCCCCTTGGACACATCCCCAATGTTGTTGGTGCCATTGATTGCACCCATGTCGGGCTTGTGCCACCATAGGCAACTGAGCACATTTACCACAATCGCAAGCATTACCACTCCATAAATGTGCAGGTGGTGTGCCTGGCAGATATGATCATCTCACAATGTGTGCGCCAAATTCCCAGGCTCGGCCCATGACTGCTACATCCTGCGGAACAGCATTGTGCCTCGGCTGATGGCTAATCTGCTTCCCGAGCGTGCATGGATTGTGGGTGAGTATGCCTAGTCGTATGGCGTGCTGGGTGTGTGACCTGCTGCCCTCTGCCTCAGCGACATTGCAATGTATATTTGTGTTTGTCATACCTGGTTGCTGAGCCCACTGAGGAATCTCAGGACCCCAGCTGACGTCCGCTACAATGAGGCTCATGGGAGGACAAGTCGGGTGGTGGAGAGTACTTTTGGTCTGCTCAAGTCACGTTTCCGCTGCCTGGACAAGAACGGAGGTGCACTGGCATTCTCGCCCGGGAAGGTGTGCCAGATTGTAGTGGCATGCTGCATGCTCCACAACCTAGCCATTCGCAAGGAGATTCCCCTGCTCCTTGATGATGGTGAGGACCCAAGGTCCCAGCCTGCAAACCAACCCGTGTCCAGTGATGAGGACAGTGGAGAGGAGGAAGGTGTTGACCTGCGTGAACAGCTCAGCACACGCTACTTCACTTGAAGGCGGGTGACAATGTGCAAATACCCATTGTCTGCTGATATTGCTGTTGTCGTGAAGGGGCATGTGAGAATTGTAACAGCAGCCAGTTGTAGACTCAGCGGTGTTTGGCAATGTTTCTGGGACAGGTAATTTGGGAAAATCTACAGGATGTGTATGTTGACACTTGTTGCCCATTGTGACGTGTGCATGTTGGGTTATCCTGATGGTAGGGGTTGTGTGATGTCTGTGATGCCACACCCAGACCAGTTAAAGTAGTTCTGTTGTGTTTCCCTAGGTGCCCTCAACTTCTCCTTGCCTACATACAGCCCATGTTCCTGGTACATTGTGATCATGTTGAAGACTGTACATCCTGCAATAAAGACGGAGCAGACACGACAACATGTGTGTAAGGATAATTTATTGGCAATGGTGAGATGCGAGGGGGGGGTGTACATTTCCACTGGGGGGTGGAGCAGTGAGTTGACAGTTGTGGTAAATGAGATAATCGAGTAGTCACCACATTGATGTGGTGACCCAGTCCAACAGACAGATGCCATTCACAAGGCAGTGTGGGGAAGGACAGTTCAAAAAGTCAATGCAGTGGTGGAGAGGGTTGCCATCATGGCAGGCTCCGTGACTGGCGTCTGGCAGGTGCTTTGCCTCCAGATACTCCCAGGGTCTTCTTAGGATGGCCCCTTCGTTGTTTGGCAGGGGGGGCCCTGCTGCAGGGCCAGTGGGGTCTGAGGACTCACCCCTCTCTGTGGGTGCAGGGGAGGATGGTGAACTGTCATCCTGAGGCCCACCAGAGGGAGGTGGAGGTTTCGTTTGTGGCACTGGCCTGTCCCTCAGTACCGCTACTTGTTGACCCAAGAGGGCCTCGATTTGTTCCATGCGGGTGTTGATGGACCTCATCAGCAGGATGAGCTCGTGTAACAGTTCGTCCGACCGGCCCGTTTGTCCCTGGGCCTGTTCGTATGCGCCAAGGACTCTGACGATGTGTTCCAGGGATTGGGGCCCAGCCTCCTGGTCTCTGTGGGTGACCCTGCCCCTCCCGCCTGCCATGCTGCCACGGACCTGTTGCCTCACCACTGTGGGCACCCGCATCCTCTCCCTGCCCTCCTCCGTCGGTGGTGTGTGCTGGTCATCCTGTGGGACAGGGAGTGTGTTGCAGGCAGCAGTTGTGGTGGTGGTGGTGGTGGTGGTGGCAGGGCCTGCACAGGCAGTGACAGTAGGGGTCTGCAGTAAAGTTGTTGTTGCCGCAGATGTGGTGGGGGGACGATGGGGTCCTGGGACCTGTTGCTCACTGGCACACCAGATGGGCTGGCTTCGAGCTCATCGTCCATGGAATCCTGGGAGTCAATATCCGAGAGTCCATGTACCGGGGGGGAGACTAGCTCTGCAGGTTGCTGGTGTTGTCCTCTGCCATGAGTTCTTGGTCACCTGTGGGTCAGATGGGAAATGGTAATTGTAGTGCACCCGGCAAGCTTTGTGATAGCTGTGTGTCATTCACTTTTTGTACACTGCACAATTGACAGGTCATCACATTGTTTCCTATGTTCACTATTGTGCTTCTTGACATGATGCAGTGTTACATACATTACTTGTCCATGGTGTGAGGTGTCAAGGCATACCATGCGACCCGTGCACAATTAAGGATTACAGGGACTTGTTTCCATCTAGAGCCTGGCACAACATGTTTTTAATTGAGGACTCATTGTTGATTTGTGCGACCTGGCAGGCGTCACATCTGGCCATGGACTGGCCATTGTCGTCTCCTGCATACCTTTCTCCTGTCATGTGCATATCTTGATTTGTACCACCACACATGCTTTCGTATTTTTCGAATGCTCATTGTTGCACTAGCCCCATGGCGATGCACATGTAAATAGATGCTGTGCATGATTGTGCCCTGACTTTCTTCTACTTGTGCATTGGTGTGTTACACTTTGGTAGCTGTGACAGTTTCCTTAGCTTACCTGTGTGCACACTGTGCTTGGCAATGGGGTAGGTATGCCTCTTTGTGCAATGAGAGGGCTGGTGTTGTCATATGGCATCATTTCATTTGTGACGAATGGGTGGGTGCACGTACTGGCTACTTACCTGTAATGTGCACACATTTGTGTTTGTGATGTGTCACGTGTGTGTGCGTGGTGGCGGCTTACATCCTCCTCAGTGGGGTCACAGGACAGATTCATATGTCTACCTACCTGTAAGTTTGTTTGGTGTACTGCAATGGCTTCCAACTGCTTCTGGGTGGGGTGGTGGGTGGGCTCCATCATGCTGAGGTGTGGGACAGGGGGCCTGGTGGGAGTTGTAGTGCTGGTCTTCCACCCCCAAACACCCTCATTGTGAAGATGGCTACCTACCTGTAAGTTTGCTTGGTGTACTGCAATGGCTTCCAACTGCTTCTGGGTGGGGTGTGGGTAGGGCTACATCCTGCTGAGGTGTGGGACAGGGGGCCTGGTGGGAGTAGTGGTACAGGCCTCCCACCCACAAACACCCTCATTGTGAAGATGGCTACCTACCTGTAAGTTTGCTTGGTGTACTGCAATGGCTTCCAACTGCTTCTGGGTGGGGTGGGGGGTGGGCTCCATCCTACTTAGGTGTGGGACAGGGGGCCTGGTGGGAGCTGTAGTGCTGGACTTCTACCCCAACACCTTCATTGTGAAGATGGCTACCTACCTGTAAGTTTGCTTGGTGTACTGCAATGGCTTCCAACTGCTTCTGGGTGGGGTGGGGGGAGGGCTCCATCCTGCTGAGGTGTGGGACAGGGGGCCTAGTGGGAGTAGTGGTACAGGCCTTCCACCCACAAACACCCTGATTGTGAAGATGGCTACCTACCTGTAAGTTTGTTTGGTGTACTGCAATGGATTCCAACTGCTTCTGGATGGGGTGGGGGAGTGCTCCATCCTGCTGAGGTATGGGCCAGGGGGCATGGTGGGAGTGGTAGTGCAGGCCTCCCACCCCCAAACACCCTCCCAGGGAAGATGTCTGCCTATCTGTAAGATTGATGAGGGTAATGTAATGGCTGACACATGCTTCTGGGTGGGGTGGGTAGAGGGCTCCATCTTGCAGATGCTGTGGAAGGGGGCCTGGTGGGAGTTGTAGTGCTGTCTGCCTGTACACATGGTAATGTTGGTAGCTACATTTTGGGTTGAATGGGAGTGTGTGAATGTTGGATCTGTGAGACATGTTTTGTGAGTGTGTGGTGCAGATGGATGGGATGTGTCCTTGGTGGTGTAGCTTTGTAGTTGTGCGGGACAGTACATAGCAGAGTGGTGGTAGTCATTTGTTTGTACTTAACAGCCTCCACTCCCCCGGCTACTCCTGTGAGACTCTCTGGATTCAGTATGGCAAGCACCTTCTCCTCCCATGGTGTGAATGGTTTTTGTGGAATGGGAGGGCCACTGTCACCCCTCTGAGCCAGCTCACGGTTCTTGCTCCTCCTCTCCTTGACAACCCTCTTCAGATCATGCCTTTTTAGGTCTCGCGAGCCAAAGGCTCGAAAGAGACATTTTATAACTGGGTTTTTCCAAGTGCTGCCGTGGCCTAAAGCTACAGTGCACGTGAACGTGCACGCGCGCAGCCGCCAATCACTGCTGCGCGCGCACCACTCGCGTGCTTGCCACACAGCGCTCCCGTCCAAGCGATCGCGATCACTTTCGCTTTGATCGCGATCGCTATTACTTTCGTTTTCGGCCGCGCGGCCGAATGCTTGTATTTGCTGATCCGGGGAACGCCCTTTAACATCTGCCGAGATAAACACAGCTCTCATCGGCCCTAGAATCGTGCACGGTTAAAATGCTGTACAAAGACTGCGTGAAAACTGTAAAGCAGTTGAACTATTGGAAAGTAGGTTTCTTTTCCGCTGGGAAGATGACTCGCCAGCATTTCTGACGACGCTGCACTTTTAAACTTTCGTTTCCGATTGAATCACGAGTCTGACTCTGAACGTATTGCTTCCTGTTGGAGTCGGACTAACAAAAGCATCGGATCCTCGGCAACGGAGGCCTGTCGGAGACATGGAAATGGGGGAACCCTTAGACTTCCACTTAGGTTAAACTGTAAGAGGCACCAAAAGACAGAGTAGGTTACCTAAATTTACAAGTGATGGGACACTCAGAGATTGACATCGTGGTACAAGTGCCCCGCAGTGTGTGTATGTAACACCCCATTATAGGAGACTAGAGTTCTGTGCGTCAAAGATGCAGAAAAGAACTGCACGAATTTATATCACAACATACATTGTAATGACTACAACATGACTGATTCAGGAGACGCCCAAAATTATACATATAGGCAGCGCGATGCATATTAGTTATTTCAATAAATAACTTTTTGCAAGCAAAACGTTAGTATCAAACAGTGGCAACAAAAAGGTCTCCTCGGTTACAACGTCCTTGGTAACAGCACAATGTTGACATGAAAAGCATTCCATATTACATATTGAGGCAACGGATAACAGCTTTGCAAGGGAAGACCAACCATCGAACTCCATTAAAGAAAGGGGAAAGCCTGCAAATACAAGAGAATCTCATGGCCTGCAAGTAGAAAATACACCAGCTATGCATCCAGGTTCTACAAGGGTCAGTGCATTTGGGCAATAATGCTAATCTGAAATGGGCATGTGTTTGAATGCATGTTCTATTATTACTTCAATGGAAACTGCTTGGCTGAACTGCATACAACATGAATTCCTAGGGGTAGAATCTGAAATTCTCATATAGCAGTTTGCATTCAGTGAGTGGCATTTTGCCCACAGCAGAGAGCTGCATAGTTCCACAGCCCCTCAGAAAGAATTTGGCAGAATGTCCTTACACATGAAGCAAGCCCATCTAAAAGGGCACTTACAAGGCACAGACTGTGTAGATTGTCCAATGGGTACACATCAGAGGCGCAACTAGAGCCAAATTTCTAGAGCAAAATTTTGTAGGGTTCGGGGTGGGTTAGAAAAAAAATTCAGTGGGCTAATTCTTCCAGCAACAGGCAGAGTGGAGATGCAGGGGTGAAAAACAACAACATTTCGTTAACAAGCAAATGGTCTTCTAAAGACCTGTGAAGTACTCAGGTGCACCTGTGGGGGTGCCGGGAAGCTGTCTCATCCCGGGCTGCCACACATGACGTGGGGGGCTGAAGCCATTTGAGCCCAACGGGCACTGCGCGCCTGGTACTAACTAGATGTTATCAATTATTACAAGAAAATATGCCATAAACCAACCATGAAATCGTCTCTCTGGCACCAAATAAACTATGGTGTGAAAGAAATGGGAAAACCTAGCTGCAGTGTGCAGTAAAAGCATTCAAAATCTAGATTAAGTAAACTGAGGGGCATATCATCAAGGCACCGCGATAAAATTATCGCCGCTTTAGCGTCCGTTTTCGGGCGAAAAGCGGCGATAATTTTATTGCATGATCAGCAAGGTCACGCTAACGCGTGAATCCATGCCTCAGCGCCTGTTTCCTTAATGCCCAGCATCTCACCGCTAATGAGATGCATAGTAGGCGTTCCACAGTAAAATAACCTAAGAAATGTCGCTAACACAAGCTACTCATATCAGCAAGCAGCAAGCAGGGAGCAAACCCGCGTAGTGCGGATAATAATCGCTAACCGCACTTATGGCAGCTTTGTTTACGCCTGCTTCCAAATTGACTTACCCATTACATCCAATGGGAGGTGGATTGTAGGGATGAATACGCACTGGCTTTTTGCTCTTTAGTTTCTTTTGTTTACCCATTGTTTGGGCCCTGTTTCTCTGCTCTGTGTTGTGTTTTCTGTGGTAAGTGGTTATGAGTAAAAGCGCCGGGACACTCTTTTAGAGTAGCTGAGCGCTATATAAAACAAACTTTAACATAACATAACATAACTATCAACAAGGTTCTGATTATCGCCATCATATTATCGAAGGGTTTCCAGTGATAATAGCACACTTTCGCCGCTATCGCTGGATTTCCTATCGCATTGGAGTTAGGCGTTGCTGATAGCGCGCTATCTCTGCAATAGAATCCAGCGATAGCCGGCGTTAAGTTAAAACGCGCTTAGAGATGTTTATCGCTTCATGTTGCCGATATGCCCCAGAGTCCTGGTGCAGTCCTTAACTAACAGGTGCCCCCTTTCATCGCTGAATCGACACAATCCATTTGTTTTAGCTTCACCGATTTTAACCAAAAGTACTGAAACATTTAGTAGTTTAAACGAGTATCTTTCTTTGCTTCTTTCCGGAGGGTTGAAACACCCGGGAATGTCAATGTCGCCTTTCTGCAAAACTACAGGCTTTTTAGGTAAACATACACCTTACTTAAACCGCATGTGCACAGTTCGACGTCGTTTGTTTCTTAAACAACTTACTACACACCCATAATTAAATACATGCCAACAACAAGCATTTGCAATGCAATAGGTCTCGCAATTACACAAGTTTAAGCTATTGGCATTGTAAATGACACCGCCTTTTATTTATGTTTTAAAAACAAAAATAAAAGGCATTGTTATTTGCAATGTTAATAGCTCAAACTCGCGTAAATGCGAGACCTATTGCATTGCAAATGCTTGTTGGATCTTGGGGTGGTCCCTACTGCATTGACCCTTTGGACTATCCTTGCCCACATTTTTGTCCTTGTGGCACATGGTGTCTGTTGGACCAGGCTACCAAAAAGCTGTGGTTCCACTCTATCTCATCTACCATGACTGTCAACTCACTCTCTGTGAATTTGGGCATTTTCTGTGTGGCCATGGTGTGTGGTGTGCAAAGTAGTTGTGGGTGCAGGAGTGTGGGTGGTGGGTGTGGCTGTGATGTGTATGGTGTATGTAGTGCAGTGGGGTTAGTTGTGCAGGTGTGGAAGTGGTGGTGTGGTGTGTATGGTGTGGCTAGTGATCTTGTGTTCTTTGCCTCTCCTTTCAGCTGGGGTGTGTGTCCATTCTCTCCTGGAGTATTGCAAAGGATTGTGGTCAGGGAAGGGGCTCGTTTTATACTCGGCTATGTGGGTGTGTCCAATTGGGGTATTGCTGTCAGGTGTGTTGTCCTGGGGTTTGTATTTTTCTCTTTTGCCATGTGGTTGTGTCAGTGGGGTGTGTTTTGTGTATTTGGGGGCCATGGCTAGTTTACTTTTTGGCCTTGTTGTGGATTTTTTGCTTCGTTCGCCATATTTGTCATGGTGCATCCACAGCGGTGGCTATGCTGCAGCTCTTCCGCTGGCTCTCCCATTCCTCCCATTGAGCAACCGCAGCAGTCGGAGACAGCGGTACGTACTGCGGGACCGTCGGGGATATCCTAATTTCCCGTGCGGTGTCTCTGCTATGCTTGCGGTGGGTTGGTGTTTTTCCGCAGCGGATCCGACCACCGCGGACAGATTTTGGCCATCTCCGCCCGCCATGGGCGGTTTATCTTTGCCCTGTTCCGCCGCGATCTGTGTTTTTTGGCGGTTGATCCTAATTTGGCTGCTGGTTTTTCCACAGTGCCAGCGGGCGGTTGTTTTCCGCTTCCATGGCGGTCGGGGTACTTTTCCGCCCGCCATCCTAATAGGCCCCTATGTTGGTACCACCCGAGTGTTGGAGCTGTGTGTAATGTTGGTTGGGCCTACTGATCTTAAACCCTTTTTGTCAGGCTGTGACCGGTCGCGCCTGAAATTTCTGTGGCGTTGGAGGTTGCGGCAGCAGGACTGCATCACCCAGTAGGCCGTCCTTCTGGGAGGGACCACGTACTGTTAAATTGCGGCAAGCGCACGGAGCGTTGTGCGTAATTCTATGGTGTATTCAGGAAGTTGATCGCAGAGCACTGCCCTGCATGTTATTTCCCTTGTGTGCCTTTCGCGTAGCACACGTTGATATTTGGTGCAGTCCTGAGCTGGAGCTGCAATTCCTGGGAGTCCTCGAGCCGGTCCTCGCTCTAGCGTCTTCTATTTGCTGACGGCGAAGCCGCTCGGAGGAGCAGTGGTGGGCGCATCAAGTTTCCATTCCCGCGGCTGCGGGAGGAAAAAGAGTCGGAGATCCTCGTCGGCTGACATAGGGGTCATTCCGACCCACAGATGGAGGTCGAGTGGAGGCGGCTGGCATCCATCTGGAACAGGTTCGTAATGATGCGATTCGTTCTTGGAGGCAAACTTTGATGTTCACATTGACTTTGTTCTGCAACTGGGAGGCAATCCTTTGTTTTCATTTAGTACTTTGACATTAGTTCTGCACTGGGAGACAAACTTTGTTCTTGCCTTTGCACTTTTGCCTCACATCATTCAGGGAGTCACGAAGGAATAGGAACTGGAATCGTCGTTCCTTTGGCTCCATTTGATTCCAGTTGTAGCTTTAGGTTCTGAGACATTTTATTTATTTTTCTTTCCTGTCATCCTTATGCTTTCATCTTTGTTTTTGGGAATGAGAGAAAGGGTATGTATTAGGTTGTTTTTGTTCCTTATGGTATAAGGACGGAAGGGGAGAGTGGATTGGTAATTGTTCTGTCTTGTTTGTAGGTAGTTATTCCTCCAGGTGAGAGAGGCATCTTATCTGATTAGGAAGAAAAACTCCCGCAGCTGTGGGAGTCGGATGACAGGCACTGGTTTATCTAGTGAGACTCTTGGAGAGTAGCCAGTATTGTAGGATAATATTAATCTTGTGTTTTTTGTTGCAGGTATCGCATTCCCTCGCTGTTCCTACCCGAATTCCTATCCCTCGCATGAAATGTACTTTGACATTCCACTCATTCCTGTGTTGTTGGACCAGGTGAGGGAGGCCGGTGTTTATACCAGGCTCAATCTCAGATGGGCCTACCATCTGGTTCAGATACGCGAGGGGGGCGAGTGGAAGACGGCATTTAAAACAAGTTATGGGTTGTTCGAATACTTGGTTATGACGTTCAGGTTATGTAATGCCCCAGCGGCATTCCAATATTTCCTCAACGATGTGCTCAAGGAATAGTAGATTGATTTGTGATCGTGTATATAGACATATTGATCTATTTGTCCTCTCAGGAAATACATGTGAAACATGTGACTTTGATACTCAAAAGGTTGCAAGAACATAGCTTGTTTTGTAAGCTAAATAAATGTAAGTTTAGCGTGATAGAAGTCGAGTTTTTGGGAGTCATCTTGAGTCCACAGGGTATCAGTATGGCTGAGAGGAAAGTAAAGGTGGTTCAGGAGTGGCCTGTTCCCAAAAGTGTGAGAGAGGTACAATTTTTTCTGAGCTTCTCCAATTACTATAGAGTTATCTCTCGCTTTTCTCAGTTGGTCTCCCCGATAACCCGTTTGTTAAGAAAAGTAATGCCTTTTCTTTGGAACACCGCAGCCATGGAGGCATTTACCCATCTGAAAAAGGTTTTCTGTACAGCACCCATCCTACAACATCCTCATACCACCATTCCTTTCATAGTGGAGGCCGATGCATTAGATGTAGCAGTCGGAGCGGTGTTGTCTTAACGGGATAAACATACGGGACAACTGCATCCTGTGGCTTTTCTATCCCGGTAACTGAACGCAGCAGAAACCAATTATACTGTGGCGGAGAAAGAGCTGCTGGCCATAAAGAAGGCCTTCCAAGAATGGAGACACTACCTGTGGGGGGCGCAACATCCGGTTACAGTGTACACGGATCACAGGAATCTTCAGTTTATGTAGACAGCACAACATCTCTCACAAAGACAAATGCGGTGGATGTTATTCTTCGCAGAATACGACTTTATCATCACGTTCCGTACAGGATCAGAAAACAAAAAGGCAGACTCATTGTCTAGACAAGAACATTGTACCAAGCCTCGACAAGAACTCACTGAGGCGATTGTTAGCCCCGATAGAGTGCTATGCGTGGTAACTGTGGAACATTTTCTTGAACAAGTCACCAAACATCAATCCCTTGTTCAGTGGTAGCGATGGGCAGAACAGAGCGCGCATCGAACCCTCAAGCACGGAGTGCCGTTGCACAACAACAGATTATACTTACCAACACACGCACTCCGATTGAAGGCCTTCAACTGGTGTCATCTATTTAAAAAAACAATTGGTCCTTCAAAAACACTTGGTTGTCAGAACAATGAATATAGACCGAAATCGATGCTATATTAATTAGAAATGTCCAGCCGGACATGTAAATTTAATATTCAGCGTGATAAATTGGATATATACAAACAACAAATATAGAGTGGGACACAGTCCTGTGTCCTTAAACAAACAAAACATTTAAAAACACTCACAATTGAAAGGACATTTTTCAGGCTAAACAACCTAGCTTAGCGCCAATAGAAAAATGAATAGGCAAGCTTTTTAGACAAAGAACGGCTATGCACAATTTTTAACTCATGTGTTTAACATGCATGCTGTTCATTAGGTCGACGATGTTTCGATCTATTACAAGATATATAGATCATCATCAGGACTAATTGATAACAAGCCTGAGAGCGCACTGCCGTGAGACTTGTACGCGGGAAAAACCAAGGAGTTCACGGAGTTGAAACTTCATTCAGTTAAACTCGGTGACTCCTACGTTAAATGATGTGCAGTGAATACTTTCTGATAGTATTGCGGCGCTGGGATTAAAGAATAGAGGCGTCCGCGTTCTGATCAGGCAACTTGTCGATCACAAGAAGGGCCTCTGGGCAAGGATTGTGCACGATCGCTGGTCAACTGGTGTCATGGCACGGTAATTGCTGGCCACCCCAGACATAAGAAAACCTTACACTTAATACAACAACATTTTTGGTGGGAAGGAATGGCTAAAGATGTCGTACACTGGGTATCGTAATGTGAGATGTGCTCATGCAAAAGGGGAAAAAGCCAAGGTTAAGGGCAAATTGATGCCACTACCCACAACATCACAGCCATGGCAAACGATCAGTATAGACTTTATGCTAGGATTACCATTGGACCAGGGATATAACGCAATTCTTGTTGTCGTAGACAGTCTCACAAAAATGTGATGTTTTATGCCTTGCATGAATCTCCCCACCGCCAGACAAACCGCTCAACTACTACTGACACACGTGGTTCGTTTACATGGACTCCCAAGGGTCATTGTGTCAGACAGAGGACCTCAGTTCATTGCTAGGTTCTGGAGCATGTGGTGCAAGGATCTTCCTGTGGAGGCTGCGCTGTCTACCAGCTTCCACCCTCAAACCAATGGGCAAACAGAGCGACTGAATCAGACACTAAAGAAATATCTGCAGTGTTATTCCACAGAGGCAACACAATCATGGGTGTCCTTACTATGGCTGGCCGAACTGTTGTACGCATGGCATAGCTCCATAAAAGTGACCCCATTCAGGGCCAATACGGGATTTTATGCTGCCACCTTTCCTCTGACTATGCCTGGCGATGTAATAAACCACCCTACCGTTCTGGCACACATGAAGAATCTCCAAGACATGCACAGTAAGGTACAGGCCAACTTGAACTGAGCCAAACAGTCCTACAAAAAATGGGAAGACAAACATCGGCAAGAGGGGCCTACTTGTCAGCCAGGGGATCGTGTAGGGCTCTCTACCAAGAACATCAGTTTTCGGATGCGCAGCATGTTCCATCCCGATTCATCGGCCCGTATATCGTTCTTCGCAGAATCAATCCGGTTGTGTACAAATTGAGACTGCCAGCCTCTCTGAGGATCCACCCAGTGTTCCACTGTAGTCTATTAAAGCTGACAAAGAGTGCCAGACGCAGAGCTGTACCCCCGGTGGTTAAGGATAGTCAGTTGGAATATGAAGTGCGACGCATCCTGGATTCAAGGTATCGTAGGGGACGGCTGTGGTATCTTATTTCTTGGAAAGGGTATCCTTCCAAAGACGACTCCTGGGAACCGTGCACCAATGTGCATGCCCTGTGCGGTTCCGCTCTTCCATTCTCGCAATTTCGGCAATCCTGGATCTAGGAGGCGCATGGGAGGAGGGCGTACTGTCAGGCTGTGACCGGTAGCGCCTGCATTGTGTGTGGCATTAGAGGTCGTGGCAACAGGACTACATCACAGGGAAGGCCGTCCTTCTGGGAGGGACCACGTACTGTTAAATTGCGGCAAGCGCACAGAGTGTTGTGCGTAATTCTATGGTGTATTCAGGAAGTTGATTGCAGAGCCGCTGCTCTGTATGTTATTTCCCATGCGTGCCTTTCGCATAGCGCACGTTGATATTTTGTGCAGTCCTGAGCCGGAGCTGCAATTCCCGGGAGTCCTCGAGCCGGTCCCTGCTCTAGGGTCTTCTATTTGCCGACGGCAAAGCCGCTCGGAGGAGCGGTGGTGCGCGAGTCAGGTTTCCATTCCCACTGCTGCTGGAGGGAAAAACAGTCGGAGATCCTCGTTGGCTGACGTAGAGGTCGTTCTGACCCACGGAAGGAGGTCGAGTGGAGGCGGCTGGCATCCATCAGGAACAGATTCGTGTTTATGCGATTCGTTCCACGACTGGAGGCAAACTTTGATGTTCACATTGACTTTGTTCTGCAACTGGGAGGCAATCCTTGTTTTCATTTAGTACTTTGACATTTGTTCTGCACTGGGAGACAAACTTAGTTCTTGCCTTTGCGCTTTTGCCTCACATCAATCAGGGATACACAAGGGAATAGGAACAGGAATCGTCGTTCCTTTGGCTCCATTTGATTCCAGTTGTAGCTTTAGGTTCCAAGACATTTTCTTTTTTTCTCTTTCCTGTCATCCTTATGCTTTCATCTTTGTTTTTGGGAATGAGAGAAAGGGTATGTATGAGGTTGTTTTTGTTCCTTATGGTATAAGGACGGAAGGGGAGAGTGGATTGGTAATTGTTCTGTCTTATTTGTAGGTAGTTATTCCTCCAGGTGAGAGAGGTATCTTATCTGATTAGGAAGAAAACCCCGCAGCAGCTGTGGGAGTCAGATGACAGCCACTGGTTTATCTGGTGAGACTCTTGGAGAGTAGCCAGTGTTGTAGGATAAAATTAATCTTGTGTTTTTTGTTGCAGGTATCCCATTCCCCCGCTGTTCCTACCCTAATTGCTATCCCTCTCTTGATCGCCTCAATACTCTGTGCATATTCAGTCAGAGATGAGCATGTCAAGAGGTGGACCCCTTTGTGCATTGCCTAGATCCTGAGGAGTTCCTGTGATCGTGACACTTTTGTGTCACCCAGAAAACTTGCATGACATCAGTTTGTGTTTAACAGCCACACTAACTTTCCCCCCTGATTGGATCCAGCAAACTATTGTGGAAACGTGTGTAAGCTACCCCATGATGGAGTAGGGCAGTGTTCCCATTGCATGCAATTAAGCACAGCCCATGGAGTACTTGCTTCATGCAGGAAATGATGACCAAAGTGTTGAAAACAGAACATTTCCTCATAATTGGTTGCTACTTCATACATGTCCTCAGAATTGAAAACTGTGAAAGACTCGAGATCGTCTAGAATTTCATACACTATATCAAAGTACCAATCATCAGAGAAAGTCCGAGGGGTAATAATATAATTTAAAGAAATGTGAAATACATATGGTATTTGCATATGTTCAGGTGGTCCAAATATATCATACAATACCCTATCCCAAACAATTCCATCAAGAACTGGAACAGCAGAGATGTTCATCAGGTAAAGGCCTCTTTGCACTTTGTGTGATGAAGAATGGGGATAAAAACCAAGTTCACTGATTGTACAGCAGAGCATTCTGGAAGATAGTGTCCATTTAGAAGCAAGAAAAAGACTGTCACAAAACCAATCAAAATGACGAGGAAAAGTATAGCCATGGAGTAACAAAATAAGTCTTCTTCAGCCAAAGTAGAAAACTTGCAATCTGCTTCAGAGAGGTGGAAGTGGCTCAGATGAATCTGAGGAGAAGTCATCAAAATCAACAAAGTAGCAGGAGACTTTTTGATCTATTTTTGGCAGCTCTGGAGGCTGTGTGGAACATGGATTTGACTTGAATTGTGGTACATTGTTGTAGACAAACCTCCCGGCCCCTGCAGTGTATGGGTAGGTCTACTGACGACCTCGCGGTTGGCGCCACAACACTGGAATTACCAGGTGTGTAAACCTGCCGGTAGTCGATGGTGTGAGTCACCAATCTAACTTGGGTTTGCCATTATACTTACAGGTAACACATTTGAGGTGCTTCCTGTGGTCTTTCACGGTTAATTAACTTGAGAACCACAATAGTGTAGATATACAGTTTTTTAGGTCCTGATGAATTGCCGCCAGATCTTATGACACTAAGGCAAGAAACATGTTGACCACATAGTAGAGCGCAGCATCCTGACGCATCATATCAGGAGTGCGCCACTTATATTATTTTTTAACCAGGTTGGAAGCCATATTCATTAGAATTGTTCTGTCTGGACTTCCATCTCCTGTTTTAATCCTTGCACGGTCCATTGACCCTCACTCCACACATCTACACCTTTAGGCCCTTCACACCCACAGCACCAAATGGCATGGAATAAAAGATCTCCGCTAAAGAGCCCCTCATAGGGAGCCCGTCAGGTATTGCAGCGCTGACCTGACGAGGAGCAAGCCCTATGATGAAACATGACACCTAGCTGGCTGGGTGTGTGAGGGCCCTAATTCCAAAAGGAGGAATCCCCCTTTCCTCCAGCATTAAGTGAGGACATTCTCTCACTTAGCTGACCTTGCTCCCCTTGCCCCGTTAGGAACTGCATACCTATTTTGTTTGACTTCATTTAGGCATGTATGCTGGACATCGATAAAGCCCACAGTCCCCCTTTTTTGGTTAATTAAACTTTGTTGTAGACACCATCCGTGTTGGGTTTTCAAATAGAAATCTGTGTTTCTTTACAAGTTGTTTGCATAGTTGTTGAAGATGTAGAAGGTAGAAGAGATACTTTTTTTATTTGCTATCCCCAGCCAGTGAGTACAAGCTTCATCTCTGATCGAAGCTTCATCTCTGATTAAAACTTCCAATTGGACTTCCTGGCTAGTAGTGAGAGGACACAGAAAACTACTCAGGATCTCAGGTAGCCAACTGTGTAGAACCAGGCATATGATGTAGTTTTATGAGATCTATTGACACAAATCTCTTGTATTTACAACCAGCAAGGGGCGGTGGAAGTACAGTTCTGGTACCTTCAACAGCCAGGACAGGTGTAGGCGCTTTCTTTCTTTCTTTCTTCTCCACTATTTTCTCACTGAATAATTCAACAATCTTGGGTATCCAACTGGAGGGTGCTGGTGCTTCCCTTACTTCTCCTGTGGTGGTACGTTTTACCTGGACATTGCTCTGTGTGTCCCGAAAACTGTTCAGTTCTTGTAAAACAGCCCAACGCTCATTGATATCAAATGGTGTTTCAACCGCCACAGTGCTGGTACTGTTGAGGTCAGGTACTCACATCTTAACCCCAAACAGGATCTCCTAGGGAGTCTGTCCACCCAGGGATTTTTATAGGCAGACTTTTAAGTGCTCTTGGGACCCCCATATAGGTGATGGACTCAACTGTGACCAGAGCCTAATATCCTCCCTGTTAAAGACTGCTTTAAGTCCGGGGTCTTCCTCTCTGAATTGCCCTCTGGAGTACTACCTCATGGTTACACCCAAATGTTCCCATGGTGTCTTTGTAAGTTTCAGAGGAGACCGTCAGCCCCTGGTCCAAATGGAATGCTCCAACTGCATATGTCCAGATGAAGACTTGTAAGTCTTTGATAACAGTTCAGGCGTCAGCCAATCGCTGTGCCCAAACCCATAGGAATCGAGAGAAGGAAACCACGATATATTTCCCCATCTGAGTGTAAGGGGCCGAAATGGTCCAGAGAAATACAAGCTAGAGGCTTGTCTGAGATCTAAAATAGGTGTCAACGTTGGCCATGCCGCGGTGGAACACTTCATCTTCTGGCAGATGACACATTTAAAGACAAAGTCTATTGTCGGTTTGTAAAGACCTGGCCATCAATAGAGTTGCTGCAATAGTGAAATTGTAGCCGCCACCCGTGTGTGCAGATGCTAAGCCCTTATGTGCTGCTAGCCTGCGATCTGAATTTTGTATTACTGTATACCTCACTTCAAAAATACAAGCATATGGTATGTTTTGTCCACTCAACTGGTAGAGTACTTTACTGGAAAACCTTTTGTGCAGTGTTGCCAGTCATCATGATGTCTCGATCTACTCTCGTACTTATGAAACAGGAGCATGTAAAATGGCAGTGTTTCTATCTGGCCTATCCTGACCATGTGACATTGGTCACTATGGGTCTTAGGCTACTACATTACAGCTTGAGTTTGATTGGAGAGCATGGGAGAATAGTGATGAATTTGTAATGACCACATGGGAAAACTGTGCTTCTAACATATATTCTTTGTGGGCCTTCTGTACCATAGCAGATGAATGGGCTGTAGGCAGTCTTCGAATTCCTTTCCAGGGATTGAATCAGTAACGTCTGGGAATGATTGACTGGGTCTTGGGGAAGAAGTTTTAGTTGGTTCTCTTTTCTCCAAAATAGTGGTTTACAGCTGGTTCCCAAGCCAGTTTATTTCCCCTCTTTGGGGATTGACAATGCCCATTACTTTTACATATGTCATTGTAGTTGGTTCATCCACAGAATCTAAGCCTATTCATGAAGGCCTAGCCTCTTGAGAAAAGATTTGACCGAAGACATTTGCATCTATCTGAACCACCTGAAAGGCAACTGTATTATCAATAACGTTTTTTTCTACTTGATGGATAAATATGACTAAGCTCTCTGTGCTTCTAACACTCTGGCTTTGATTTAAAAAAGGGTTACTTCTATTTTCATTATTTTAAATACATCATCAAGGAAACAGTCATTCTAAGAGCATTTCTTCCATTCTCTTTAGTAACCCCTACACTGTGATAACAGCTCCCCTCACTAATGATTGGGCCCATTCGTGTAGTTGTAGGGTGGTCCATTACAGGGAACTTTTCTCTTCTGTCAGTTTTGCTGGTGAGTAATTTTAAAACTGACTCCATCAGGTTTTTCGCATAACCTGGTTGCAGTAGTTTAACTATACAATAGGGAACATTACTTTTAGGTGGCTATTGCAGTATAATCAGGTGTCACCAGGTGTAGCCATAATCATGGTGATAGGGACAGAATGAGTTAAGAGCAGAGGCTTAATCAATGGGATGAAATTACACCCTTGCCCCCGTTACCTCTGCACATTTTTATTTATTGGGCCCTTGTGAGGCAGAGAATGACTTTTGAAATAGTTGTCAATGGCATGCCTCCTTTTATCAGAATGAAGAGGACCATTAGGAAGAGGAGCAACCTGACTAGCAAGGGGGCCTACCCATGTAAAGAGTGCAAAACAAAAGACAGCAATTTTAGTGTGGCTCTATGTGTGGAGTGGAGTCAAGTTTAAGGCACAGGAGAGGAACTATTTCGTTGACAGAATCGTTGAATGACTAAGAAAAAAAGTGCAGAATAACAACACAAAACAAGGGCAATTGAGATCGCACACTATCTTCACTTTGCTTTTCCCTTTCGCTCACTTTTACGGTAGCCTTGGTGCTCAGTGGTCCTCAGTAGCCACCTCCACCTCCTCACCCTACTTCTCCTAACCCCATCCTCAAGGCAAATGGTCAGTCAAAAATGTGCCAACTGGGATAGATACCGGATAAAGAAATGCCAAATGCAATTAGCATTCAGACTTCACTCACCCTGAGCCGCACACTTAGCCTATACACCCTGCACTTCACCTTCTTTCAGAGCAGTTCCAGATCACCCCACTGGGAAATTCAAAACCACCAACGGTCTGTCATATCATCAACCAGGAGCATTTAAATTCAGAACACCATCAGCACTGAGCCAATGTTACCACTGTCAAGGTCATAATCAAGTCCAAAGGGCCTAATGGGCATCAAGCCACAGAAGAGCTTACACTTAAAGCAACCAGATTTAGAGAGCGCTACAAGCTACACTGCATTCATGCACACTAGAGCTGAATGTGATACCAAGTACATGTGCACTGATGCCTCTGCAGCCCCTCTGTTTACTCCTGAGCACAGCTCACTTTTATGGACAGAGAGAGGTGTCTTCAGTCATGGAGAGAGACAACCATATCCTGGAAACACCTTCTCTTCACCATAGGAAGGAACATTAAGTATCCTGAAGCAAGAGGTGTTACGGTGGTTGTTCTCAAAAGAAGATGTATAGGTAATCTTGACTTTCTTTTCTCTTCCAAAGAGAATTTTTAAACTAAAGGTTAACAGTTGGTTTCAATGAACTACAAATAATGCAAATTAATACATGTAGGAGTGTGGCACTAGGTAATATACAGGGTGTATTGACAGACACCCCTGTATTATACTTCACTCTTCAGATCAAGATTGTATTGGGTAGCAGTTGAAAATCTCTCTTCTCCAGATATAGGACCCTACTGCAGGACACGTCATGCCTAGCAGACATAAACGGCTGCAAAATATGGCTTTTAACAGGGAAATATATTTGGGGAATCTTTTGTTTTACTTGAATGGATATATTTTAACGAGAGATGTTATCAATTATACACAAAGCAAAGAAAATATTGATTTTCACAGGTGTATCAGCATAAATCATTAACCTGGTTGGTTTGAAGTGGGTTTAGTACTAAAAAACTGTTGAATCAAAGTGAGTTATTGATGCCATTGTCTTCCCTCAAGAGAACATTAGCAAGGGATTTCTTTAGATTGTATTGCACATCTTTCTAGGCAACAATATACAATCGCTTCTTTGGTTCCAAAGGATATCTTTAAAATAATTGGGCATTTTCTTGTACTGCCATCTTAGCCTATGTCTCTGAAATTGTCTAAAAATGTTGGAAAGGCGTACATCAACAAAACTATATTCAATGTATATGTGTAAGTGTTGATGGCTCTCAGTTCACAAGCACAAGGTTTACCGGTGGGCCACAGCTGTAGACTGCCTTTTACAACAATAATCCCAATATGGTATACACCAGACTCCAAGCCTGAAAGTGAGACTAATCAAGAAATCGCTTGAAATCATGTCATCCCTTTAATCAAATGCAAAGTTACATACAAGATAACCGTAAGAATAGTTCCACAAACAATTGCTAGAGGGCAGCCATCTAAATTCCTAATGTTTGTCCATTGCATTGTGTTGAAATCTGAAATGTCAATCCTTGTCAATTATCAGTGTTTTATGTGATGTACAAAGGACAGGCTGAGGCACAAGGATACCATACAACACACTAGTGGTTAACTTATCACTCAGACCATAGTAGTGCTAGTGTCTTGAAGACCAGCCATCTTAGCCTTCAAAATCAGAAGAAACTCTCCTTCAACTTAAGGAAAATGTGACTCAGCACCCACATAAGATCAAAATCTTTAGTGATGACAATATTGTACATCCAAATTTGACAGACTGCCAGAACATTCTTCTTGATAAAACAGATTCTTTAGTCATTATTTTTTCATTTACAAAATTTCTCTTTTTTTTTTCTCTGATTTTGCTATAGCCAACGAGTTTTGTCCAAAAGGACTTCTTCAGGTCTACAAAACACATAATATATATTGAGTTTTCTTTTTCAATCATACAATAAACATAAAGACGTTACAAACTATACACATTACTACATGCATGCGCACAATCATGGGTACATGCTTCAATCACTTTAGTGGTGAACTTGTTTCAGTTATTCTATTTACCCCCTTCTTCTCATGGAGAGTGGGACCTGGCAGTCGGCCACTTTTGTGAGGTATTGAACTCCATAGACTTTACCAACAAAAAGACTATGAAACTTCTTTCTACAGTCATTAAAAGTCTGGGATTGCCACAAACCTACCCTTTACATTTTCATGGTTGCTACTTCATTCTCCTCTGTTGCCCATCGCATTGGTCTCCAGAGCACAAGGCTCAAATTTAATACAAATGATTTATTAATAAATAACTTGAAAATCCCGTTACTGATTATTGCTTCAATGCAGGAACACTGTACGTGCATGCTCATTTCTGAATCTGCACGCTCTGTTATTTGATGGAAAACTATTAGTGTACTATTTCTAGACCATCATTGCTTATGAAAGCACATGGATTAAGGTATATGACCATTGGGTGCTATGGATGGCGGTAAATATCCTTTAAAAATGTAAATATCCGATAATTTTTTATTACAAATACTTTTACCCCGCATACAATTTCAACGCATGGTGTTTAACAATGCAGTCTTTTACCCCCATATCATTACAACGAAAATACTATTAGCACACATCTTTTACTACGCTTATTTGTTGTAATGGTATGCAGAGGCAGTAGAGATGTTCGTCGCTTACCTGAAGTCCAGAACTGCATCTGCACAGCGAGTACATGGAGGTGGGTTGCACCGAGTGTGCAGTGGCGGTTGCTGATTGGTGGAGGATGTTGCCTCATTCTACCTTTGCTCTGGACTCCTGCTGATGCCTTTTTATCCTCTTTAGCAGAAGGCTCGAAGCGATGGCCCTGTATAGAGGACTCTTCCTGCTACTCTGCACCCCCACTCACTCCTGACTTCTGGCATGCAGTATACTAAACTATTGTGTGCACAGGAACTGCATTGGAACGGTATGCGGAGGCAGTGCTCAGCGGCACTATGTCCTTTTTTTATGTTTATGCCTGAAAATGACGAAAACGCTAACACGTGTAATACTTTTCATTACAGAGCGTCTCAATCAGGAACTGCTTAAAGGTAAGAAAAAATTAATTTTGATAGTAAGAGTAAAAGAATAACGCAAAAATGAAATTTAATAAAGTGTATTGATTTATAAAAATATTTTTATTGAAGTTTTAAAAATGAACTAAATATTTTATTGAAGATTTAAAAATGATTTCAATATTTACATTTTAAAGAATTTTTAACATCTCATAAAATACATGACATTTTGTCATTGAATATTTAACAAAGACACATTTAATAAAAAGATAGTATGTATGTTTAGTTGATGAAACTATATTACATTTCAAAATGATTTTGAAAAAATGCAAATGCCCTTCTTTTTTCAGTTGTCAAAGATGGAAGGGTTTGTGTGAATCTTCGTTTAATTTGGCGACTATCACAAGAAAGTCCAGACGGAAGAGAGAACTGCGTAAAGGTAAGTCAAAATAAAATGATATTTAAGGTAAAATAGCAGGCTACCTATAGAGTAAGGAAAGAGGATTGAGGTTTATAGTTACTTTGATGATTTTAATAGTACTTTTGAAGGTTATGTTATCGAACTTTTATTCCTATGCATGTTGCTGTTCAAACGCTTACTTTGGTCGAATATACATACCCTTTAGGACATGTGAATGTGATTTTACGATTTATTCAATGAAATTCTTTGGGAAGTGTTAAATATCTTATTTCCTTTTTAGTAATGCATTTTAGCATTGTTTTAACACCTATGGGTCCTTTTTTTTTAAACTTTACAATGCAGCATTAAAAAGGTTGGATTTGTTTTTCAACAAACATTAAAAAAAAATAAGTAAAGAATAAAAAAGTTAATTTCATAATTTTTTTATTTGTTGTATATAAATGCCAGAAATGCATTTTTGGGTTAGGTTTCAAACATTTGTGAGCACAAAAATGTGTTTTAAAAAAGGAAATGCAAATCTTTTTTTGGGGGGATTCAGTTCAAGGTAAGGGCTTATGAGTGGATTACGGAAGAACTGATATTTTAATGGAGTTTAAATTCACAAGGGGTAATATGGATCAGTATGGATTCTTAAACAACAGCATGCTTTGACAAAAAAAAGTCATATGTATTTTAACAAACATGCTTTGTTTTTTTTTTAAAGAGAAGAAAGAAAAACAGGCAAGTAAAGAGCAAAGGTTGTAGGTTTGGATTAGTAGTGTAGGATGTGAGCAATATTGACTAGGTAGTCAGAAGCCACCATCAACGTAAATTGTTGAATATGAGCCAATAGTCTTTCTGACATTTCCTTTGTTTTTTGTAGAAGTTCGTGGATTCAGACTACCAGATGAAGACTGCGCAATCCTCATTTCTTGGAAACTTTGGGGCCTATTAGGATGGCGGTCGGAAAATCTCCCCGACCGCCATGGTAGCAGGAAAAGACCACCCGCAAGGACCGTGGCATAACCACCGGTCCAATCAGGATGCTCCGCAGTCGAAATCCGACCGCGGTGGTCGGATTATGGCAATTAACATTGCGGCGATCGCTGCTGCCAGCAGCACCGCCGCAATGTCAAAAAGAGCATGTCCTGCATTTCCCTGCACTGCGTGGCAGGCACTGCATAGTGCCTGTCACCTGGTACAGGGACATGCCCCCAGTGTACCCCCCAACACATTGGGGGCCCGCAATGGGCCCCGGGAGACATTCTCCGCATGCCTTTCCATGGCGGTTCCACCGCCGCGGAAAGGCTGGCTATCGCCGGCATCATTTTTGTGCCAGCGGTGCTTGGCCCTGATCCACAACAATTGCATCGGTCCAGCTCCGCCCGCCAGGAAAGCGGGTGGACTGCAACCGGCGGAAAAGTGGCGGATGGAAAATCACACCGTGGCGGTCACGACTGCAATGCTAATCGGACCGGCGGTTTTCCAGGTTTCAATGGCGGGTTGATGGCCGCTGCCAGTCCGGCGGTTCAACCGCCGGACCGGCGGCAGCCATCCGCCCGCCATCCTAATAGACCCTTAAGCGCCTTCCTCAAAATTTCCCAAAAATGATAAAAGTTGGGGTGAGATTTACCAATAGATTTATTGAAGGAGTTGTGCCATCCCTCTATGGCATTATTGCTTTTTGCTCCACTCTCTAAGCAGGTCGTGTAACAGTTCCAAATTTGGATAGGAAACCTTGGGTTCCTCCTGCGGCCTGATCTGCTTAGATGGCCAATCAAAGTGTCCTCAAAGTAATTTAGAATGGGGGCCAATTTATCCTCATTTGTCACAAAATATTCGGATTCTGAAATTGATGTGTAGTATTCTTCTACATAGGGGTCGATCCGGATCCGGGTCGGACAGCTCTCCGAGAGCTGTTCATAGCCTTACCGTGCGACCAACATGTACCCGTAGCCGGTCCGTCCTGTAGATGAAGCACGATGTGCATAACTGCCAAAAACACGACCGACACGTAGGCTGTGATTCAAGCTCCATTCTCCGTCCGAGCCGCAACCCCTAACGCCGAACCGAGTTGCCCAGAAGCAGTATCCACAGCAGTTTCCGCCCTGACAAGTATGATACATAGTTCCTACGCGCCGGACGGGTCGCCACGAACGGCACGTCACAGCATCCGGAAAACAAGCATATCAGCTACGATTCGCGCCACAACTCAATCCACTGCAACGAGACAGACCAGCTTGCAGCGGGTACGAGACGGAGCAACAAGCAGCGTGTACGACACGAACACATCATGAATCCCATTGCGCAGGTCATACCTGTACTCTACATCTATAACCGGATCAGGAACTGATGCCGACGGCGCAGACGGTAAGTCAGACACCTACCACACAAACAAACGACACGTACACGCAAAATGGTACACACACACAGGGGATCCACATCCTGGCCACTAACAATAGGCCACCATAGGGGTTGCATGGCCAGCACCACTACCACCACCACCCATAGGGCTTATGTTGCCCATCACCCCTGCCACCCCCACCCATAGGGGACCTGTTGCCCATCACCTCTGCCACCCCCACCCATAGGAGACCTGTTGCCCAGCACTACTGCCACCCCCACCCATAGGGGACCTGTTGCCCAGCACTCCTGCCAACCCCACACATAGGGGACCTGTTGCCCATCTCCCCTGCCACACCCACCTATAGGGGACCTGTTGCCCAGAACTACTGCCACCCCCACGGGACATGTTGCCCAGCACTCCTGCCAACCCCACACATAGGGGACCTGTTGCCCATCACCCCTGCCACCCCCACCCATAGGGGACCTGTTGCCCAGCACTACTGCCACCCCCACCCATAGGGCACCTGTTGCCCAGCACTCCTGCCACCCCCACACATAGGGGACCTGTTGCCCAGCACTCATGCCACCCCCACACATAAGGGACCTGTTGCCCATCACCCCTGCCACCCCCACCCATAGGGGACCTGTTGCCCAGCACTAATGCCACCCCCACCCATAGGGGACCTGTTTCCCAGCACCCCTGCCACCCCCACGCCCATCACCCCTGCCACCCCCACCCATAGGGGACCTGTTGCCCAGCACTACTGCCACCCCCACCCATAGGGGACCAGTTGCCCATCACCCCTGCCACCCCCACTCATAGGGCTTATGTTGCCCATCACCCCTGCCACCCCCACTCATAGGGCTTATGTTACCCATCACCCCTGCCACCCCCACTCATAGGGCATATGGTGCCCATCACCCCTGCCACCCCCACTCATAGGATGGGTGATGTGCCACACATCCATCATACTCCAACATTAGGTATGTCAGCAAAATACACCCCCCAACATCATGACAACAGTGTGTAGTATGTGACAAATGCCCACAACAGTGAATATGACTTCCAACATACAATTTAACTAACAGCACATGTGTGACCAACAAATGAGTGTGCCCTACACAAGGCAAGCATCACTATAGCACTGTGTCAATGTAAAACTAACACCCCCTCACTGTGTAGAACAAAAGTTAAGTGTGGGGTTCCAAACTGCAGCAAATGTCGAGCATTGTGGTGATGGGGTCTAAACCCCCCCTCATCACAGTGACCTAAAGGTAAGTGTCATCATGGGCAAAGCTGCAAATGCCAAACAGCATGTATGATTCCCGGTCCCAACACATCAAACACTCCTGGGGCAAAGTAGTGGTTGTGTCCCATACCCACAGAGATGTGGTGAGGCTAACAGTGCTGTGAAAACCTGACATACTCTCGGCCATGTGCAGACAAGCACCACCCATGGGGGCTGACAATGCATACAGTGTACAATGACACAAGAGCAGGAGTGACCATCACAAAGCATACAAACATCTCGAAAATAGACACACTAATCAAAACAACCTGTGTGGACTGTAGGTGTCAGGTCACAAACTCACATTCCATGCCAGCAATGGCACCTAACAACCAGGATGAATGTGCACAATGATGTGATATGACTCACAGGGACAGCAGTGCAAATCACAGAAACAGCATCCAGACAATGGCCCACAACAGCAATACGAATGCACTGATGCAGATGCACAAACAGGCAACCTGACACTGCACATCTGACACATGTGTGTGTGTGTGTGTATCTCAGTATCCCCAGGCAACTACACAACACATGAGGGGGGCTGAACCACAGTGCCAGATGTGGACACAGTGCCATACAAAAGTAAAACATCATTGGGACACCCTTAGTATGCAATCAGGCATTGTGAGATGAGAGGGAGCACAACAGACACGTGACACAAGCTGGAATGAACTCCAACTAACACAGCAAGAGACTGACACACAACAGCACTACCCCCAGGGACCAGACATTGGGGTGACACAAGCATGCATGACACATCCACTGTGATGAGAAAGGTAGATGTCGTACAAACTGGGAAACCCAGACATGTGTCCTGTTCCACATACGTACATCACACATACACAAGCACAAATCACTCAGCATGGCCCGTCATCCATGGACAAACGGGAGCTAGGGGTCCATCCATGCAAACATCAGTCCACCCTCAACACCACACACTCTGAACTGCAACAATGTGCATCTGTGAAGCACACATGGACAGGTGACATTGCACATGCACCCATGACAAACACAGGAATGTTGGTAGGAACTAAGGTGCACAGACTCATCACACAAGGACAGTTTACAACCCTGGTGAATGACAGACATACTGCACAGAATGCGGTACATGGCCATTACGTCAAAGCTCACGTAACCCTCCGAATACCTGCCACAGTCCCAGGGCAATGCAGAAGCCAAGGGGAACCACAAGGCACACATGCTGACACCTGCAAAGATTCCAGCCCTGAACCCGACAAGTGGGAGCAGTCACACACACATACACGTCTCAATCACTGAAAGGTACCACCTAGGGACAACTATGTAATGATTTGATGTTTACTTTGGAATGTACATTGGTCATCAATGACATAGGAGGGATCTGGAATCTTGGGAGAACAGATGGTGGGCTGTGTCAGCTGGGGATGCTGTTTGAGTTCAACCTGAAAACCATTAAATTGGACCTGAATTCCAAGATATAAGTGTACTGGAATCTTCACATTGGCGACGAGTTGGAGAAAAGAAAAGAAAACAAGAAAAGAAAGGACTCAAAGATATACCAAGGACTACTGTGCAGGGGACAGTATCAGCATCCTCACCCTGGAAAACATATGAAAATATGAACTCAGGCAAGTAAGGAGAGTGAAGGCAAGTGAGGCAAGTGAGGCGATTGAAGATTCATATGGCACTTTATATATTTAATCAAACTGGTTAATTATTCACCATATTCGAGTGATTGTTTTCATACAAGTTAAAACGGATCAGCGCGTGTGAGCGAGCGCATGCAGTGAGACTGCATGGGAGCGCGTGCATAAGAACTACT
Organism: Triturus cristatus; assembly: GCF_964204655.1. Lineage (NCBI taxonomy): Eukaryota > Metazoa > Chordata > Amphibia > Caudata > Salamandridae > Triturus > Triturus cristatus. The sequence goes on from NC_140580.1 coordinate 791,339,399, forward strand.
GCCAACGCATATTCTGCCAGCGTGTAAACAAAGGTGGTTGTCAGCGCGTGTATCTACATAACAAGCGCATGGGAGCACATGTAGATGAGCTGCTGCCAGCGAGTATCATGCCCGTGAAGAAGCGCATGTAAACAAGAGTGTCGTCTGCCGACATAAGCGCGTGGGAGCGTGTGTAGATGAGCTGCTGCCAGCGCGTATCATCCCCGTGAAGAAGCGCGCGTAAACAAGAGCGTCTGCCGACATCATAACCCCGCGTCTCATTACCGCGGCCAAAGTCAGACATTTCCAAGCGTCTCCTTTTCACAAGGGACTTTCACAAGCGAGAAGTGCCTATGTAACAAACGCCTCTCACTACCGCAAGCGGAGACGCCTCTCACTACCGCAAGCGGAGACATCAACAAGTGCCGATACTATGTACTCATCAAGTTACCAAGCGTACTCAAACACAGGTGCCATCGTGTGAAAGCCAACACTAGTAAAAATAGACGAACTATAAAGACATCTTGATGAGGCTTACATTAATGATCTAAAAAGGCATGAGTACCTGATCATAAGACAGCAGCAACTGCAATCTCATTTTTGAATAAAGTGGAATGAGTTAAAGGAAAGGACTTCAAGGCAACTTCAGGAAGTGAAAGGATATAGAGAAAAGAACCTTAGCAATCTTACTCTATACAAACAAGCTCTGCAGGAAAGGAGAAAACAAATAAACTTAAGGAGAAAAGTAAACAAAAGGAAAATAGAGAAGGAAGAAAAGCAAGTTTGTTATTTTATATTATTATTTTTAGTAATATAAAGTAAACAAAAGGAAAATAGAGAAGGAAGAAAAGCAAGTTTGTTATTTTATATTATTATTTTTAGTAATTATTTTAACTTGTTTTGTTGTCTCATCATGGGTGACCAAATGATGTTGTCACCTCCACCTTTTTTATCATCTCCTGGTGAGCCGCCTGTACCTTGGAAACAGTGGCAAAACTTTTTGTGACTTATCTTTTAGCAATTGGTGGTGATCGTTACGGACCCCTTAGACGTCAGGCAATACTCCTACATCATCTCGGACTAGAAGGCAGGCGCATATATTTTTTTTTGCAAAAACATTTTTTATTGCATTACTCAAACACAATTGACATCCACAATGTTCATCTGGCCATCCGCTTATAAAATCACATCCAAATACAATCTGGGCCACTTCCACCTACCAATGCGCCGTCCCCAAACCCTCCCCTGAAATAATACAGCCCCCCCCCACCCACATGTCAGTGTGCCGGGACGACTACTACCAGGATAACCTCTCTCAGAAGGAGCCGTATTAAGAGCCATGAGCGCCCCCCCCCCCCCCACCACAGACAGGCCCCAGGCAAAGAGGAAAAGGAGAGCCCCCGGCCCCCATGAGCCAATCAGCTAGCCTCCCCCACCCCTAAGTACCCGCCTGTTGCTCCAGTGCTGCAGGGCCTCCCTCCCCCGCTGTTCCCCATCCCTGGAGATCAACCATTAGTGCTTCCAACGCCCGAGCCATGTCCAGAGCCTTGTCATCGTTTCTCCTAAGCGCAAGCTGCAGCCTGAACGTGCCCTCGCTACCCGCCCACTTGGTAAATGTCGCTCTCCACCTCGCGACGCTGGGACCCGTCCTCGACTTCCAGTGGAGCGTAATTTCTCGCTTGGCCACCACCAGCCCCAGGTCGCAAAACTTGCTAGTGATTTTCGTGCGCGGCGTGTGTGGAAACCAAAGCAGCAAACAGACTCCCATCTCCACCCGCAACTCCCGCCCTGTCACTTGGGCCAGGCATCCGACGACCTCCTCCCAGTAGCCACTTAAAACATCGCAGGACCAAAACATGTGTTTAAAGTCAGCCCCCTCCTCTCCACAACGAGGGCACTGCGGCATGGGGCCCCCAAAATACTGAAACAATTTAGCCGGCGTCAGGTATGCCCTATGCAGGGTGAAATACTGCACCAGCTGAAACCGGGCGTTACGCGTGCTCTTCCAGGCCCGTCTCTGAAGTGCAGGCCATGTCAGTTCCGGGATAGGTTTTCCGATATCGGCTTCCCACTTATCCTTCAGCGCAGTCAAAGGAGCTAGATGTTCCGTGGCCATTCTCTGATAGAGGCAAGTAATGGCCTTGAATGTGCCCGCCGCCATGACCACATACTGACAGCTGGCCGCCGTCCGCGGTTCCGAGAGCCCCACTCCCCAGTGCTTCCGCAGCGCCGCCACCAAGGCCGCATGGAGGAGATAGTCGCCCCTCGGAATCCCGAAGGAGTCCTGCAGCTCCTGGAATGGCCGAAGCTCTCCATTTAGGTACAGGTCTCCCACCATCTGTATCCCTAGATCTTCCCAGCGGGCCAGCCCCGACCAGTCCCCGCCGTGGGGGAGGGCCGTGCACATACCCAAGGGGATCTCCGGAGCGTAAGGGCGAGCAGCGCCGGCCCTCCGCAGGCTCCGGTTCCAACACAGCCGGAGCGTTCGCTCTTCGAGCGTTAGTTGTGACAGCTCGAGTCGCTGTTGGAAAACGATAAAGGAAAGCACGTGTCGCGGGATCATTCTACCCTGCGGACCCTCGGGGCCTCTAAATTCCCGTGCCACTGCCTGCGTGAGCCATTGTAGCTGGGCAGCCAAATAGTACCACTCGAAATCAGGTACCGCAAGCCCCCCCTCGGCTCTGGGCCGGCGCAGCGTGGTCAGCGCCACCCGCCGTCTGCCCGCCCCCCAGATAAAGCCCGTAACCATGGCCGTAAGTTTGCGGAAGAGTGACACCGGCACCCAGACAGGGAGTGTGCGGAAAAAATACAACAGGCGTGGGAGCGCCACCATCTTCAGCAGCGCCACCCGCCCGGCCACCGAGAGCGGGAGAGTGCTCCAGAATCCCATACTGCCCGCCAGGCCCGCGATCGCCCTCCCCACATTCCCCTCCAACAGGTCGCGCTGGGTGCGATAAATGCGCACTCCCAAATACGGCAGACAACTATCCGCCAGAAGGCAGGCGCATATATGAGGACTTACCTGAAGTGTCATTGGGCATGGGTGATGGACAACCAAACAATCTGTATGATATGTCTTTGCAAATGCTTGAGATTCAATTCACTCCTAAAACAAACTTAGTATTAGAACGACATAAATTCTGTTCTAGAGCGCAGAAACAAGATGAAGATATAGCATCTTATGTAGCTACTTTGAGAGGTCTATCCTTGTCGTGTCGATTTGAGCAGTTGACTGATTCCCTGATTAGAGATCAGATAGTCAGATGCACTAATAACAAAAGAATTCAAGAAAGATTATTAATGAAAGATCCTAATCTAGATGAAACTATTAAGATTGCTAAAGGGATGGAGCATACAGCAGTATGGCTTAAATAAATTGATGGCTCTGGTGGGGAAATTAAAGAAACCTTGGTTGCAGAGGTAGGGACAGTACAAAATAAAGAGAAAGGCACTCAAAAAATAGGATCAGAATCCAGAGTAAAATATGACGGGCAGGTTAAACAGCCTAGTCAAGAATGGAGAGAAATAAAGTGTTATCGTTGTGGTGCTCCCGGACATATTGCGTCCAGTAGCAGATGTGCTGCAAGGAATTCCATTTGCAGAAAATGTGGTAAGAGGGGACACCTTGCAAAAATGTGTAAAACTAAAATAGATTTCGCAAGTTCTAAACGAATTCAAGAAGTTGGATCACATATGGTAGATTCATGTGATGAAGGTCGAGAACTGATCTCTACTGTAGAGATTATTTCTATGGTAGATGCTCAGGTACAAAAAGAGAGGTGCATAATTAGTCAGAAACCTGATGGGGTGAGAATAGAGAGTAGTAACAATTTAGAGAAACCCCACTGTCAAGTACTTCTTGAAGGAGTCCCGATACGAGTGTTAGTGGATTCTGGAAATCTATTTAATTTAATATCAAAGAAAGTATTTGAATTATCTTGGAATGTTAACTCATTATCCAAACCTGATATAAAAGCTGTAGGGTATGCTGGAAAGAGAATCGAAATTTTGGGTAGGAGATGGTTAACTATCGATTTCAAAGGGGAAAAAGTATACGGCAGAGTATACATTAGTGATTATGACTCTAACCTGTTAGGTTGGCGTCACCAGCGTGACTTGGGAATAGTTATCAATCCCAATGCTCCCGCGTCTGTAATGTTGTCGGTACACAAGGAGATAAGGGAGATTGATGTTACACAAAATGAAGATCTTATTGACAAGTATCCAGATGTATTTTGCGAAAAATTGGGTTTGTTAAAGGGGTTCTCACATAAAATAATATTAAAGAATGGAGCGAAACCTGTGGTGCATAGAGTAAGGAATGTGCCTAATGCCATGAAAAATCTCTTGAGAGTGGAACTAGACAAATTGTTGGAACAGGGAATTATTGAACCCTTCGAGGCCTCTGAGTGGTTGACACCAATTGTCGTAGCACCCAAACCTGAAGGAAAAGTTTGTTTATGCATTGATCTTCGCGATCTAAACAAAGCAATTTGGGTGGCTAGGCATCCGCTTCCTAATATATCGGAAATGCTGGCGATGAATGGTGGTGGGATGGTTTTCAGTGTCCTGGACATGTCGTCCGCTTATCATCAGGTGGATTTGCATGAGGAGTCAAGGCATTTGACTTCTTTTGTGACGCCTTTGGGGGCTTTTCGTTACGAAAGAATGCTGTTTGGCCTAGCCTCAGCGTCTGCAGTGTTTCAGAGAATAATGGACAATATATTTGGAAATCTTAATCACGTATTGTGTTTCCAAGATGATATATTAATCATAGGTAAAAACAATTCTGAACACGATGTATTGTTTAACTAAGTAATGTTAAGGTTACGCAAACATGGGATGACAATAAAAAAGGATAAATGCCAGATTAGAAAAACTGAAGTACACTATCTTGGGCACACTATAAATGCTAAAGGGATAACTCCAAAGAAAAGCATTGTCAGCGCAATTGAAAAAGCAGGCAGACCATGTACCAAGGACAAATTGAAATCATTTTTGGGTTTAGCGGAATATTGTGCTAAATTTGTAAAAGGATTTACTGAAATTGTAGAACCGTTAAGGAAATTGTTAAAGAAAGGAGTTGAGTTTGTCTGGTGTAGTGAGTGTGAACAAGCATTCTTATGCATAAAAGTAAGCATTAGTCGTGCTCCAACACTTGGGCATTTTGATGTTACTGCAAGGACGTATGTGACAACGGATGCTAGCAAGGTGGGAATTGGTGCGGTACTGACACAGGTTAAAGATGGAGTTGAGAACATAATTGGATTTGCTTCTAGGAGACTGCAAGGAGCGGAGTGTAACTATTCTGTGATTGAAAGAGAAGCTTTAGCTTGTTGTTGGGGCATCAACAGATTCAGGTTCTATGTGTGGGGATTTCCTTTCAGATTAAGGACAGATCACAAGCCATTGACATTCATTTTTAAAGGCGGCAGAGGACTGGAGGGAAATGTAACACCACGTATATCAAGATGGTTACTGTCAGTAATGGACTATAATTTTGAAATAGAGCTTGTGAAAGGATTAAAAAACGTGATTGCGGATTTTTTTTCGAGAGCTCCTGAAGACGGTGAAGGTAATGAAATTGGAAAAGTATCTAGTGGCAGAAATTTTGTCAATGGTGAGATGGCTGTAATGCCTGAAGAGTGGATGGCAGCCAGGAGTAGAGATTATAATAGGAATGGATGTCATTGAGGAAAAGGTTGTGCATGGGTGGAACGGAGGTGATGAAATGAATTCTGAGTTAAAGGAATATTTCAAAGTCAAGTAAGAATTAAGCATAATAGATGGGAAATTGATCAGAAGGAATCAATTAATACCTCCAGTAGGCATCAGAAGTAGAATTCTCAACATTGTCCATGAGGGTCATTTGGGACGTGGTGTTGTCAAGAGGAAAATTAAACAATCATATTGGTGGCCAGGTATGGATCGAGATGTGGAGGAAAAGGTAAAAAATTGCTCGATTTGTGCTAATAGCGATACAACTAAACAGGTTAAAGAACCTCCATTGGAGATTGCAAGTTTCCCAGAGAAACCTTGGGAAAAATTAGCCATAGATATTTTGGGACCCATAGCTAAATTGGGTTCAAGGAGTAGATTTATTATAATTCTGGTGGATTATCACACCAAGTGGTTTGTGTTCAAAGATGTGGGAGAAGTGAAGAGTTCACATATTATTGAGTTCTTGGAAGAAGTTTTTGTGGAGGAAGGTGTGCCAAAGAAAATTATATCGGACAATGGGGCACAATTTGTATCTAGGGAAATGAAGGAATATCTATCTGGCATGGGTGTGCAACATGATAAGATGGCTGATGATAATGAGTCTACTTTTCCTGTCTGGTAAACCAGCTAATAGTAAATACAATAACAAAAAGGGAATTAATCCCTGGTTTACCAAGGACTGCCGTGCAAAGAGGAAAGCCTTACTACTTGCCGTAAAAAAGAAAATACTTCCTGAAATTAGAGTAGCCAGGAAAGAATACAACACTACTATCAATAAAGCAAAACGTGATTGGGAGGAATCACATTGGCAGGAATTAAAAGACGCTTGCAACGCTAGGGATTCCACAACATTTTGGAACTTGATCAAAGCCACTAATCTCAAAGGCACCTCTCCAATACCCAACCACATCACCAGCTTAGAATGGTATACCCATTTTTCTGGACTATATTCATCTCAAGACTTCCTGGCTAATCGCCAGTCTCTAGAGCACATAGACCACCTTTATCCCGCCGATGATGTTATACCTTTTAACATCACAGAAACCATAGTTGCAATTAATTGTATCGTTCCTGCTAAAGCTGCTGGACCGGATGGTATTTCGGGGGATTTACTGCGTTTAGACCCAGTTAGGTGGGCCAAATATATCTCGCTCTTGCTTAATCTAATTATTAAGGGCGCACCGGTCCCAGACTCTTGGAAAGGAGCCAAAGTTGTCCCCGTATACAAAAAGGGGGACAAGGAGGACCCTGCCAACTACAGGCCTATTAGTTTGATAGATGCCATCCAAAAGGTGGTTGGCAAGGTTCTCCTTCATAGGATTCAGGACTGGATTGACGACGGCGATATTATCTCCCAATACCAAGCAGGGTTTCGAAGGAACACTGGAACCATTGACCAGGTGTTTCGGTTATTGCTCCTTTACTGGAAAGTGGTAGTGATTGGTAGGGGCAGCTTATATCTTGCCTTTATTGATCTCAAGACCGCGTTCGATCTGGTACCTAGGGGGACCCTGTGGTCAATCTTGGCAGAAATGAGCACCCCGCCACAAGTTTTGAATCTATTGATTTGCTTACACGAGGACAATTATGCCCGTGTAAGATGGGGAGCCCAGGGCCAAGTTACTGACAGGATCATCGTCAGTAGGGGGGTCCGCCAAGGGTGCGTCATGGCTCCCACCCTATTCTCATTGTATATGAATGGGGTGGTTGATTTCCTGGGGAAAGATCCTGCCGACGCCCCCACCTTGGCTGGAGAAAAAATCGCGACCCTCTTATTTGCCGATGACACATTGCTTATTTCCAAGACTCCAGCTGGTCTCCAGAAGCTATTAGATCGATTTAATCTTTTTTGCACTATTCGAGGCCTCACGATAAATACCTCAAAAACAAAGTTTATGGTTTTTAGCTCTCGTAAACATTCTAGATCTTGTCCCACCTTGGATGGAAACCAGTTAAAGAGAGTAAAAACCTTTGACTATCTGGGGGTTCGACTTTCTGATAAGATGAACTGGAGACACCATCTAGATAAAATGCTATTAAACCACAAGCGTGCGGCAGGAGCCATTAGGAAAGCACAGAGTCTATCATTGAGCAAACCGGTCGCCCCTGCCCTAGCAGTCTATGAGAGCAAAGCAGTGAGCTCGGCTTTATATGGTGCGGAGCTTTGGGGCTTCAATAATACCGACGACATTTCCAAGTCCGAATTTTTTTTTTATAGAGAGCTAGTTTCACTTCCCACCAGCACCCCCTTGAAACCAATTTTATTCGATATGGGCAGACGTTCATTTAGTGACATTGCCAGGTCCCGCCCCCTGTTTTTTTTGGGCACGTCTCCGGCGGACACAGGAGCTATCCGGGTATGCAGCCGCACTAACAGAGGTTCTGACATTCGACACGGGCAGCAAAATTAAATGGCTGACCAATCTCAAGAAACTGCTAACTGATCTAGGGCTGTCCGGGGCATGGGCAAGTCAGATCCCTCCTCCTAAAGAGGATCTTAAATTGTTATATTGGAATTGGGTAGCAGAAAGGGAATTGAGATCTCCCCTTCTGGGGAAATTAACCGAGGAGTACCTTTCCCACAAACAATACAGCTGCTATGAACCATATTTGGATTTTATTCAAGTGTCGAGAGATAGAACTCTGTATATCCAATTCAGAATAGGCTCCTTACCTCTAAACTCGTACACAGCCAAATGGAGCTCATCAAAATCTTTCTCACAATCATGCCCATGTTGCGCTGCCCCGGAGGAAAGCCTTGCCCACTTTCTCTTCGCTTGCCCGGCATATAAACCGGCAAGGGCTAGATGGTTAAAACCAGTTTGCAGAAACCTCGGGACCACTAAGCACTTGGTCGCCCTTCGAATTTTAAAAAACGATGGTACTCCATCATTGGTTTGCGGAGTGGCCAAGTACTTAGGTTGCGCATGGTACAAGCGTAACAAACTGATAATGAGAAAATGATCATAAGCCCCCCCGAAGTGAAAATGTTTTATTGTCAAACTGGTTTTAGCGAAATGTCGTCCTTAGATGGAACAATCTAATTAATACTTTTTAAACTTTTATCTAATTTTAATCATTATAAAATTGTTGTGTCTTGTTCCTAAAGATCATGAATGTTCTCCTCTGGAAGCTATGTATAACGACCACATTTATTTTTCAAAACTTCGAACATCTATTCTTAACGGTAACAAAAAGAAGAATGACAAATTTATATTTAAAAGGACTGTCATAATATTAGCTGGAAGAGCACAAGTAGCCATTTTACAGATTGCTTATTAGGGGGGCCCCTAATAATACCTTGTACTGCTTATATCTTCTTATAAAGGCACAATGCGGGGGCGTGACCAAGATGGCGAAGTGAGCGGACGACTTCTCAGCCGGCTCCCGCTTCCTTGAGCCCCTAGACCGGGTTTAATCGCTGCATCTCCCCCCGGAGGAACGGGGATCAGGCGGCGAAAACTCTGGCGTGCTGGTGGGGGCTGCCCGATAGCCCGGAGAGCCTGAGAGACGCCTGCGGCGCTCGCCGGAACAGTCTGGAGATCGCGGCCGAGAGGGGGCGGAGCATCAGACCGGCACGGCTGGCTGTGAGCCCGGAGGCCCGCCTAGTAAAGCACCCGGCTCTGAGGAGGTGACAGGCCGAGGCACGAAGGGACGGCCCAAACACCAGCTGGGGGTCCGGAAACGGCCTTGTTCGGCGCAAGCTGGGATGCAGGACTGCGGTGGTGGTGAGCGGAGCGGGGGGGGGCGTGACCCCGCCCCCAGCGGCAGAAAAGCGGAGACAGCGTAAGATCGGAGGCACCCCTGCAGCCCCTGCGGAGACCAGCGGAGCGATTTCTGGCCCGGAGAGCCGACTACGGCGTCGGAGCAGGAAGCAGCGTGGGGCAGGGCGCGGCCCCGGGTGTGGAGTGCAGGCCCTCCGGCCCAGAGGACACGAGGCGGACGGAGGCCTGTGCGGCGCGTGTGAGCTGGCTGGCCGGAGGACGGCACAGCTGAAGGGTCCCGGTGCTGGTAGGGACACGTGCGCACACCGGCGCGGCGGCCTGCGGATAGTTTCGGTGGAGTGAAGCTGCTGGATCGCAAGGGGGGCGACTACGAGAGCCCCCCCCTGTTTTCCCCGCCCCCCGCCGCCCTCGGAGCCAGTTTGGAGGTAGGATGGGCTCTGCTGGCTGAAGGGGGTGCATGGAGAGACCCGATTCACGACCACGGGGGCCGGGGCTGTGAGGGCCGGAGTCCGACCTGTACGCTCCCCACAGAGGAGCTTGAGCATGAAGCGCTAGCTGTGGACGGACCGGGTGCGGCTGAGGAGGGGTTCGTGGCCCCCGGCGGCGGCGGCTACGCCGCGAGCACAGAGGTGAGCGGAAGGGTCCCGGAGGGACATACGTGCAGACCATCGGAGTGCGTAAGCAGAGGCGGGGGGCACCGCAGAGAGAGGACGCGGAGGAGGACAGCCGGGGCCCGAGGGCGCCGAAGCGGGACAGGAGCCCTAGTGGGACGTCTGTGGCACTGAAGAGCCGATCTGTACTGAGTCCCAGAGCACATGGCGGGCAGCAGGGGAGGACGGAAGGGGGAACGCACTCTCCCCGAGCTACTGGGCAGGAACCAGCAGAGAGTGGAACGGGGCAGCAATCGCCCGGCCCCTCCGGAGGGGCGCCGGTCGCTGATAACGGGGAGCCTCCGATCACCAGATCCTTCATGGAATCCCTCTTCGGCTCCCTATGGGAGGATTTCCAAGCCCTGAAGAAGGAGGTGGCCAGCGAGGTGCGGGAGGTCCGGAGTGGATAGCTTGGGAGAATGTGTGGTCACGCTTGAGGACACCGGGCAGAGCAGAGATGACGAACTAGAACGATTGCAACAAGAGGTGCTGCGTCTCAGGGATCAACAGATCGACCTCCAGGCGCATGCCGAGGATCTAGAAAACAGATCTCGACGCAACAATATCAGAGTTCGAGGCATTCCGCCCACAGAAGAGGCGACGGACATGGCGGGCTACCTGCAGGATCTGTTTCGAGAGGTCCTGGGGGAGTCGGATGGGCTCCACATCCGGATAGACAGAGCGCATCGAGTGGGGCCGCGGCGCCGGGCGTTGTTGCCGCCCCTGGACATTCTGGCCTTTCTCCCGGACTTCCCGCTCAAGGAACGCATCCTGGCGGAGGCTCGTAAGAAGCAGCCCCTCACTTTCCGGGGCCACCCGGTCGCCTTGTACCAGGATCTGTCTGCCATCACGCTTCAGAAACGGAAAGCGTTCAAAATCGCCACCGACTTCCTGAGGTCGCACGAAATACCATACGCATGGGGACACCCGTTCAGGCTCATATTCCGATGGAATGGCACTATGCATCAGCTACGCTCCCTGCAGGAGACATGCGGGGTCTTGGGCATATCGGCGCCGGAGGTGGACGCGGCTCCGCGGAGGCGCGCTGGCAGTGACGGATGGCAGCGGGTGTCGGGGCGGCACCACCCGGCACGACTTTCGAGACCAGACTCACCCACCATCAGAGCTAGCATGGCGGAGGCAGTACTTGAGGTGGCGGAGAACACTGGACTAAGTGACACGGCGCCGACCGCGTAAGTCTGTTCCGGGGGGAGATCATCACAGCCTTTGACACTAAGCAGGTTTGGGGGCCAGATTGGGGTGGGGGCGGGGGGAGGGGGGTTCGGTGGCTGGACGTCCTCTGGAGTACTTCACCAAAGACTTGCCCCTTGGGGACGGGACTTGGACAATGTTGACTCAGATTGAGGGGAGTGGGAGGGGGGCATTGCCCGAGGGGGTTCGGGAGGTGTTGGCACGTTGCCGAGGGGCGGGTGGCAGAGTGGTTGGGGTGTTTTCTGCAGGAATTCGAGAGGGGAGGGGGGAGACTAAGGGAGAGGGTTGAGGGAGGGGGGGATGCAGGGGGGTGGGGGAGAGTCCAGCGCGTGGCTGGTAACACGGCCGCGGCAGCGGCGCACATACCCCGGTCCGTGGGCCCTTGTGGGGGCCCTGCTGTCATACTTGCCACTGCCAATGACGCCCACGGCACTTAAAATTGTCACGCTGAATGTTAGGGGCCTAAACAACCCGATTAAACGGCGAGCCATCCTATCCCTCTTAGAAGGTACCCGGGCCGATATTTGTCTTCTACAGGAGACTCATCTCCTACCCCGTGACTGTGCCAGGCTGCACTCCTCAGCCTTCCCCACCCAGTTCTTCTCGTCCAGTAACATTAAAACAGCGGGGGTGGCGATACTGGTTACCCGGCACTTTCGGGGAGAAGTGCTCCACAAACAGGCGGAACAAAAAGGCAGGCTTCTGGCGTACAGATTCAGGGTGGCCGGCCTCTCCTTCACAATCGGGTCCCTTTATAGCCCGAACGAGCATCAAGAACGCTTCCTCAGTTCAGCGCTGGGCGCGGTCACAGCCACACCGGATAGACACATTATTATAGGAGGAGACTTTAACATGGTCTTTGACGCTGCCCTCGACAGGTCTGCCCCCCGCTCGCCGCAGACTGGGGAGTTCTCAGCGGGGTGCAGGGCCCAGCTGGCAGCTATGGTCTTCGAGGACCTCTGGTGTCACCTACACCCGGTGGAAAAGGACTATTCCTACTATTCGCACGCACATAAGACCTATGCGCGGCTCGATCACTTTCTGGTCACTGGGCCGGTCTGCGCACTGGCCACGGCGGCAGACATTGGGGTGGTCTCCATGTCAGATCACGCCCCGGTGATGGCTACCTTCTGCCTGCCGATTTCTCAACCCCCCCGTGTCTGGCGTCTACGGGACGCATTACTACACTGACGAGAGGTAGTGCAGCAGGTAACGGCGGCGATTCGGGACTACTTGACCCACAACGAGACCTCGGACACATCGCGAGTGACACAATGGGCGGCACTGAAGGCGGTGCTCCGGGGGGAGTTTATTGCGATCTCCTCGGCAGATAACGCAAACCGGCGACAGAAACGGGAGGAGCTCACGCAGCGGGTTCGTGAACTGGAACACGTACACAGACGGACAGGCGCTCCGCGCGTCTGGCTGCAGCTCGAGGAAGCTCCTGATGGCTCTAAACATGGACCGGGCGGAGTACGCGGCACTACGCCTCCGGCACGCCTATTACACAGGGGGGGACAAATGCAGTCGGCTATTGGCGAGCAAGTTGAGAATAGCGCGGCAGACACAGACGATGAAAGCGATCACTGACCCCACAGGGCCGATGGCCACAGAGGACGCCCCTATCGCGGAGCTCTTTCGTAGGTATTATGCTGACTTGTACGCGGGGGACCCCCCGGACGCGCCCGCCACAGCAGCATACTTAGAGTCGGTCTCTCTGCCGTCCCTGACACCTACACAAGCGGAAGCTCTGGATAAAGAGATCCGGATCGAGGAAGTTATCTCCGCTATAGCCAAGCTTAAGCACGGGAAATCCCCAGGTCCGGACGGGTATACCTCCCTCTTCTATAAGACGTTTTGCTCGTCACTCGCGCCGATCTTTACCCGGTTATTCAACTCTTTTGCGACGCAGGGAGCCATACCGCCGGGCCTGCTGCGGGCGTCATTAGTGGTCATCCCCAAACCGGGGAAGGACCGGACACAGTGCAGCTCTTACAGGCCATATCGCTCTTAAACATCGACCTCAAGCTCTATACCGGGATTTTGGCGAGCCGCTTGGCCCCGCTCCTCCCGGGGCTAATAGATCCGGATCAGGCGGGTTTCGTGCCGGGGCGGCAGACAGTGGACAACACCAAAAGAATCACACACCTCATAGAAAAAGCGTCGCGGATCCCCGGGGAGAGAATGTTGCTGTCAGTCGACGCCGAGAAGGCGTTTGACAGGGTCCACTGGCCGTACTTGGAGCAGGTCTTAACAAAGGTAGGGATAGGGGAGAAGTTCCGCGGCATGATCTTCAATTGCTATCGATCCCCGACCGCAGTGGTGAGAGTGAATGGGTACTGCTCCCAGAGTTTTGACATCGAAAGAGGCACGAGACAGGGATGCCCGCTGTCGCCTTTACTTTTCGCCATATATATGGAGCCCTTTGCGCAGCGGGTGTGGCAAAACCCGGCGGTGAGAGGGGTGAAGTTTGGAGGCTTCAGTCACGCCGTAAGCCTATATGCAGATGATGTGATCTTCTCATTGGACGATCCGCTCTCTGCCTTGCGGGTCTGTATTACGTAAGAAAATGTTCACAAGGAACTTATTCAAATTAGTACATTTGCAATATGGAGTAGAAATTATACTCACAGCTGATTTAATCAAAAAACAAAAGAGTATACCAAGAATTTCACTTTGCCAAAGAAAACAATTACTTAATTAGCCTGGAGAGCTTATTTACTTCAGCCGAAGTAAATGTAATTTATTACATAAATCACAGTTGTATCACAAACATTTTATATTTTTCAGGCACATATGAAAAACGGTGAAAAGGTGAGAAAAGATATAATAGAACCCAGTGAAGTGATCATAGCCTACAAAGTGAACATATTATTTAGGAGGTCTTAAAAAACACAATGAGAGGCATGTGATAGTATAACGAATCTTTTTTGCTCTCCCTTTGTTGGTGTCGACGACGTTTCAACCCACTCTGGGTAAGGGGTCTCTTCAGGACAATTATCTGGGGACTACAAACAGGGGAAAGGTAAGTGCCGGTAATATATTGGACCCACTAGTAGTCTAAAGGCTCCAGGTTAGAGATTGGCTTACCTAATGATATTCACAACACGAAATAGAGGTGAGTAGTTGATAACGTATAGTCGTGTCTGATGCAGCCTAAAATGAAAAGAGTATATATAATTTTCGTGTATAGAAGGCTTAAGATATATCCCTACATGATATGTCTATCTCCAAATTTATTGAGATATTGACCTTTCTTATATAGGGCCATCATTTATTTGTCTCATAAAAAATTAACAATTAATCCTAGTATGAGGAATGATTGAACATCTCAGATTGTTTGAAAGGCCACCTCTCTGTTAGTGGCTGGCCCTATCGTAGTACAAATCGCAACGACCCATATTTTAATTAAGTGCTATATAATAAGGCTGATTGGCCAATACATTTCTATCCTCTAGGAATCACTTACTTGGGGCATCTAGTGTCTCCGCTGTGTCTGTGATCTCAGCTTGGTGCCCACATACAAGACACGTAGGTAGAAGCAGACGAGTAAATTATCTGTATAGAGAGTAAGACAGCCGCAATGGACCGTCGTATCCGTAGTCTTGGGGAATCGCTGTCCAAGTCAAACCCGCAGCCGATAGACCTTGTATAATGGTTCCGATATAATTATCTTATCTATGGGAATATTAAGGCAGGGATTAATGCCGGCATGTCTCGTGGGGGTTCAAACTAAGGAGAGCGATCTGGATTAAATTGCTTACTTTTCAAAAGACGAACGAATGAAGCATCCGATCTGGCCGCGCAAGTCGGTAACTGCAACCTCTATGCCACCCGTAACCCGGAAGTGTTTAAATTAACCCGGGAAAGTTACACATGCGCAAGGGAGGGGGCAAACTAGATTCGTCAGCGGCCATCTTAAAATGTGTCTTTGTTCATCATTATACTTGATAGTATTCTAGTTAAATAACAGTAACATCTTGTTTAGAAAGGCACATCAATTAAAAATAAAAGAAACCAATTGTATGATGTATGAAGCATTGGTTCAGGCAATTAGTATTCAAACATTTAACCACCTTATCTCTTTACTCCACAGTATCTCATAAAGTACATAAGAGGACAGGGAGTCGGCAGAAACACAGTATTTACAATATGAAAACTCAGTGACAAATTCAAAAATCATCAGATAGTGTTTTAGAGTGCTGATCTTGGCTACATATTCGACCACCTATAGCATTACAGCATAGCTATTTGATGAATAGAGCCCTATTCGATTCATACTTCAATGCAAACTAATGAACCTCCGCCATTCCTCTAAGCTGTTCAAACCTCGACTTGTCGATTGACACTTATCGATCCATTTGCATTCCAAGGTTTGCAACAGTATAGACATATCGCCTCCCCTGGGTGGCAGTTTTGCTTTCTCAATTACCTGCCACCTGATGTCATCGGGTGAATGTGCTTTTTCCTTGTAATGCTCTACAAGTGGAGCATTTTCAGTTAGACACCGTATTCTGCTACGATGTTGGTAGATACGTTTTTTTACTGGCTGAGTGGTTTGTCCAATGTAGATTAACTCACATGGACACCAGATGCAGTATATGACGTTGGGTGTCGAGCAGTTCGAAAAGTCGCGCAAGGTGTGGTTTAACTTTTCATGGGAAAAAGACTTTGTTTCCCTAGTGAACTTACATGCGATACAACTACCACATTTATGGTGTCCAGTTATAGGAGGTAAAGCCCAAAAATCATTAATACTGGTTTTGGTTTTCGTAATACTTGTGTCAGAGTGGACCAAATGATCCCTTATGTTTTTCCCTTTTCTGAACGAGAACATTGGTAATTCATGACCGATGTTAAGGGTATTCAATGTGAGACAGTGTCTTTTAATGGTCTTCTGAATTTGTGTGCTTAAAGGACAAAAAGTGGTTACACATACCAATTGGGTAGATGGTGCTTTTCCAGATTTTTCCAGAAGTGTTTCACGAGGACTAAACCAAGCTCGTTTCATTGACGTTTTGATTAGTCTCTTGGGGTAGCCTCTCTCTTTCAGTCTTGTGCTCAATATATTTGCCTCTCGGAAAAAATCAGCCTTCTCAGTACAATTCCTTCTCAGCCTTAAAAATTGTCCATAAGGAAGGTCATCCTTCAAGGCTCTAGGATGAAAGCTTTTGTACTGAAGAAGGGTATTTCTATCCGTGGGATTACGGTAGAGAGTTACATTTAGTTGATTATTGTTATTTCTGATTTTCAAATCCAGAAATGGAATTGACTCTTTATCGGAGTTAGATGTAAACTTCAAAGACGATTGACATTCATGTAAGTATTTGATGAACGATTCAAGGTCTGATTCATTACCCTTCCATATGAAGAAGATGTCATCAATATAACGCCTCCAACATCTTATGTTGTTAATAAATTGGTTAGAGGCGTCATAGATGTATCTTTCTTCAAGGGCGCCAACATAGAGGTTCGCTAGATTTGGCGCGAAAATAGCGCCCATGGATGTACCTGAGCATTGTTGATAGTATGAGGTATTGAATTTGAAATAGTTCATAGTCAAAGATATTTTGAGAAGGTCAATTATAAACTCCGTAGGAACCAGAACAGGGCCTGGACGGGTGTTAAGGACAGATCTAATTACTTCCATACTTTCAGCCTGGGGTATATTAGTATACAACGACTCTATGTCCATTGTAACTAGTGTCTCCTCGATAGGGTCATAATTCATACCTTCTATTAGGTTGATCATATATGTACTATCTCTAACATATGCAGGTAGGTCAAGAACATAGTCTTTAATAAAGCTGTTTATATAGTTCCCAAGAGGTTCTAGGACCGATCCACAACCTGAAAGGATAGGTCTGCCTGGTGGATTGGCAAGGTCTTTATGCACTTACGGTAGCGTGTATAGGACCGGGGTCCTAGGGAGTTTTGTATTTAAATATTCAAATTCTTGTTTATTTAAAAAGCCTTCATCAACTCCTTTCTGTGTGACCACAAGTATACATTTCTGAATTTGACTTATAGGGTCTCGTTGTAATCTTTTGTAATGATTGTTGTTACTTAATTGTCTCATTATTTCTGCTTCATAATTTTTCCTCTCCTGAATAACAATTCCACCCCCCTTATCTGCCGGTTTCAAAATGATTGACTCATCTTTTTTCAGGTTGTTAAGGGCTTCACGTTCTAATTTGGTGATATTGTATGGAGTATAAGTTCTTATACTTTTTAATTTCAGAATATCTGCAAGGACTCCTTATTCAAATGCCATAATTTCTGCAGGCATCATACTATTCGATGGAAAAAATGTAGATTTTGGTCTCATTAGGGGTTTGTTTGGATCTGGGGCCACTGTCTCTCTATCACTAAAAACACTTTTAATCTCAATGTTCTAAAAAATCTATGCAATTCAGTCTGCAGTTTGAAAAAATCAGTAGATTCTGTTAAGACATAAGAGAGGCCTTTGTTAAGTAACGATAATTCATTGATGTTTAATTGATGTGCTGACAAATTAAAGACAGGAATGGTATTGTCTAAGTTCTGAATAGTCGTATTAGTCAAAGGATCGTATATTTGATCTTGAGTATGTGTCAATAATGATGTCTCACTAGGTACAGTTTCTAATGTCCCGGGGGGCCCCATGTATAGTACTGGCGTCGAGTTTGCCTTTCTCCTGCAAATTGATGCCAGTTCCTTCTCTGGTTCCGATTGGTGCCTCTGCCCCTTGGGCCCTGTCCTAAAAAAGGCTGTTGTAGGGAGACGTGTGGTTGATTTTTTTGTTGTAACCCACTAGGTCCTTCCCACCCGTCGTCTGAAGAAGTTGACCCTGCAGAGGATTCTGAGAAACCAATTAAGTTGTTGTTTTTGTATCTTCCCCATGTAACACTCTTTTTATATTGTTGAGGTTGAGTATAATATTCTTCTTGTAAATAGGGAAAGGCTTTCTCTTTACTATATGCTGTAATGTCTTTCTGTACCTTATCAGCTTTCTTTTTCAATTCAAAACAGTTAAACTCATGTATAGATTTATTTAGTTTTTCCAATGCGAGTTTAGACTCTTCTAAGTGTCACATCCAGTTGCCGGCCTGTATAGCGGAACTCACCTTGTTTGCGGCGGTGTCGGGATTCAGGATGAATATGGGGAAGTCGGTGGCTTTGGATCTTTCCTTAGCACCGGGAACTAAAGCCTTACTACGGCAAAGGGTTCCGATACTGTGGTCTGCGGACTCGGTGTCCTATTTGGGGATCCAGTTGGCTCCTACCCTACCTGCAATGGTAATGGCGAATTATACCACCTTGGGCACGAAGGTCCGAGGAGAATTAGCCCGATGGGACCGTAACACCCTCTCATTGCTGGGGAGAGTGGCGGCAGTTAAAATGACAATCATGCCTCAGATATTGTACTTGTTCCGGGCGCTTCCACTGCAGCCGCCGGCGGAGTGGCTTCGGAAGATGCAATCCGACCTGGGGCGTTTTATCTGCCAGGCAGGAAACCTAGGATGCGACGGGTGCTCTCGATGTTGTCACTGGAGGCCGGAGGTCTCGGGATCCCGGATCTCCGCAAATACTTTTACGCGTCACAGCTACGTTATCTCGTGGAATGGAGCCGCTGGGAGTCGGACAAACACTGGCTCTTCCAGGATCAGGCGGTGGCGGGGCGGCCTCTGCAGGAGGTACCCTTCCTGCGCAGAGCTCACCGTCCCGCTAATCTTTACGCTTCCTTTATCACTAGAGTAACCCTACGGGTCTGGGATGCCACAAATCTTGTGCACGGCTTGACGTCATTCCCCTCTCCGCTGACACCCATAGTGGATAATCCGGACTTCACTCCAGGACTGGAGAGAGGCACGTTTGAGCACTGGCAGCCGGCTGGATGCCGGGCTTTGTGCCACTTGTACGGCCCAGAGGGGGTCCTTCCATTCACGAGCTTCAAACAGGAGTATGCGTTCCCGGAATCCGAAAGGTTGCGATACCTGCAGGCGCGCCACTGGGCGCTGCACCCTCGGGTGCGGGAGGCGGCTGACAGGCGGCTCCTCCCTTATGAGCGCTGGCTCCTGACACGCTCGTCCGACACAAAGCTTATCAGTGACCTGTACAGGTTTCTCCAGACGCCCGCTTCACACTTATATAACCCGGGAAGGGAGCGCTGGGAACGAGAGCTGTGAAGGTCCCCGAGTCATGCCGAATGGGAGCAGGTCGCTTACAGGGCCAGACACTCGGCCTTTCATGCCGGCCTCACTGAGACCTTCACTAAAGTCTCCACGTATTGGTACTATACCCCGGAACGCATGCACGAAATGGACCATGGTAAAGGGGCCACTTGCTGGAGGGGCTGCGGGCAGATAGGAACGCTGACGCACGCACTATGGGATTGCCCCCTCCTAGCCACCTACTGGAGGGAGGTGATAGACAATGTGGATTCCCACTTTGACACCGAAATACCGCGCTTCCCGGCTTATACCCTGTTGGGCCTTCCAAATGGGCTGACATATCCCTTAAAAACCCGCAGAGGCAGACAGGTTGCCATAGCCTTGGGGTCGGCAGTTCAGACGATCCTGGTACATTGGCGTTCGCCCACGATACCCACAGTCACGGGCTGGTTACACAGATTGTGGCATGTGCTAGGGATGGAGAAAATGTCGCTAGCGGTTGCAGGTGATGCGGAGCAGTTTAATGACCTTTGGCAGCCGTTTCGGTCTCTACTGGTCACGGAATTTAGAGAATTAACCTGCCCGAGATACCTGCGACTCCTGCGGCTTACCGCGCGGGAGGAGGAGGCCTCTTGAGGTGCCTGATAGGAAGTATCGGAGTATGGACCTTGGGGTCGAGACGGATTCACCGGAGGCACGCGCTGGACCGGGAGGGGGAGGGGGGGTTGGGGGGGGGGGCATCGGGAGTTGGGAAGGGCGGGGGGAGGGTTAGGGGGGGTTGTTGGGGGTAGAAATTTGGGTTACTTACTAGGTATCGGAGCGGATGGCAGCCCTCTCAGACAGGACTGGAAGGCGGTTCCTACGACACGGGAAGGGGCTCTGATTCTCGAGGGATGGCGACCTCCCTGATGTTTCTTACGACAGCTTGTGCTTTAGGAGGGGCTACACACGGAGCTCAACTTGGAGGACAGTCTTACAGCGCTAGTCCGTGGGAGGGAAGGGGACTTTTGGTTTCTGCTTGAGGTTAAATCGCGGCCGGCCCTGTGGGGTTGTAGGCGGCATGCTGTGTATAGGAATAGTAATAGTATTGTCTTCATAACGCGAGCCCCTGGGCTCTGAGATAGGCTGGCCTTTCTGGGGAGTAACGTGCCGGCCCGCAGGGTTGTAGGCGGAAGTTACTGATGTCGTCGGTGATACCTGGTTAAGATTAATAAAAAGATTTAAACCTAAAGGCACAATGCACTTTCAGAACTACCTCATAGGGCATCTTTCGATCATCTTGTACTGTATTTTACCTAGGGATATGCTTTAGCACTTTTTGCACACAAACGTTGTGTGCTACTTTGCTTATTTGCACAATTTACCATGTGAATCTGAACTGTACTTGCCCAAACCATTGACTATGATCCTTTGCTGCTCAAATTTGTTTGTACATTATCTCCATCTTCTCAAATGTGATGTTTTTATCTTTTGCTTTTATGGTGATATATTTTGCACCGAATAAAGCTTGCTTTGACTTGACTTGATAAGGTGGCTCTTTTCAGACCTCAAGCCAATGGAGTTGTAGTGGAAGTAAATCGATTGGTGATGAGTAACATTCAGTTGTCCCTTGCTAATCATCTTCCATGGAAGAGGGAATTGAGAAGAATGATATGGACACATAGGACTAGTCCTCATTCAACAACGGGGGTTTCTCCTTTCGTTTCTTTGAAAGGAAGAAATCCCGGAGTAAAAGAATGTCCAATGTGGTTGAACAGGGTGGCAGCTAATGTGAAAATAGACAGGGCAGAGATTCTAAGGAATGCGTTAAGATCACAAATGAAGAACATGGAGTACTATAACAGAAGGAACAGTGTGAAACGTTGTTCCGTTAAACCTGGAGATTGGGTGGTTGTCAAGTTAAGAGGGTTTGTTTGCAAAGGTCAGAGTAAATATTCTGACCCTTGCAAAGTGAAGGAAGTCAAGAGTAATGTGGTAATTGTGGAAAATGGTACCACAAGAAGTATGTGTGATGTGTGTAAAGTTTAGTCTTAATAATATTTTTTTGTTGTTATGTTTTTCTGTATTTCTTAAATTTTGATATGTTAAGGGGGAAAGATATGTAATGATTTGATGTTTACTTTGGAATGTACATTGGTCATCAATGACATAGGAGGGATCTGGAATCTTGGGAGAACAGATGGTGGGCTGTGTCAGCTGGGGATGCTGTTTGAGTTCAACCTGAAAACCATTAAATTGGGACTGAATTCCAAGATATAAGTGTACTGGAATCTGTACAAACTACATGATATTGCGAACAAACAAGTGCCTTGGGGACCCCTGACTGTGTCCCATTTGCGTCTGACAACATCATCACCACTCAGAACTGACAAATCCCAATGATGAAACACCAATTAACAGTAGTGTGTCATGCACCCACACATCTGGTAGCCCATGGCAACGTTGTGGGATGAACACAGTACCACTCAGCAAGCATCAACAACAGGAACATATCAAGGGAACACTGCCTGTGTATGAAAAGGGATGTGGACACATACACACATGCTCATACAACACACACCATGGGCCCAGGCTATGTCATGGGACAACACACATACTTGAGGGGACCCAACTCCTGTGGAAGCCCAGCTGTGCCAAACATAGTCACAGCACGTCTCAGTCATGTCAGCAGAACACTTGGTCAGTCAGCCATCAGTTATCACACAATGAAGGCTCTGGTCACAACAGCCTGGGTACGGGAGTCTCCCGTAAGTCATTTGCACATACTCAAAACTTATGTACAGCAGGTTGCACAGAGGACCCAGTTGCTCCTATACCAATGATGCCCACACCTGTAGGTCCAGTAGTGATGCGCACAAAGTCTGTGAAATAGACACATTGGACAATGGGAAGCACATCATATGTGCATGGGTGCAAGCCAGCGATGTTACCATGCAAATGAAATGTTCACAGAGATGTCCACAAATAGTTGATCATGACACACCCAGGTAGCTGCAAAGGATGACATGGATACCGACCAGAATAGGATACATATCTCATGGACCGCATGGAGTACCTCACATCAACACCTCAGTATTCAACATTGGAAACCAAGCATTACAGGTGCAAGGGCATGTTAAACATCATCAACCTAATGTACAGCTAAATCAAGTTCACAGGGATAAAGAAAAAAAGCTGAATTCAGCACATTAAAAGTTAAACGTCCGTTCAAACAAAAGGCCAATGGCCAGTCCATTATCAAATGCCAAGGAGTGAACTAGAGTGACAACTGTCACACTTTGCTGGCCTGCACTGCTAAGGACAGGGGACATCCCCTCGGGGGGCATACATGGGGGCCGGCCAGGTACCGCAGGGACAGAATCAGGGCGCAGCAGAAGGAGGCAGTGAAGAGGTGGTGGATGCTGGAGAGACACTTGCAACTGCAGTGGAGCTGACTGAAGTGGTGGGTGCAGTCACAACTGTGGGGCACAAGTCAGATGGGGTGGGTGCCGGCACAACTTCAGTGGGCAGGTCAGATGGAGTGGATTGGGTCGCCACTGCAGTGCCCAAGTCAGACGGGGTGGTTGTGGACTCCACTACAGTGCCTAAATCCATGTGAGCAGAATGGGGTGCAGGTGAGGTCGGCAGGACAGAGGGGGGACACGGTCCCCACATCAGTGGCACTAACCATCTGACCAGGTGTGGAGGAGCAAGTAGTAGGGGGGAGAGCCTCAGCATTGTGGGGATGGTGTATCTGTGGGTGGGGGAACCCGGGGCAGGGGGTGGCGGGGGAACCTCTGGAGTGGTGGCCTGGGGGATGGAGGACGGAGACTGCACCTTGGAGCTGAGTGGCGGCAGTGGGGTCTTGCTCTTCCGGCTCCGGGGGGACTTGTGGGTGGGGCTCTCAGTCTGACTGCGCCTGGGGGAGGGTGTCCGGGTGTGAGGGGCACTCCCCTCTGTGTGTGGGGACTTCCTCTTCCCCTTGTAATCTGGATCTGCTGGGTCGGTGGGGAAGAGGCCAAGGTCACAGAGGAAGAGCTTCTGTGGAGATGGGGTTGCAGATGAGGCAAGGGAAGGGGGCTGGGAGGGAGAGGTTTCGGAGGACTGCGGAGTGGTTGTGGATGACTGTGTGTGTGTCTGCAAACCATCTCCTGTGAGTGTGGTATCAGTCCCCTGCGCTTGCTTGTGTACACGTCTAGACCTTGGTTTGGGCGTTTGTGTGCTGCCCGTGTCTGTGGCTTTGTGAGAATGTGCAGGTGTGTGTGTGCTTGGGACAGTTAGGCTGCAGGGGTAGGAGGGGTGCGGGACTGTTGGAGGAGGGACACTGCTGCTGTCAGGGAGGAGGCCATGGACTGATTGGTCCTCTGTAGGGCAGACATGCCCGAGGAAATGCCCTCCATGAACGACACCAGTTGCGTCAACAGACTTGTGTGTGCATGGAGGACCTTCAGCATCGACGTCTGCCCTACATGGATCTGTCTAAGTAAGTCCACAGACTCCTCACTCAGGGCAGCAGGGGACACAGGGGCAGGGGGTGCGGTGCCTGGCACAAAGGAGACATGCTCCCGAATGCGGGAGCCTCCAGGGACCTCTGGGATGGAAGCCGATGGGAGGGTGGTGATGATGGTGGTGGTGGTGGTGGTGGTGGTGGTGGTGGGGGCGGTGGCGGGGACAGCCTCACTAGCTGGGGTTTGGTGGCTGCTGACACCCGCCTCCACAAGGGAGTCATCTTCAGAGTTGCTGTGGCCCTCAGCTGGGGGGATGGTGCTGACGATTCCTCTGTGTGGCTCCACTCGCCCCCAGTGCCACTGGGTCCCCCCCCCCCCGACTCCTCTCCTTCTGTCCCAGTCAGGCTCTGTGGCTCCTCCTGGTCCGTGCAGCTGTCCCCTCCTGTGGCCGTGGATGTATCTGGATAGGAATAGGAAGTAAGAGAACAACATCAGTCACCTGCACTGACTGCACACACCACAGTGAGTACATCAAATGGCAAGCCCTGGCATAATCAGCTGAACACAGCTCATAGTGCCAACACTGTTTAGAATAAGCCAATTGTCATTCTCAACATCAACCATGGCACACATATCCCTCCTTGACTTGCACACATATGTCTGTTGCATGTTGGATGCTAATACCCCAATGGCCCGACATGCACCACCCACACATTAGTTGGACATGCAAGTGAACATGTAGGAGTATGTCACTATACACACAGCACATCTCTTGCTACTGACTCAGTACTGGTGTCCGGACTAAGGGATGGGCAGAGACTCATTTCACATGCTTGTGATGCATTCCAGCAACACACACTATGATGTTCTCATGTTCTGATGGGCAATGCCACAATGGGGTGCATGCTGCACACTTGAACACAATGCAGGATCCCTCATAGCAAGTTAAATGCCATGGCACTGGCATGCCCTGAAAGTCAGTCAACACTGTCTCTTGTCACAGGGGCAGGGCATCCAGACAACAACAGTATGCACTGTCTCACAATCATAGCTCAGGGGTACAGCTAACTCTCCAGATGACAGGTGCAATTGCCGATCCCCTGCAAACAACATATCCAGGACCCAGAAGACCCCACATCATGCAATTCAGACATATGAGTCTCTGCAAACACAACTCCCTGTACATTAACACATCACAGTCTGTCATGCATGTAACCCAGCTGCCTGAAGGACACAGTTGCATACACCATTGTGCGCTGTCAGATGATCACACACCTATATGTCACACAGGTCTTGTCTCTCACAGTCACATCTCAGATGTCCTGCTGACCCTCTAAATCATGGACACCCCAGTTGTACGTAACAACAAGCCACACCATAACAACACAGAGGCAGACACCTGAAGGCACATGTCACTAAGCACAACCTGTAATTTGATACACAGGAGTGGGATTACAGAGTGTTTCTAAATGCCCTTGAGGAGGCATGACTGCCCAGGTCTACGTGAAACAGTGTTTGGCCCTGTACAGTAGTCAGGTGGCTAAGCAAGTGTGACATACTTGATATACATACTCCTGAGGCCCCAAAATTGGAGTCAACTGCTGCATGGGTTTGTTTGGAATACCCCAGCCACATGTGGCGAGTCAGACCAGCAATTGGAACACATCTCAAGGGCACCCATGAAACACACAACAGTCACGGGAACAGATGCTGTCCGGTAGCTGAAGCATAGCTGACTGCAGGGACACAGTGCCCTAGTGACACAAGAAACAGACTGTAGGGGCCACACCTGTGGAACAGATGAGTAGGGTGCATCACAAAATTGAGGGAGCTGAGTATTGGACTACAAGACCTACGTAATGTGGAAGTGTGACCAGGCCAAAAGACTGCAATTAGCATGTCGGACAGTACACAGATTAGGCATGGACTTACCCCCTTCCTGCTGCTGTCTGGCCTACAGCTGCCTATCCAGGTCCGAGAAGACCACCGCCAGGATCCAGAGCATGTGGGGGGTCAGGGTCCGGTGTCCGCCCCTCCTGCGTGGAGGTGACAGCTTCAGCTTCCTCCGGTTCCAGCCCCGAAGGTCCTGCCACCTCTTCTGGCAGTTGCGGATCCGGCGCTTGTAGACCCCCACCGAACTAACTGCCCGGGCGATGGTCAGCCATATCTCCTGCTTCTGGTGGGCATCAACCTGTGAGGATGACATAGTTAAAAGTACATTAACACACATGCCCCATATTTGTGCTGCACACATTTGGAGATGCATGTCATCACCACAAAGGGAAATGAGTTACACAGGTAATGCAACCATGGGGAAGGACAAATCACCTGCATGTCTGACATGTTAACAATGCCTGGGAAGTTTAAGCTTTCACTAATGCACTTTAGCAGCAGGACACCTGTTCATTACATGTACCTACACACTTTGGGTGATGAAAGTAGTCAGTGAGAATGCTTGCCACTGGTGTACATACTGCTAGTACTGCTAGTCAGACAACATGCTCAATTAGGAAGGCAGTGGACTGCACACTCACCTGCTCCCCTGGTTTCCCATACAGCTTGCTGCACTGTGGAAGGAGCCCGTCCAGCAGGGCCTGGTTCTCCTCCTTAGTGAAGGCTGGGGCCCTCTCCAGAGTACGTGCCATAGCAGGAGCCAGAGGATGCAGAGACAGCAGCAGTGGTAGCAGGGATGTGGTCCAGTAGCAGCTGGCGTTCCGGTTTGTAGAGCTCGTTCAAGTAGCACAGGAACCAGAGGGAGCAGAGGCCTAGCTGAAGACCTGTGATGCAGCGTCTGAATATTACCGATGCACAGGTAGTCTGCATAGGCATCTCAATGTTCAACTCTCGCACCTCTGCTCAGGACTTCATTGAAGGTGATCATGTCATCCACTGGAGACACTCTAACCAGAGGAGTAGCAGACAGTGTCTGTGAATAGTCCCGAACAGAAGATCGTGATGATGCTGTAGAAAACTAGGGTGATATCCTTCTGCCTCTTTGCGATTTGGAAGAGCGGGAATGGTGAGACCTAAACCGTCTGAGAGGTGCTCTAGATCGAGATTTTCATGTAGAAGGAGACTTCGTTCTCCTTGGAGATCTGTGTGGAGATCTTCCAGCAGTCGTTGTAGGTGGAGGACCAGCAGAGACTCTGGACGGGGAGTAAATTTGTGAGAAAGCTGACCCTGGACTTCTTCCTGGAACTCTCCGATATCTGACACTCTGCATCCACCGTGGAGACAGGTTAATAGGAGGCGTTTCCTTTTCTGGAACTGGAAAGCCCTCCGTTGTGATATGCACAATCCTGATGCCTGGGGAGGAGGATGTTTCTCTCGGCGTCTACAGTCTGAATTTCGACATCAATCTCAGTCTTCCCTGTGCCTCTGTTGACAGCGAGAGAAGCCTCTGCGTCGTGATGGCAGTTGCCGCAGTAGGATTTTCTGCTGGTAAATTAGCTCTTCACCGTTTCTTCGCTGGCGGTGAGAGGTGCGGAGAGGTAAGCCTCGACGTCGGGCCTCTCAACGCCGAACGACGTCCTGGAGTCGGTGACACAGACTGTCACATTCTCAACGCCAATCGCCTGTGTGTCGTCTGCAAAGCCCTCAACGTCGACATGCGGCTGTACGATAGCAATGCTCAACACCGACTGTCTATGCTCCGACGATGGTGGAGTTCTGGATGCTGACAGCTGCTGAGTAGTCGGTAAACGGTGATGTGGGGACTTTCTAGATGTTCAACCCACGTCTGCTTTTTGGTATCGACTTGCGCTTTTAAGGTCTCACGTCTTCCGAGCATGCAGCAAGGAGTCTCGATGTTGACTTGCCTTTCGTCGACGGAGGCGCCGATTACCTTGAAGGCGATTTGCCCTTCTATGTCGCCGCATGCGGTCTATGCTTTTCCGACGTCGATCGTGACGTCGAAGGAGAACAATCAGGTACTTGCCTCAACGGGGATCTCTTTTTTGACGGCAAGGCAGAGCGATTTCATCTCTTCTCTGTTCTGCCTAAGTGTTCTTATTTGTCACAAGAGGAGGGCTCTTTGAAAGCTGGCTGCTTCCAAGGCCACTTGTTGATCCCTTTCCTCTCTCCTGCAAGGCATGTAGCTTGATCCTCCATTTGTCCTAAAGTGTCTTCTTGGAGAAGTGTTGGCAGCAGCAAAACGTATCTGGATTGTGAGAGGATGGCAAACACACAACATAGAGTGTGGGTCAGATTTAGCCATCTTATTCCCACAGGAAGGTCATTTATTGAATAATGCTGGAATTTCTGACAAAGTTTCTTTCAAAATGGTCAGAAAACAGCTAGAAAACCGAGCCAGCAGTAATAGACGTTGAGTAAAAGTAGAGAAAAACTTCTAGAAAACCAATTTTTTACAGGGAAATGGTTTTAGGCTGCATGTGTATATATATCTTGTGAACCGTTCTCTTTCGATCATTGCCGCTCTCTGCGCAGAGGGTGCTACTAGCTCGCGAGGCGGGACTCGCGCACACCTCTACTCCTAACAAGAACACTGGGCACTCCAGGCTTTGTGATTCATTCAATTAGTTAATTTGGAAGTCTGCATGCAACCCTCCAAACTGACAAACGCGTTTTGGCTCCGTGGCCTTCGTCAATGTCAGTTACCCCCTACAATTGTGACGATTTTAACATCCATCAAATTGATTGGAAGATTACGGAGACAATTTCATAAATAATGGACTACCCTTCAACACGGTTAAAAATGCATCGTAAATCGGGGGACCATTTTGAAGAGTCCAATATTCACATGATTGTGTGTATTACGTGGTTAGGGCAAATCTCATGATTCTTATTCTCTAAATAAAGCTCAAAGACAAATACAATAAAATAAAACTGCTATATATGTTTGAAGGTACTACATACATGTTTTGGGCTATACAGACATATATATGCATTTTGTATATGCTACGGGGTCGCCACATACGGGTGGGACTATTTAGTGCTTATGACTATTGATGAGCATGTCCTGGAAGAAAACAGGGCTTTTTGAAGTGTGCCCGCACATTTGGATTACTAAATGCTGGTTTACTGAATTTGGTTGTGTCCTGGGCTCTGGTAACCAGACCCTGGGCCTGTGATTGGATGAAAAGTACATGGTAATTAGGTATAATTACATTTGGTACTGACCTGTAAGTCCCTAGTATATGGTAGGGCATGTAGATTTAGAGGTCCAGTAGATTTAATGCACTTAAGGGTGCAATGCTATGTTGCCTGCTGTCATTTTAAAGGCAACCATGCTTTGCAGGCTGTTTTCAAAAGACAATTATATGCAAATTCGACTTTGGAATTAAAGGTACTTCCAAATTATTAAACTACCTCTTTTTTATTCATATAAGCCACCCCTAAGGTCTACCCTGGGTGCCCTCGGGGGAAGTTACCATGTAAATTTAATCAGGGATATTTAAAAAAATGTTTTACATACCCTGGTGAAGGAAAAACTGCAAGTTTTGTTTTCCCCATTGTAGGACATTAGCTCCATAGGCTAACATGGGAATACTTTAATAAAGTATAACTATTGAGAGGAGTGAGCTAATTAAAAGACGTCAAAGAATAATTATGATAAATCCAACAACTTGTCAAGGTTAGATTTATTATAACTATAACAGCAATGATGTTATAGAACTTGCTTTTCTGATGTGCCAAAATCTAGCCTTCTAGCAGCCTCTCCTGATTAACAAGTCTTTGTCAGGCTGACCCAAACGGCTATGATGAGGTGTAAAGTGGCCTTGATAGAGAACAAGCATTTACAATGCAATGGTCTCGGCAATATTATAGGTAGAGCTATTGGTATTGCTCATTATGTTTTTATTATTTTTGTATCCCTAAATAAATGGCATTGTCATTTCTATTGGCATTAGCTTTTTTTTGCATATGTGATACCTATTGCATTAGCAGAGAGAGAGTGAGGTAGTGAGAGAGAGAGAGTGAGGTATTGAAATAGAGAGTGAGGTAGTGAGAGAGAGTGAGGTAGATAAAGAGTGAGGTAGTGAGATAGAGAGTGAGGTAGTGAGATAGAGAGGGTGAGGTAGTGAAAGAGTGAGGGAGAGGGATGTTTGTGAGGTAGTGATATATAAGCATAGAGTGATGTTGTGATGTAGTGAGATAGAGAGAGAGGTAGTGAAAGAGAGAGTGAAAGTGAGTTAGTGAGCTAGAAAGATTGAGGTAGTGAGATTGAGAGTGATTGAGGTAGTGAGTGAGAGAGAGTGAAGTTGCAATGGTCTCTGCATTGTTAAAGTTAGTGCTATTGGCATTGCTCATGACATTTTTGTTTATGTTTTTATTTTTAAAACATTTAAAGAAACGGCATTGTTATTTACAATGTCAATAGCTTAATCTCTCTCAAATGCGAGACCTATTGCATTTGCACCCACACAGCCACACACACAAAGCCACCCACACACACAGAGCCACCTACACAGAGCTATTCACATAGAGCAACCCACACACAAATAGAGCCACCCACACAGAGCCACCTACAAAAAAAGCCACACACACACACACACACACACACACACACACACACACACGACGTCTGCTGACTGCTGGTCTCTGTATATATAATTAATGGTCTCATTGTCTTTTCTTGCAAAGCTTTGCTTCCTTCAAATTGCGTCGCTTGGCAAACGAGCGTTGTTTGTGCCTTTTGTTGTGTGTTTACCTCGGCCTCCTCTATTCAGCGCTCATCTTGCACCAGTACGGTTTGTGAAAATACATTTGTTTGATATGAAGTAGCTTGGGTCGCTTTATAACAGCCAAATTTACGCATCCGGGGGTTCTTGGACGTTATCTGCATTAGCCTCTTACCACCCAACGAGAAACCCCTAACAGGATTAGGAACACAAAGAAGAGATGGACATCACACAAGGGCGTGAAAGCAGCAACACCAACAGGCTGCTAAAGTCTTCCCAGTTGAACTACAGGTTCCAGCCCCGGCTGCCTCCAGCATTTTGGCTTCCTACAAACAGTAGGGGTTTAAAGTAGCAGGCGTGAGTCACCGACAGTCTCAGAGGAAATTAAAATGGCAGACGATTTACTGAAAAGGCACCGAAGTGATTTGTTGGGGGTTGGCGGGGGCGCTTAAAAACGGGAGCTGCTGTCTCCGCACACAATGCATTCCTTCCGCGGGTAATTTCACAGTGTCATCCAGAAGACGGAGGCAATTGCTCCACGTAGCCAGCAGGTATGTCTGCGCCGGCTTCATTAAAGGCGCACCTGAAATCTCGAAGTAAAATCTAATCTGGCCCGCAGGCAGGATCAGAAGATAGCGCAGGACTTTCTGCTTTGTGTCGATAAATCAATCCCCTCTGCTAAGCAAGCTCTTTCGCTCTGGTTTTTCAAGTCTTAAACGGTTTTTAAAAGAAAGGCATACGGAGGGCTACGTTTGTTTGCTTTCGGCATGTACTCCGGGCGTTGATATTGGGCACCCGGTGACCCGGAAGAGGTCCGCGAGCATCACCACATCGCAGAATACCCTTTCCGGTGTCGACAGGGGCTCCGCTAGTACGGGCGACCCTGCACTCTAAATAAAGGCGGCCTTGAGGGTACTGACCAACAGTCATAAGAAGGGGACGGGTGAGTAGCGGCGTTCACAGGGACCCACTCAAGACTGGGGCCCATGGGTGCACAGCAAAACAGAAACCGCCCCATCACGTCCGCTGAGGCAAGATGGACATCTAGTGAAGGAAAAACAACTTAGTCGCACATCTCAAAGCCACATTCTCAGTGCTGAAATGCCTTAAGAATATGAAAGCATTTTATCAGTTGGCGTTTGTACCATATTACGAGTTGTTTCCCCCAGTAATAAGTGTGATATGCAAAACTGGGTGCAAATAGTGTGTGCACCTGATTCTACATTGTTTTGTGCAGAGCTCCAAAAAATGTTCAGACTCAAAACCCCTTCTGAAAAAATAACAAGCATTAACAAGCACACCACTGCCTAAGCACACCACTGCCTTTCTCCGAGGCAAAGCAGAAATGCCTCAGAGAAACGCAGTGGCGGTTTCAGATTCGGGGCGTGTTTCTTTTTCTCTCCTCTTGCCATTGGCTGGAGGAGAGAAAAACACACCTAAAAAGGGCGTGGCTAAAAAGTGGAAAGAAGAGCACGGAACACGCCCCCAAATCTGAAAAACACAGAGCCTATTTGGAGGGACGGCTCTCTCCTCCAATGGCTGGCCTCCGTTTAGGAAGCCAGCCAATGGAGGAGAGCCAAAAAGAGAGGCGGGCTAAAGAGCCACTCTTAGAAACATAAGATCTCCTTCGGCAGACCGGATGGTCCCTCGACCTAAAAAGGACATCTGGTGAGAGGAGATCTGATGTTGCAGAGCAAAAGGCAGGATGGGGGTGAAGCACCGAAACTGGTCTTGAAAAAGGAAATGACAGGTCAGCACACACTCACCCCCCTACTTCCTGCACCCCCAGCCAGACAGGAGCTCCAGTAATTGAATTAGCAGAGGGGCGTGTTCAGGAAAGTTAGCCACACCAGTTGGTTGGCTTAGCCAGATCTTAACCTCCAGAAGTGATTTTCTCCATTTTGAATTTTGCGAAACAGTGCTTTTTTGGACACATATATGCCACACTTAGGAGGGAGTCTGTCATACTTCTGGGTGTACCCCATTGGTCAGAGCTGCCCCCTGCTTCTTATCCAAGAACACTGGATAAATATGGGGGAGCTGCCCACAAACTCTGATCCCTGCCTGGAAGAAACAAGAAGGACTTCCCTGCTGCATCCCTGGCCTGTATCAAGAGGGCTGCATTCTTAACCCCTTCGCCGCGGGGGTAATTCCCCCGCGGCGCGGTGGGGCGGCAGCGGTGCTGTGCTCATGACGAGCTGAGCTCGTCACGACCCCGCCCACTGATTGATTCTCCCGCACAGGCGGGGAATCAATCGTGCGTGGGCGGGCCGCGACCGTTATGATGAGCTCAGCTCGTCATGAGCACAGCTCCACTGTGCCTCATGACGAGCTGGGCTCGTCATGAGCACGGAAGCGGTTAAGGACTGCACCTGCTGCCCTCTTTGGGCTTCAGAAAAATAAGGACTTTGCCAGACTTTAAAAGTTTGAAGAGTGGACTCCCTGAAAGCAGCAGGCTAAAAGAGCTCCACTGCATCATCTCCACCAAGAGGCCAGCTGGACAGTGTTCAGTGGACTTTTAAGGATTTGGCCAGGTGCATTGTGGGTCTTGTAGTCCCAACTTCCCAAGGAGCAACTCAGATTCTATAGCGCTGGATTAGTGCTGTGGATCCTCAAAGACCAAAAAGAAACATCTGGAGAAGGCCTGCCCGGCTGGAACCTTGAACTGCACAAGAGAGAACTGCAACTGCTGCACTCACAAGGCTGCACAACAAAAATACTTTGCCTGTCTTAAAGGATAAGGAGTGGACTCCCTGATCAGCAACAGGCAGAAATGTGCTGGAATGGCTACCTGAAACATCAGCAACGAGGACAAGTCCAGCTGACAAGCTTCATCTGGATGTTACTTGGATTGACCAGGTGCATTGTGGGAGTTGTAGTCCCAGACCCCAACAGGCAAACCAGAGCTTCTGAACATTTGGCTGGTGCTGTGGACCACTTTCCTGCATCAAGAAACACTTCTGGAAATAAGAATTGCATCACAGGCTGCTTGGACTCCTGACTTTGTCCTAGTCCAGCGTGCCCTTTTTAAACCCTTTGAGCGCTAATTGCTTTTAAGTGTTAGTTTTATTTTTAATCTTTAAAAATTCATATCTCTGGTTCCCTACATTGGATTTTTTGTTTTGGTGTCATTTTAATCATAAACATATTCCCTATTCTTCTAAATTGGTGTTGGATTTTTATTGTGTGTTGGGTCTTAATTATTTAATGTATTAGTGTTTTTAAAGGCTTTACACACCTGTCTCCTAAGTTAAGCCTGCCTGCTTGCAGCCAGCTACCAAGAGTTGAGCAAGGGAATAATGTATTAAAACCTTGACTGGGCCTTATATTGTGAGTGTGGCCTTATTACTAGTGGTAAGTACCTACTTACACCTAATAATAAACCACATTTCAACAGGCATCCTCCAACCACATTGTATATGACCAAACCACTCACAAAGAATCTCTAAAAGAGACCAATCTGCCTGTAGGCGAAAAGTTAAAAAGAAAGTTGGAGGGTGGGAAAGACGGACAACTAATTTACTATGGTTCTGAGCTGAGGCATCTGTAAGGACAGAGGCATTGGTTTCAAGGAGGGAAGTCTTTTATGGTGATCTTACAAGCGTGCCCTTGTCCCACTTTCTCATGAGAAATACACCACTATCAAAACAGATACAATCTTAAGAAATGGACAACACTTGCACCTCAGTCACACATGCATTTGAGCTTGGAACCAAATTGATCATATTTTTACTGACGACTTCATCAAAATCCCTAACTCTCTCAAACTTCTGACTGACTGGATCAGCTAATCCAGTTCAAAGTGCCAGCTACTTGTTGTATCCTCACTTGTCCAATGTGAGATCCCAGAGTCTCTCAAATGGGGTCAAGTTTCTCAAGAAACCTAGTGCCAACAGCATTGCTCTCAGCAACTATTCACCTATCAAAGGTCTTCCCCTTTCTGGACAAGGCCTAGAAAAAACGTGATATCAATTAAATACCTTTATAACAATAAATAAAAATTTGGGTAAATATCGATGAGGTTTTACATCGGATTACAACACAGAAACTGCCACCCTCCCTTCTCATCACAGATACTTTAAACAACCTTGTTAAAGG
This sequence comes from Triturus cristatus, assembly GCF_964204655.1. Taxonomy (NCBI): domain Eukaryota; kingdom Metazoa; phylum Chordata; class Amphibia; order Caudata; family Salamandridae; genus Triturus; species Triturus cristatus. Next base: position 791,374,005 of record NC_140580.1, read on the forward strand.
TGAGACTCGCCTAATCTCAACCCTTGACATGACTGTGGCTTTCAACAAGGTCAACCATGTTGTTCGACTACACACCTTAAAAACTCATGGGGCTCAGAGGCACAGTATGAAAATGTTTTACGTCATACTTAGACACTAGGCTGAAAATGTGATATGAATGATCAAACTTTGACTATAAATAAATATGCAGTAGGTAACGGTGCCATCTCAAGCTAAACCCTCAAATACTGAAGTCCTTCCTCTCTTATTTGCCCTCTCTCCACTCCTTCCAAAAACAGTCTGTTAGTTGTGAAATTTGAGTTTCCGACAGCCCCCTCGCATCTCACTGACTAAGCTACTCCATCTGATGATATCTCTGAAACTTAGGAAGTCTGTAAACCTTACTTTACCACTCATAATACTTTGCTTCTGTAGGAGAGTAGGGTCTGCTATCCTATGGTCACCCCAAATCTTTGCTTTTTGCTTCACTGGTTTTTGACATATTGAGGCTGTGGGCCTGCTAATCAGACCCCCAGCCTGCTGTTCTCTCTACTAAATTGACACTATGCACTATAGGTGCATAACCAATTGGAATTGGATCACCCTGTGAGCCCCTGTACCAGTGTACACTAGGTACCCAGGGCATTGGTGTATCTAAGGCCTACCAGGGGCTGAAGCATGTATTATGCCACCCCTGGCCTGGCCTAGCAATTTGACACAACTGGCTGATCACTCAGCTGGGGTAAGTTGGTGTAACCACCTCTTACTTAGGTGTAGTATACCTATACCTAACCTTAAATGGGACACCTGGTAACCTATAAGTCACTCCTATGGCAGGCCTTGACAATCCTGAAGGCAGAGTGCTTGGTTCCATGTGAGATGGTGCTCTGGCATGAGCTGAGCCGGTCTGCAGTGGTCGGAACAACTTCCTTCTACCGTTTCCAGATATCGTCATACCATATACTCTTAAGTGCATTATGAACCTCGCGGTTAAATGCTAACTTTGGTTTGGCTTTATCAAAACATGTCGAGTAAGGTGTCATACGAATTGGAATACTAACCCCTCGCCAATTCTGGCGACGGGGTTAGCATTCCACCCTTCTAGAGGGACACGACATGTACAGTGCCTGAAACCCGGGTAAAATCAGACATAGCCTCAGCTCAACAAAATGGATGCTGCCACCACAGACACAAGTCTGCCCTCCTGCTGCTGGGAGTCCTTCCAGCTTGGGAGACGTGGACAAAGGGTTTCCTGCCAGGGGAGGTGCGTGCACCACCCCAGACAGGATTTTGTGTATTGGTCAGGTAGGGCTTGAAAAAAATCAGACATGCCTGAGGCTCACAAGGAGCCTCGGTGCATATGCCAGTTCAAACCGGTCCTGGGGCACACCAGCCCCGGACCTGGGGCGAGCTGGAAAAAGGATTGGGGGTGTAACCACCTCCCTTCCTGGTCCCACCCTTAGGGAGGGACCTAGCAGGTAGTCCGGCCCCTAGAATCCGCTTAAAGGTAGGAGCTGTGTCCTAAGACTTCAGACATCCTGGAATCAACTTACTACAAAGAAGAAGACGGGAACTTCGACGCTCTGCTGCACAGAGGACAGAAGGAAATCTCCCCTATGGTCAGGGAGTGACCATCTTGCTAACGCAAGCACCAACCAGCTATTCGACGTCTGCTTTGCCGCCGCCTCCCGCCGAAGCCCAGAGCCCGACAAGACCTGGACCTCCAGACCTCTCACCGCCCGATCCACAGTCCCTGAAAAGAAGGAACCCGTGGAAGCACCGAGACACGTGGAGCCAGCCATCTTGAAAGACCCACGACAAGCTGCAAGCGCGACAACAGAGGCTCCCTCCAAGTTGTGCTTTGGGTCCTGAGAAGCCCAACATCCGAGCAGCATCTGCACCAAAGGTGAGCCCTCCAGCATCTCCACGATCTGCGTGGGGCCCCTCTGCACTTTGCATCTCGACGCGCCTGCCCGGTCCCTGGCCCGTTGGCTAGTGGCCATTTTGGCGACGAACCTTGAAAACTACAATGCTGGTCTGGTTGCTCCAGACTGGCCCCTGCTGCCCTCCAAAGGAGCAGCCCCTCTGACCTTGCTGGTCAGAACAATCAGCTTTCTTCATTTTCCACGACCCCTGCTTTTGCCAAGGCTTGTTTGCTTCCTTCGAGTCGCCGACACCGCCGACAGCGAGAGCCTGCGTGGGACAGCTCGTGAACCGACTCCTGGACATCGTCGACCTTCAGGGACCACGTGGCTGCAGAGACAAGCTACACCTCATCACCTGTTTGCACCCGACATCGCCTGGTACCTACCTGGTGCCACGCCGGTCACTGGCTAGTGACTGTGAACACTGTCCCCTCTGCTTTCAGGTCTTCTACAACTCCGATCCACCCTTGGATCCACCGCATCTCTTCTGGACCGACCGCATGCAGCATCTTTGTCATCAGGCTCCATTGAACAGATAGACAAAACCCGACGCACTTCGAGACCTATGCACCCGCTTCCTGTGGGTGAGGTAAAGCTGGCACTCCGGTGCCCAAGTGTAGAGAAACATCTCTAGTGTCTGTGTTTTAAGTCTTAAGTTCGTAGTCCATCCAGAAGATCCTTCTAGCAGTAACTTTTGAACTTTTACGCACCCATTGAAAACCTATGGGAGCCCGCGTGTAACTTTCCTCACTACACACGCGACCCGTGGACCTCCTGGTCACTAACTAACGTTAGCTCCTTGTAGGCCCAGCGATTCTAGAGGCCCTAGGCCTTTTCCCTTTCCTGTTCGTGGTACTTATACCACTATTTTAGTATATGGTTTGATCGGCCACCAGGGCCTATCCATATAAAGTGCAACTTCTGTATATTGTAATACTTTCTTGTTTAACGATTTGTGCTCCTGTGCTCATAAAGAGTCTAGGGGATACTTTGAGTAATAAATACATATATATTTTGAATATATATCTGTGTGGTGTCCTTTCATTGGTATAAAGGGGGGTTACATATGGTAAAACAGCTTGCTTAACACGCTTTAACGAGTTTAGCCTCAAAGACTGCTTAGCCTACGCTACCACTAGGGCAGCTAGTCCGAAAAGGTTGACTTACAACCACACCATAAGGGTTGCTTGGCATGGTACAAGGTGGTCACTTTAACTAGTGAACATCATATACCAGGCCAACTTCTCACATTGGTGAGCAGCGGTTGGATTTGAGCTTGCTGTGTTTTACCTCTGTAATCTCTTTGTTACCAATTGAATGATCATACAGGTACCTTTAGGTACATATAAAACAAGATTAGATATACTTAAGTTCTACTGAACTTAGTTGTTGTAGAGCAAAGGGAGTAGCACACCCTGACTACAACTACTAGATAGGTTTAGTAGGAAAACCCAAGTGTAGGTAGTTGCAACACATCCACCCACACTTAAGAGCAATGGCTGGGGCAGAGGGGTCCAATGAACCCATCTCTGTTGAGAGTGACCCCCAGAGGGCACCAACCATCTTTGCTACCCTAAATCAAAATGAGCTCAGGCAGTTGGCAAACATCAGGGGCCTTAAACAGCCCAGGAACCCTACCTCTGCTGAACTCAGAGAACTCTTACAAGCTGATGAAGATCAGAGAGCTCTCAAGAAAGCCTCCCAGTTAGGCCCCCCTTCTGAAGATGCTACTGAGGTACCCCTTTCCAATAGTCACCCCTTAGATGAGAATCATACTACAGAGGATGAAAGTGATAAGGGTACTGATACAGATGGTAGTGGGGATGAAGGGAGAACTAGCCCAGTGCCAAGTGTTATACGTGGCCCAGCTAACTTAAGGCTACTTGGGACTGACAATGGGTTCATCCCATTGGATCTCCCTAGTGGACTTAACCAGGGGCTTGGGAGGCAGAGGAATCACTCAGGTGACTCTAATGCTTCTCATGCCTCTAGAGGCTCTCAAGGTCACTCCAGAAGAAGGATGACCAGCCCTCAGAGGAGGGAGCATGTTATGTTATGTTATTTTTATTTGTACCGCGCACAGCTGCCCACAGCACTAAAAGCGGACAAAAGGAAACGAGACACAACTGATAAGCTAAACAAATAAAAAGGTCTTGATAGCCCGTCTAAACTGAAGGAGCTCATCGATGGCCCGGATTTGTGGAGGAAGAGAATTCCACCAACTCGCTGCCAGGACTCGAAAGGAGCGGCCACCAATTCTGCTCAACTTAAAACGCGGGACCACTGCTAAGTTCTGGCCTAGCGATCTAAGAGTGCGAGAGGGGACATAGGGAATCAGCAATATCTCCAAGATTTGTGGGGGAGTACCCTTTAGGATTTTAAATGCAAAGCAGAGAACCTTAAATCTAATCCTCTGCTGCACAGGGAGCCAGTGGAGAGAGCGCAGAGTATTGGACACCGAGCATCGCCTAGGCAGACCTGTCACCAGTCGGGCCGCAGCGTTTTGAACCCGCTGGAGCCGCAGAAATTCTGACTGGTTTATCCCCGCCAGTAGGGAGCTGGCATAGTCCAGCCTGGACAGCACTGATGCTTGGACCACCAGCTGTCTTGTGGGTGCATCAAAGAATTTGAGGATGGGTCGAAGTCCTCTGATGATGCCATAGCAAGAAGCCGCCACCTTCTTGGTATGACAGATGAAACTCAGAGAAGGATCAAGCCACACCCCCAAGTTTTTTATCTCTGCCGCTGGGAGGGGAGTCACACCCAACTCCGAAGGCCACCATTTGTCATCCCACAAAGCCACCTGTTTACCAACCACCATAATCTCCGTCTTCTTGGTGTTTAACTGGAGACAGTTGGAATTCATCCAGTTAGCCACTTCCCGCAGACCATCACAGAACCTGGGAGCCTCCAGGTCTGAGTCCCCACTCAGTGTGACCGCCAGCTGCATGTCATCTGCGTAAGAGACCATGGTCAGGCCCCACCGCTTGACGACCGCAGCCAATGGTCTCACATACAGATTGAAAAGGGTGGGACTCAGTGAAGACCCCTGTGGGACTCCCTGGTCTAGCGGGTAGGATGACGACTTACCGGGCGGGATCGCCACCTGGAATGACCTATCCGTAAGGAAGGAACAAAACCAGTGCAAGGCGGAGCCAGAAACGCCCACCTCCTCAAGACGCCGAAGCAGAATCCCGTGCGAGACCGTGTCGAAGGCGGCACGAAGATCTAATAACAGTAGTGCCGCCGTCCGACCGGCATCCAGCACGGAACGCAGATGCTCGACCATTGAGAGAAGGGCAGTCTCCGTGCTGTGACCCGCACGGAACCCGTTCTGGGTAGGGTCGAGAATGTTACGCCTACCAAGATGGTCTGTAAGAGTGGCATTCACATGGGCCTCCGCTATTTTCGTGGCCCAAGGGAGAAGAGAGATAGGGCGGTAGCTTTCAGGTTTAAGGGGGTTAAGGGTCGCCTTCTTCAGAATTGGCGTGACTACTGCCTGCTTCCATCTAACGGGAACCACTCCAGAAGAGAGAGACAGGCATGAGGCCAGAATGAAGGAAGCTCAGCTGAGGATCAGGAGACAGGAGCTAGAAGTAGCCCTGATGGAAGAGAAACTGAACAAGGATAGGCAACCTAGAGAGAGTGGGTCTATACCCACTGGTGGCAGCATTGTCCCCAAGGACAAAGATAGGGTCTTTGACAATAGGAACCTGTCCAAGGTTGTGCCCCCCTACAAAAGTGGGGATGATATCCACAAGTGGATGACTGCTCTTGAGAGAGCCTGCAAAGTGCAGCAGGTTCCTGAAGACCAGTGGGCAGCAATCTTATGGCTCTCCTTTGAAGGTAGAGGCAGAGATAGACTCCTCACTGTTAGAGAGGAGGATGTCAGAAACTACAGAGCCCTGAAGAGTGTCCTGGTTGATGGGTTAGGCTTAACCACTGAACAGTACAGGTTAATGTTCAGAGATACCCAGAAGACACAGACTCAGGACTGGTCTGAATATATTGAATGTGCCACTAAGGCTTTGGAGGGTTGGTTGCTGGGAAGTAAGGTATCTGATTATACAGGATTGTACAATTTGATGATGAGAGAACAGATTTTAAATAACTGTCAGAACCAGCAACTGCATCAACACTTGGTTGACTCAGATCTGACCTCTCCCCAAGAATTGGGAAAGAAGGCAGACAAATGGGTCAGAACCAGGGTTAAGCAAAAGAACCAGAACCAGGGCCAAGGGGGTGATCAGAAGAAAACAGACCAAAAGGGTGGAGATCAGAAATCCAAAGACCAGAAGTCTTCAACAGGGCCCCAAACTAGTACTAACGAGGGTGGGTCCCAACAACCTAAAGGGAAGAAGAAAGAAGGTCCAAAGAAACCCTGGTGCAAATCTTGCAAGAATACAACTCACTGGACTAGTGATTGTAAGAAGGGTGGAGCCCCCAACACTGTTGCCCCTAAGGCACCTGCTCCCAGTACTACTGTTAGCAGTGTTGGTCCCCAGACAAAGGGTGTAGTGGGAATCACTATGGGAACTGAAGGAGATTCTGACTTAGACAGAACCCTGACACAGGCAGTCTTGATCTGTGATGGGGACATGGATTTGTCCCTGACTGTGAGCCCCAGTAACCTGGGCAAGTACAGACAGACTCCTTTAATAAATGAAAAAGTGGCTCAAGCCTACAGGGACACATGTGCCAGTGTCACTATGGTGACACCAGGCTTTGTGGACCCTGGACAGTACATACCAGGTGAGAACTACCTGGTGACCAATGCCAGCAATGCCACTACTTCACATAGTGTGGCTGCTGTTAACTTCTCATGGGGAGGGGTAACTGGCCTCAAAAGGGTTGTGGTTAGTGCAGACCTCCCAGTAGAATGTTTGTTGGGCAATGACCTAGAGAGTTCTCTATGGTCAGAAGTGGAGTACAGGACACATGCAGAGATGTTAGGTATATCACCACATGTCCTTGCTGTCACCAGGTCACAGGCCAAAAAGTGCCTTACTGAACCACAGGTCTTGGATCCTGGAACAATGGACCAAGCACCTACCAAGAAGAAGAACAGGAGGGTTAAGGCTGTGCCTTCCCCCCTGCCTCCAAGTGATGATCAGCCTTCCCAGGAAGATGATCTAGAGAACCCTGAAGGAACTGTCCCTGAAGAGCTTGAACCTGATCAGGTTGAGTGTCTGGGGACAGGGGGACCTTCCAGGGCTGACTTGGGGCAGGCTCAGTTATCCTGTCCATCTCTTGAACCCCTCAGACAGCTGGCTGCTGCTGAGGCTGCTGGGAATGCTCAAGGTACCCATAAAGTGTATTGGGATGATGGGCTCCTTTATTCAGAGGCTAGAGACCCAAAACCTGGTGCAACCAGGAGGTTGGTTATACCTCTGCAATTTAGGGGCTTCCTTCTTACCTTGGCCCATGATATTCCTCTAGCAGGACACTTAGGCCAGAACAAGACTTGGGACAGGCTTGTCCCTCACTTTCACTGGCCTCACATGAATGAAGATACCAAGGAGTTTTGTCGCTCCTGTGTGACCTGCCAAGCCAGTGGCAAATCAGGTGGCACAACAAAGGCCCCCCTAATACCACTACCTGTGGTGGGGGTTCCCTTTGAAAGAGTGGGGATAGATATAGTGGGTCCCATGGATCCTCCCTCTGCATCTGGGCACAGATTTATACTGGTGGTAGTGGATCATGCCACCAGGTATCCAGAGGCAATTCCCCTTAGGACCACTACAGCTCCTGTTGTGGCCAGGGCCCTGCTGGGAGTATTCTCCAGAGTGGGGTGTCCTAAGGAGGTGGTTTCTGACAGAGGTACCAACTTCATGTCAGGATACTTGACAGCTATGTGGAAGGAATGTGGTGTCAACTACAAGTTCACCACCCCTTATCACCCACAATGCAATGGGCTTGTTGAGAGATTCAACAAGACCCTAAAGGGTATGATCAAAGGATTACCTGAAAAGCTCAGGCGAAGATGGGACATCCTTCTACCCTGCCTTCTGTTTGCTTACAGAGAGGTCCCACAAAAAGGAGTTGGCTACAGCCCCTTTGAATTGTTGTTTGGGCACCCTGTAAGAGGCCCACTGTGTTTAGTGAAGGAAGGATGGGAGTTACCTCTCAAAAAGCCTAAACAAGACATAGTGGACTATGTACTTGGTCTCCGCTCCAGGATGGCTGAGTATATGGAGAAGGCATCCAAAAGCCTTGAGGCAAGCCAGGCCTTACAGAAAGCTTGGCATGACCAAAAGGCTGTCTTGGTTGAGTTTCAGCCAGGACAGAAGGTATGGGTGTTGGAGCCAGTGGCCCCAGCAGCACTCCAAGACAAATGGTCTGGACCCCATACAATCCTGGAAAAGAAGGGAGAGGTTACCTACTTGGTGGACCTAGGAACTCCCAGGAGTCCCCACAGGGTACTCCATGTTAACAGGTTAAAAGCATATGTTGACAGGGCAGACATGGGCTTGCTCATGGCTACAGATGAGGGACAGGAGGAAGAGAGTGACCCTCTCCCAGACCTGTTGTCTCAGAACCCTGAAGATTGTTCAGTTGAAGGAGTGACCCTTGGAGGCAACCTCACTGAGCATCAGCAGATCGAATGTAGACAAGTTCTACACTCATTTCAACATATGTTCTCACCGATACCTAGTCAAACTGACTGGTGTACCCATGTGGTGGACACTGGTGACAGTCTCCCTGTAAAGAACAAACTTTACAGACAACCTGACCACATCAGGGACTGTATAAAGGCTGAGGTACACAAAATGCTGGAACTGGGTGTCATTGAGCCCTCAGAGAGCCCCTGGGCTAGCCCAGTGGTTCTGGTCCCCAAACCTCACACCAAAGATGGCAAGAGAGAGATGAGGTTCTGTGTGGATTACAGAGGACTCAATGCTGTCACTAGGACAGATGCACATCCTATTCCAAGGGCAGATGAGCTCATAGATAAACTGGCTTCTGCTAAGTTTTTGAGCACATTTGATTTGACAGCTGGCTATTGGCAAAGCAGATTATCTGAGGAGTCTAAGGCCAAAACAGCATTTTCAACCCCAGGTGGGCATTATCAATTTTTGGTGATGCCCTTTGGTCTGAAGAATGCACCTGCCACCTTCCAAAGGTTGGTGAATCAAGTCCTTACTGGGTTGGATGACTTTTGTGCAGCATATCTTGATGACATTGCTGTCTTTAGCTCCACCTGGGAGGATCACCTGATCCACCTGAAGAAGGTACTTGAGGCTCTGCAAAAGGCAGGCCTCACTATCAAGGCTACTAAGTGCCAGATAGGGCAGAGTAAGGTTGTGTACGTGGGCCACCTTGTAGGTGGAGGCCAAGTTCAACCACTGGAGAGTAAGATACAATCCATCAAGGACTGGTCCCCTCCAACCACCCAGACTCAAGTTCGAGCTTTCTTGGGCTTGACTGGGTACTACAGGAAGTTTGTTAAGAACTATGGATCCATTGGGACTCCTCTTAATGATCTGACATCCAAGAAGATGCCCAAAAAGGTTCAGGGGACAGTAAGCTGTCAAAAGTCATTTGATGACCTGAAGAAGGCCATGTGCTCTGCACCTATTGTGAAAAGTCCTGACTACTCCAAAGAGTTTATTGTCCAAACAGATGCTTCTGAGTTGGGTGTGGGAGCTGTGCTGTCACAACTTAATGTAGATGGTCAAGACCAACCCATTGCTTTTATTAGCAGAAGGTTGACCCCCAGAGAGAAGAATTGGTCAGCTTGAGAGGGAGGCCTTTGCTGTGGTGTGGGCCCTGAAGAAGCTGAGGCCATACTTGTTTGGCACTCACTTCAAGATTCAGACCGACCATAAGCCCCTCTTGTGGCTAAATCAGATGAAGGGTGAAAACCCCAAACTGCTTAGGTGGTCCATTTTCCTACAGGGGATGGACTTTACAGTGGAGCACCGGCCAGGTACAGACCATGGGAATGCAGATGGTCTCTCCAGGTACTTCCACTTAGGACATGAAGACGAGACTGGTCAAGGCTAGTTTAATGTTCCTCCGTTTGGGGGGGGGGGGTTGTGTAGGAGAGTAGGGTCTGCTATCCTATGGTCACCCCAAATGTTTGCTTTTTGCTTCACTGGTTTTTGACATATTGAGGCTGTGGGCCTGCTAATCAGACCCCCAGCCTGCTGTTCTCTCTACTAAATTGACAACCAATTGGAATTGGATCACCCTGTGAGCCCCTGTACCAGTGTACACTAGGTACCCAGGGCATTGGTGTATATAAGGCCTACCAGGGGCTGAAGCATGTATTATGCCACCCCTGGCCTGGCCTAGCAATTTGACACAACTGGCTGATCACTCAGCTGGGGTAAGTTGGTGTAACCACCTCTTACTTAGGTGTAGTATACCTATACCTAACCTTAAATGGGACACCTGGTAACCTATAAGTCACTCCTATGGCAGGCCTTGACAATCCTGAAGGCAGAGTGCTTGGTTCCATGTGAGAAGGTGCTCTGGCATGAGCTGAGCCTGTCTGCAGTGGTCGGAACAACTTCCTTCTACCGTTTCCAGATATCGTCATACCATATACTCTTAAGTGCATTATGAACCTCGCGGTTAAATGCTAACTTTGGTTTGGCTTTATCAAAACATGTCGAGTAAGATGTCATACGAATTGGAATACTAACCCCTCGCCAATTCTGGCGACGGGGTTAGCATTCCACCCTTCTAGAGGGACACAACATGTACAGTGCCTGAAACCCGGGTAAAATCAGACATAGCCTCAGCTCCACAAAATGGATGCTGCCACCACAGACACAAGTCTGCCCTCCTGCTGCTGGGAGTCCTTCCAGCTTGGGAGACGTGGACAAAGGGTTTCCTGCCAGGGGAGGTGCGTGCACCACCCCAGACAGGATTTTGTGTATTGGTCAGGTAGGGCTTGAAAAGAATCAGACATGCCTGAGGCTCACAAGGAGCCTCGGTGCATATGCCAGTTCAAACCGGTCCTGGGGCACACCAGCCCCGGACCTGGGGCGAGCTGGAAAAAGGATTGGGGGTGTAACCACCCCCCTTCCTGGTCCCACCCTTAGGGAGGGACCTAGCAGGTAGTCCGGCCCCTAGAATCCGCTTAAAGGTAGGAGCTGTGTCCTAAGACTTCAGACATCCTGGAATCAACTTACTACAAAGAAGAAGACGGGAACTTAGATGCTCTGCTGCACAGAGGACAGAAGGAAATCTCCCCTATGGTCAGGGAGTGACCATCTTGCTAACGCAAGCACCAACCAGCTACTCGACGTCTGCTTTGCCGCCGCCTCCCGCGGGAGCCCGAGCCCAGAGCCCGACAAGACCTGGACCTCCAGACCTCTCACCACCCGATCCACAGTCCCTGAAAAGAAGGAACCCGTGGAGGCACCGAGACACGTGGAGCCAGCCATCTTGAAAGACCCACGACAAGCTGCAAGCGCGACAACAGAGGCTCCCTCCAAGTTGTGCTTTGGGTCCTGAGAAGCCCAACATCCGAGCAGCATCTGCACCAAAGGTGAGCCCTCCAGCATCTCCACGATCTGCGTGGGGCCCCTCTGCACTTTGCATCTCGACGCGCCTGCCCGGTCCCTGGCCTGTTGGCTAGTGGCCATTTTGGCGACGAACCTTGAAAACTACGATGCTGGTCTGGTTGCTCCAGACTGGCCCCTGCTGCCCTCCAAAGGAGCAGCCCCTCTGACCTTGCTGGTCAGAACAATCAGCTTTCTTCATTTTCCACGACTCCTGCTTTTGCCAAGGCTTGTTTGCTTCCTTCGAGTTGCCGACACCGCCGACAGCGAGAGCCTGCGTGGGACAGCTCGTGAACCGACTCCTGGTTGTCGTCGAACTTCAGGGACCACGTGGCTGCGGAGACAAGCTACACCTCATCACCTGTTTGCACCCGACATCGCCTGGTACCTACCTGGTGCCACGCCGGTCACTGGCTAGTGACTGTGAACACTGTCCTCTCTGCTTTCAGGTCTTCTACAACTCCGATCCACCCTTGGATCCACCGCATCTCTTCTGGACCGACCGCCTGCAGCATCTTTGTCATCAGGCTCCATTGAACAGATAGACGAAACCCAACGCACTTCGAGACCTATGCACCCGCTTCCTGTGGGTGAGGTAAAGCTGGCACTCCGGTGCCCAAGTGTAGAGAAACATCTCTAGTGTCTGTGTTTTAAGTCTTAAGTTCGTAGTCCATCCAGAAGATCCTTCTAGCAGTAACTTTTGAACTTTTACGCACCCATTGAAAACCTATGGGAGCCCGCGTGTAACTTTCCTCACTACACACGCGACCCGTGGCCTCCTGGTCACTAACTAACGTTAGCTCCTTGTAGGCCCAGCGATTCTAGAGGCCCTAGGGCTTTTCCCTTTCCTGTTCGTGGTACTTATACCACTATTTTAGTATATGGTTTGATCGGCCACCAGGGCCTATCCATATAAAGTGCAACTTCTGTATATTGTAATACTTTCTTGTTTAACGATTTGTGCTCCTGTGCTCATAAAGAGTCTAGGGGATACTTTGAGTAATAAATACATATATATTTTGAATATATATCTGTGTGGTGTCCTTTCATTGGTATAAAGGGGGGTTACATATGGTAAAACAGCTTGCTTAACACGCTTTAACGAGTTTAGCCTCTAAGACTGCTTAGCCTACGCTACCACTAGGGCAGCTAGTCCGAAAAGGTTGACTTACAACCACACCATAAGGGTTGCTTGGCATGGTACAAGGTGGTCACTTTAACTAGTGAACATCATATACGAGGCCAACTTCTCACAGCTTCTGAATTTGTTTTTTTCTGCATCACTCAGACACGGTCTTGCCCTGGTCATTCCTTCATAAAACAGGTAGCAGTCAGATTAATATGTGTGGAATCTGACCGCTACCTCCTTATCACAGCATTAGTGGTGGTCATCTCAGGCAATGAATATATAAGATGTTTCTCCTCCTATGCAATGCCACCCTACCATCTTCTCAGACACTAAAAAGTCTCGTGAAACAGTACCTCGTCCACTGAAACATAATGGGAGGTATATGACCTAAAACATTTATATTCATCCTTCCTCTTATATTTAGTATCTCTATTGAACAGTGCCCCCACACAAAAGAGTTACTGTTTGAAGATCTTATTTATTCTTTGAATTTGCAACATAAATCAGTAAGCCTCAAATGTTTTTTGTTTTCTTTTGGGTCAAAACCATCAATCCATTGAGGCATGGCGTTTGGTCTTGTTTTCAACATCAAAATGCAGATGCTGTTTGATATTCCCTGTACGAGATGTATTCCAGGCAAAAAAACAAGAACATCTAGGCTTTTTTCAAAGATTACTTCTAGCATTTATTTTTGTGTGCTGATTTTATTACGACAGCTAATGACTAGGCTCTTCTGAAATGCAGGGCGTGCCCCCTGAGAGGTTACTATATGGAGATTTTTTAGGTGCTTCACCTTAGGATGGCAATCTCCTATGGGAAAATCAAGAGTTGGGAATGAGTATATTCAATAATAATTAAAGGTCCAGGAAAAAAGCTTTCTTCTGAACAACAAGAGGATCAGCAGACTAAACCATCTACTTCTTTAATGTGGACATCTGTAAAAACTCCAATTCTTGAACCTTTGGGGCAGTACCCTGCTTGCTACCATCACAGGTTTTAGGTGCAACCTATTCTTTTGTGCTCAAGGTCGAATAACTAGTCAACATCATGGCTTCCTCTACAGAACAATTTTGGATGTGCGGCTTGCATGTCTGGGCTTCAATCTCCCTCAAGCCATGTCCTTTCATCAAATTGTGTGCTTATCTCTCCATTGGAACCAGCAATTTTACTGTGAACAAAATTTAAAATAGAGCAGTTTTCAAAACTCTGACCTGCAAATCATCAAACGCAGAACTGTCACACAGGCACTCATCCCCCACCAAGCTAGACTACAGCAGGTACTCTATGTTTAGATCACTGCCCATCTGAACAGAAGCCTTCCGACCATCCAAAGCACAAAAGCCAGACTCCCACTCTGGCTTCCTTCTCGAACTCACATCACCCTGCACCTCAAAGACATTCATTGGCTTCCCATTCACAAATGTGTTTTGTAAGCTACTTAGACAAAACTACAAAACCATGCACAACCTAGGCCCTGCCTACCTTAACAGCTGCAACATCTTCCAAACACCGATCAGACATCTCTACTCTGCCAGACTCTTGCTCGAGCACATCCCATGCAAATGCAGAGCCTGAGCCAGATGTCACGCATTCTCTTACCGCACTCACAAAGTCTGCCGTTTCATACAAGAGCCACCTCATCAGTTTTTAATTTCTGCAAGAAACTGAAGACAAAGCTCTTCTTAGGCCTCGGACCAGACCAGCTCTGCCTCCAAATTTCAGCACCAGGATGGCCTATAAGGTGAACCGTGAGCTCTAGAAATACTCAAAACATAACAAATATTCAAATTACTTAGCATTTGTGCGAGTAACATTAAATTTTCAAGGGTCTGAGCAACATCAAACTATACAAATATTTGCAAGAAACAAGTCAAAGTCCACCCTTCACACATCCCAGCTAGATGACACCAACAAGTTTTAAGATATTTTAATGTGTATGTATACAATTAGCAAAACAGTACTACACATTGCGATAAATGGAACAATGCTTTTTAGTGGTAACATACAAACTATTTACAAGACTTGAACATGCAGTACAACAAATCTGCATTTCCACCACCAAATGCAAAACTCTAGAAGTTCTCATTGAAAACGTGTGAATTAAAGAGTAACATTCACTTTAGTTGTTTCCAGCTGCACATGATATTCATCATAACCTGGGAACTGGACTAATCAGGTGTATCAAGTTAAGATTCTACATTTCTAGCAATAATTCTCAAAGCTTCTCATGTCAAGCGTGGGGATTCAGACAGCAAACCCTTGTAGAAAAACAAGGTAGATCTAGGCTTCTCTTAGCAAATGTTCGCTAGAAATATTTGACACTAGGACTCCTTTGATGGAATGCACCTGGGAAGAATAGGCACAACATTGTCAGGCACCTACCCCAAAATTATTTTGCTCAGACTCCTGAGACAACCCATGCACTTTCAAGTCTACAAAGGCGCCTCACAATAGTGTTCACATTGTACTTAGGACGGGTGTTGCAAGGCAACAATCAGTATTCAAATGGCAAATCTTTTTTCAGCCATTGGATGCGGTGTTTCTAACCATCTTTACATTCAGCTGGTGACTTCAAAAGGAAAAACAAGGCAACAGTATTTTTGGAAGAAAATGCCCAAATTGGGCACCTCGCCATCATTTCTGTTAATAGCCTTTATTTTAGATCGACAAACGGTGTGAGATAATATTTTCTTTTTTTTTTTTACTCAAAAAGAAAGATTTCCTTTTTATGACTAAAATAGTTTCTGGGAACCCAAATGAAATTCTATGTAAATCAAAGAAATAGTAAAAAAAAATGTGTGTAAATCGGTTTTGTAATTCTCAGCGAGTGACCAAGGAGAACACTGATCACTCCAGTTTGAGCGCAAGGAGAAGTATATCTTCCTGCAGAAATAAACGTTACCAATGACGATCAAAAATAAGACCACATTTACGTCAATGTGGTAATGCTTTTCAGTGTTCTACATTCGCTTATATCAAAAGTAACTGTATATAACAGGATGTCGAAGTTGATCAGATTTGAGGCACTATTGATTGGAAATTCCTCAAACTTAATTTTACAAAACATAAAAGTGAATCTTCAAGATACACAATGGCTGTTGTCAGCAAGTGCTAGAAAAACATTCTCCCTTTAGTTATAAGGCCCCTGCTGCACGTTAACTTTACAAGCCCTTTTAGGTAACAATTGTCTAATATTTAGGCAGCTGCTTAATGCACCAGGTTTTCAGCTTTGAAGCGCTGTACAGGAAAGGTTTTAACTCTTCCCCATTCAAACGCCAAATAGTTATTTCACAGTCCTGTCCAGACAACTTGAGTGCGAACGCCCGGATTGTCACCTACAATTTGACAACTGAAGGCAGAAGCAGCATACCCTTATCAGACTTCACTGTCTGTGTCCTTCTGTAGAGTCATCTACTGAGCTCTAGCAGACATAGCGAACGCCTGGGAACGAGCATGCTAGAAATGCTTAAAGGCAAGAAAATGGTGTACAATCATGTAGTTTGCAAATTAAATTTAGACACCCACCCTGCTCTACTGAGACGGAGTTCGCCAACTCGATTAAGTGAACTGAACATATCAAGTGAGCATGCTCTGCAGTACTCAGAGTGAGTATATGTTTACCACTGCAGCAATTAGCCCCTTCCTATAGGAGTCACTTCTTACAAATATTGTGGACTCTCTCTCCTACAAAGATATATATATTGTTTTGGTCAGTTGTTCCTGTCAGCATATTGCCAAATGTCCCAAAGCAGAACAAAATGTATAACTTTTTCAAAAATCCACAGCATTGTACAGCTTAAATTTACAATTCAGCACACAAGAGTGGTTTGAGTATATAGCACCGTCCCTCTCCCATTCTTCAAAATACCTCTTGTATACTTTCTAATGTACACAGTAGATATGCAACATTGCAAATAAATTAACAATCAAAGTAAGATGTTTCGCAAAGCATCGCGTGTATGGTTGTAAAGCGTTCTTCTGTAGAATATTGTGTGTGCACAAAATAAAAAAAGAAAGGCAAGGTTTCGAGTGTGAATAACACAAAAAATGGCATTCTATGAGGCAGAAGTGCATTTTCAAAAGAATTCACATACTGGAAAGACTGTAGTAACAAAAAACCCAAATAAAAAAAGGAAAACGATCCTCATCTACCCACCAGATATTCATTCACAATATACAGCATGCAATTATGGCCATTTGCTCACCATCTACTCAGGGGTTGATACCACCCTGATATTCCCAAGAAAAATATTTCAGCAGGTGGCAAGAATGCATCTTGAAGCATATGGGGCAATACAGTTCTACTAGACCACAGTTAAGCATGCGCTTATCCTTCCAGTCTACCAAGAAAAGTTAGAGTTCTACTACGTATAGAAAAGGAAGGTGGTGTGCGGTCACTAATGTGCTATTAAAATGTCCACAATCTATTACATGCCAAGCCACTACTGCTACCTGCATCACTTTATAAACCGCTTTCACTACGGAATCAAGGACCAAACAGAAGGAATTCCAATGAATGCTCTAAATAAGTAAAATCACTTTTTTGCACAATTAGAAACAAATGTTTATAATAAAGTGCAACAAAAGGCAGTACCAATTTAAACTGTATGTTTTCAGCCATAGATGGCGTCTTCAGACACTTACTGGTCTAAAGTTCTAGTGTTTAAATATGCAGTCGCAGTAGCTGTGGGGTTCAGCAGTCAGACTTTTTGTTGGCATGTGTGGGGCAGAGTACCAAAAATAGACCAACAGCAATTCAGCCTTTAGATGGTCTATGTTAAATGGATTCAGTAATTGGCATTACAATTCACTACTCTTTGTCTATTTTGCTTGAATACATAAAAGGGCCCAGTTCAATAGAAATTGGAGACTTCCTTGAAAATTATACGGATTACTCATATTTTTAATTAATCTCAATTTAGCGATTTGATTTTTAGGGATATAGGCAACAAAACCATCTACGTTTTAACTTCTATAAAAATACTATATACACATTAAGGAGATAAAGGATTTATATAGGTGTAACACGTGCATGCAAGCTCTGAACTGTGAAAGCAATCCAGCTTAAGACCAACTGATTGAAAGTTGGAGTTATATATATCTCATTTAATACTATGCAAATATGCTACACTTTTAGTGTGAGCACTGTCTTTCTGGGACTTGGTCACTCTAGCCACAATAACCATGGTAAACGTCTACCAAAGCCTCACTTGTAAGTGCAAAACTTTCTTTTAATACAGGGTAATTTTTTTTAATAGTTTAGATTGAGATCCTTAAAAGTAACAAAGCTAAGCTTCTGTGAGCATGCGTGTACCCTATATGCTTGTAGAAACCATATATGGAACAACCTTAAGGCAATAAAAAAAATCCTGCTTAGACATTTAGAATTAAACCCCCCCCCCCCCCCACACTTTAAACTTTATGTAAAGGGGGGCTTTCTTAGCCAAATAAGTTAGTTTGATGTCTGGCCCACAGACCCCGCATTCTTGGGGTTTTTTGATTTTATGTTTACTTTATCAAACCAATTATGCCAAAGAATAATTGAATATAAATTTTAAGTAATGGATGCCTCCTTGTTAATGGTCTTTGCCCAAAAGCCAAGAGGTGACTTGCTACATTATATTTAAAAGAATTCTCACGGTCTTAAGCCTCTAACAAGAGTAGCTATAAAAACTGAACAATATATATTTTTTTTAACACATGGGTTGATGACAAGGCATTTTGGATCCAGGCTGTCGGTGACACTTCACGGTGGACGGTACATTCATCAGTTTCTTTGGGCACTTTTATAGCATCTCGAGTGACCTGTAGAAACAAAAAAATCTGTCAACTTATTTGTTTAGTCATAACCCACTGTCCATTCCTAAGAGATGACCCCAGGTGCTAAAAAACATTTCTCCAATGTTGACCTGATTCCAATTTTTTGTCCAATGATCAGTGAAACTGGGGAACAGACTTGAAGTGCTCAAGATTTGCTGTGAAATTCACCATAATGTCCGAGAGTACTAATCTTTTACTCTCCAATGCAAACCTTACACACTTGATGAGTGACATGTTTTTAAGTTCAACAGTCATGGGACACGACACATAACTCTGAAAACTAGGGTCACACGTTATCTGGCCAAAACAGTTTATTATTGACACTGGAAAGCAATCGAATTAATACCCACATAGAACCTGCAAGTGACAGCACTGCAGGATGGGAAATTCAATAGCATCATTAAGGATAGCAAAATGACTGCATCTCCATTAATAAAGGCTCAGTGCAAATAGCATCCATTGAATGCGAAGTGTTTAAAGTAGTTGTGTTCGGGATCTGCATCAAGACGTACTAATGGGCAAAACAGCAGTAAAGACAGGAGATTACAAAACTTTAAGGGTCCCTAAGGGAATTTGAGAACAAATTACCTGCATATCCCCCGATGACTAGCAGCGACACAACGCCCTATAATTAAGCATGTGCAATTGATAAAAAGGATGAGATGCATCCGTTATAAGGAATTATCAGCGAGACAGCACGAGGAAGGTGGCAAAACTGGGAAGTTGCTAGTCTGACTACTTGTCTCCTCAGAACCTAGAAAACCAGTCAATGTAATACACATTGATAGGTGAGCGATTTTCCACTTGCAAGTTGCCATCAACTGTGTTTTTACTGAATATTACCCCCACAGTGGAACTTAACCCAGAATCAGTCTTACCATATGATCAAAACCACAAGTCTGACAAGAACAAAGAATGGTTGCCCCTAAAAAGGCACTGACACATTCACTGAGGTCTCTAGAAAGATGCGGACACTCAGAAGAGTGGCATGACAAGAGTTGGCCTTTGATTTTAAGTTAGCCTGGCATTGCGAGCTCTGCCTCTCTAATGAAACTGGGAGAGAAAACTGAGCTTTAAGAAATATCAATAAGAAGTATTGAGCTCTATCCTAGTCTATATAAGTCTCTGCAACAAGAAGGCCATACCTAGAGGGATGTGCTTTAAACTGAAAGCGTACTCTGTCAAGTTTGAAGATCTGACTTCTACCATGCCTCAGATAGGTCTGCACCTTTAAGTGTAGCCTGACGTGTGCTGCTGAGGACCCTAACTTAAAACCAGACTCTCAAAGATGGGGTGCTGGGTGAGGAAAGCATGATCCCCGTGGTGATGTACAATTGGTTTGTGCACAGGAGGTACCCATGCAAGGCTTGGTCCAGTTCCCGAGCGGGACATCCGAGAGGCTTTCATTAAAGGGTGGGAAGAGTTCTGTGGCAGTATACCTGGCTGAAGCACCTCTGTCAAAACATTACCCTTCTAGGGTAGCTTAAGATCGAGGACCTCAGCTGCCTTCCTAACCACTATAGCAAAGGAAGCCCCCCCTCCTCCGTAACCACACTAAAAGAGGAGACAAGATCAGATCTGGAGAGGTGTCTAGACCACTGGCGTCAGACAGTTTTATACCAGTGGTAACTGTCTGGTTGGGCCAAAGGTTCTTTTTTAGGGTAGGTAGGATTATCAGATCCATCCCAACCAAAATCCCCACAGTGCCCATCAAAGAGAGGAGGCATCGGATGGTCTTATGGGTCTGAACAGTCTTATGGGTCGAGTTGGCACCAGATTTGACATCATGAGATGCTGGTTCGGCTTCGTATTGGAGTAAGTTCTATGGGCTCAGCGTCACCAAGAGGCATCAGCGGTGCTGGGAACGGCACCATTGCGATGAACCCCACAGAAGGTTGTGGATTCACACTCCAGAGGGCTTGGGTTGCTCGAATATGAGGTGCATGGCCTTATAATTTCTTGAGCTAGGTGGGTTTGATCCAGTTCTAGGAAAATCAGGGAGGTGTGGAGCAGTCACAAGCTCAGGTGTGTAGAGCAGTCACAAGCTCAGGCTCCGCATGTGGAATGCGGGAGCAGGGCCTTGACTTTTGGCACCATTCCTGTGCTTCGTCCATAGTTTTGGACTTGCGTGGTGATGTCGAAGAGTGGTTCACCTTCTTAGATTTTTGTGTTTGTGAGACTTACCAGGCAATGATATGACTGCGACTCCGAGTTGAGCACGGGAACTTCTATGTGACTGGGACTGGAAGCAGTGTGGAGTCTTTCAAAGTCCGGCTGCAACACGCTTCATCTCTCGTTCCCAAACGACTGCGATTCATGGTGTGCAGTCAGGACAGTTCTTGGAGTCCTGATCTGCCTCTGGGCACAACAGGCAAACCAAATGGGGGTCTGCCATAGCTGGTGACATTCTCTGCATGGTTTAAACCCTGTAGGTTTTGTAGGAGACATCCCTAAAGCACACTAGGAGCTAAAGAGTGGACAAAAGGGTTCAAAAAGGTGGGACAAAAGAGACAGATGTAGTCTTTCTGGATCAGCACAAAGAAAGGAACTAATATCAGTGCCTATACAGGAAAAGTGCACGTCAGATCCGGCACACATGACTCAGTCGCAGACCCAATCGAGCACACAGAGTTGCTGCTCAAGTTTTTTCGGATCCAGTCGGACGCCTGAGGAATATGCTAAAGTAAGGAATCTAGGACTAGAAGTCTCTACCCGATTAGAAAAAACTCAAAATCCAAACTTTGCCTTTTAGTTTAAATCCTCTATGATTCTTTATTTAATTTAGCTGCAACGTGGGTATCATCTGCGTTTTGATTCAAAAGTGAAAGAAATTCAGTTTCCAAGTGTGATCTCAGTCATGCCTCCCAACAGCATGAAAATGAATACACCGTGACGCGATTAATCTAAGATTTCTGGAAAGGTGATGGGTTATCTTGAAGTGGTCATCAATTAGCATTTTGGGAGGATGTACAAACCAGGGTGACCAAAAGCACTTCTAAATAAAGCACGCTTCATTAATAAAGATAACGGCTCAGATTTCTCGCCTAGTCATTTCATTTAGCTACGAATGGTTACTTAACAGAGGAAGTAATTTCTGTTTGGAAACTAGAAAGAGGTCACTGATTTATGGTATCTATCCTCTAGGTCCACCAATTATTTGCTAATGAATCATTTGACTGAAAATATAGTTTTTAGGAAGTAAAATATTAATCATGTTTGATTAAAAATTAGTGACAATTAACTGATTACTCAGAAGTACCTAAATTTAACTAAAACAATAATCATAGTTTTCCCACCTTATTCCTTCAGCAGTTATACATCCTCCTCCTCCTCCTCCTCCTCATAATCTTCTTTTGCTTTAAAATGCAGTTTCCTGAATTCTCTTCTGCTCATTGACGAGTATGCAGGGACAACTGGTGGGATTTCCTGCATGAGGAAAACAAGTTTAATCACAGCAGGAAATTGCATTTGGTATTTTAGACCAGCAATATCATGTAAGATGAAACCAGCAGATTAACACAGGTTTGCTTTTCAATAAATATTTAACCAATTTTGTAAGTCGAAAGATGTTTATAATGTTATTTAAAGGCCCTTTCGTCCGAGCCTGGAACCAGGCATTACATTTCCTTTGAAGGAGTTTCTGATCTCTTGACACATCATCAACTAACACCCCACCACCCCAATGACACAAGAGATTGTTTTGATACTTATAACCTCAAGTTAATACTTTTTTATACACATCTCCTCATTTGACCTGTTGTGTGAGGAACACCAACAGATATGCCAATGGTTGCAAAATGTTGCGCCAAAACTCAAGAGCTACATTTCAACATTGTCTCACCAGCAAGTAAGTAGAAGAAGAGGCGGCTTGCCAATTCAATTCATAAACATCCCTCCATGAAATACACTACATATACTGCAAGACTGGCTGGAGTTCACACACACACACACACACACCTTAAAAGGCTCGGCAGGGGGCACAATACTTTGCAGAATTGTATACTGACAAAAACCTTGTCTTAGCACAATCTAAGCAGAGTCTGTAATTTGTCATTGTCAATCAGAATACTTACTGGCATAAAGCTTAACTGAGGCTATAGTGCCAGTCTCACGCTTCCTTAGAATACAGAGGAAACCACCAGCGGTATCTCTTCCTTATGGACCAGGATGTCCTGTCCTTGTTTTCAGCAACTTTTTTTTATTACACAAAAAGAGAATATTAGCTTATGAATGGACTACCCCAGGCAGCTGGAGCGAATAAAAAAAAAAAATGTAAAAAAAAACCTAACATTTGTTTGTGCAGGTGACTACGATTGTCGGGATTTATGTGGTGTGTCTGTATATGTAAGCCTCTAAAGTGAGTTAGTGTGAGTGACAGTGAGTTCAACTGAATGAAGTGAGCGTGAGTATGAGTTAACCAGTGTGAGGATGAGACAGTAATAGGGAGTGAAAGTAAATGAGTGTGAGGAAATAGGTGAATGAGCGCGAGAGAGAGCGAGAGAGAGCGCGAGCGAGAGCGAGAGAGAGCGCGAGAGAGCGAGAGAGAGAGAGAGAGAGAGAGCGCGAGAGAGAGAGAGAGAGCGCGAGAGAGAGAGAGAGAGCGCGAGAGAGAGAGAGAGCGCGAGAGAGAGAGAGAGCGCGAGAGAGAGAGAGAGCGCGGAGAGAGAGAGAGAGAGCGCGAGAGAGAGAGAGAGAGCGCGAGAGAGAGCGAGAGCGAGAGAGAGAGCGAGAGAGAGAGAGGGAGCGAGAGAGAGAGCGAGAGCGAGAGCGAGCACGAGAGAGAGCACGAGAGAGAGCACGAGAGAGAAAGAGCGCACAAGAGCGACTGAGTGTGTGAGCGGAAGAGCGTGAGAGAGCACGAGAGAGAGCACGAGAGAGAGCACGAGAGAGAGTGCGAGAGAGAGCGCCAGAGGGAGAGCACGAGAGAGTACGAGAGCGAGCGCAAGAGACAGAGAGTGCGAGAGAGCAAGAGAGAAAGATTGCGAGAGAGAGAAAGTGCGAGAGAGAGAAAGAGCGTGCGAGAAAGAGCACGAGAGAGAGAGAAAGAGCACGAGAGAGAGAGAAAGAGCACGAGAGAGAGAGAGAAAGAGCACGAGAGAGAGAGAGAAAGAGCACGAGAGAGAGAGAGAAAGAGCACGAGAGAGAGAGAGAAAGAGCGCGCGCGAGAGAGGAGCGCGCGCGAGAGAGGAGCGCGCGCGAGAGAGGAGCGCGCGCGAGAGAGGAGCGCGCGAGAGAGAAAGAGCACGAGAGAGAGCACGCGAGAGCGAGAGCACGAGAGAGAGCACGCGAGAGCGAGAGCGCGATAGAGAGCACGCGAGAGCAAGAGAGCGCGCGAGAGAGAGCGCGAGAGAGAGAGCGCGCGAGAGAGAGCACGCGAGAGCAAGAGAGCGCGCGAGAGAGAGCGCGCGCGAGAGAGAGAGCGCGCGAGAGAGAGCGCGCTAGAGCGCGCGAGAGAGAGCGCGCTCTCTCTCTCGCGCTCTCTCTCTCGCGCTCTCTCTCTCGCGCTCTCTCTCTCGCGCTCTCTCTCTCGCGCGGAGAGAGAGAGCGCGAGAGAGAGAGAGCGAGAGAGAGAGAGCGAGAGAGAGCGCGAGAGAGAGAGCGCGAGAGAGAGAGCGCGCGCGAGAGAGAGAGAGAGAGAGAGAGAGAGAGAGAGAGAGAGAGAGAGAGAGAGAGAGAGAGAGAGAGCGCGAGAGAGAGAGCGAGAGAGAGCACGCGAGAGAGAGAGAGCACGCGAGAGAGAGCGCGAGAGAGCGCGAGAGAGAGAGCGCGAGAGAGCGAGCGCGAGAGAGCGAGCGCGAGAGAGAGAGCGCTACAAAAAGCGCGCTAGAGAGAGCGCTACAAAGAGCGCGAGAGAGAGAGCGCTACAAAGAGCGCGAGAGAGAGAGAGCGCGAGAGCTAGAGAGAGTGCCCGAGAAAGAGCGCGAGAAAGAGCGCGAGAAAGAGAGCGCGAGAGAGCTAGAGATAGAGCGCGCGCACGAGAGAGCGCGCGCACGAGAGAGCGCACGAGAGCGAGCGAGAGAGCGCGAGAGAGAGCGCGAGAGCAAGAGAGCAAGCGCGAGAGCAAGCGCGAGAGCAAGAGAGCAAGTGCGAGAGCGCGAGCGCGAGAGAGAGCGCGAGAGAGAGCGCGAGAGCGAGAGCGCGAGAGAGAGCGAGAGAGAGCGAGAGCGCGAGAGAGAGCGAGAGAGAGCGAGAGCGCGAGAGAGAGCGAGAGCGCGAGAGAGAGCGAGAGCGCGGGAGCGCGAGAGAACGCGAGAGCGCGAAAGAGAGCAAAGCGCGAAAGAGAGCAAAGCGCGAAAGAGAGCGAGCGAGAGAACACGCGAGAGAAAGCGAGAGCGCGAGAGAACACGAGAGAGAGCGCGAGAGAACACGAGAGAGAGCGCGAGAGAGAGCGCGAGAGAACACGAGAGAGAGCGAGAGCGCGAGAGAACACGAGAGAGCGAGAGAACACGAGAGAGCGAGAGAACACGAGAGAGCGAGAGCGCGAGAGAACACGAGAGCGCGAGAGCGCGAGAGAACACGAGAGAGCGAGAGCGTGAGAGAACACGAGAGAGCGAGAGCGTGAGAGAACACGAGAGAGCGAGAGCGTGAGAGAACACGAGAGAGCGAGAGCGTGAGAGAACACGAGAGAGCGAGAGCACGAGAGAACACGAGAGAACACGAGAGAGAGCGAGAACACGAGAGAGAGCGAGAGCGCGAGAGAGAGCGAGAGAGAGAGAGCGAGCGAGCGAGAGAGCAAGCGAGAGAGAGCGAGAGAGAGCGCAAGCGAGAGAGTACGAGAGAGCGCGAGAGAGAGCATACGAGAGCGTGAGAGCGCGTGAGAGAGCGTACGAGAGAGCGCGTACGAGAGAGCGCGTAAGAGAGAGCGCGTAAGAGAGAGAGAGCGTAAGAGAGAGAGCGTAAGAGAGAGAGCGTAAGAGAGAGAGCGTAAGAGAGAGAGAGCGTAAGAGAGAGAGAGCGTAAGAGAGAGAGAGCGTACGAGAGAGCGCGTGCGAAAGAGAGCGCGATAGAGAGCGCGAAAGAGAGCGCAAGAGAGAGAGCGCGAAAGAGAGAGAGCGCGAGAGAGAGAGTGCGAGAGAGAGTGCGAGAGAGAGAGCGCGAGAGAGAGTGCGAGAGAGAGAGCGCGAGAGAGAGAGAGAGAGAGCGCGAGAGAGAGAGAGAGCGCGAGTGTTGGACAGGCCACCTGAAGGGCTTGCTCCCTCCCCGCATGACAGGGCCCAAGCCCCGGCCCTCCAGGTGTCAACCACCGAAACAACCCGCACCCCGTCTCCAGACGGAGTTCCTGCCCCCGGACATCTATGTATCATGGGGCCGAACCACTACCGGCTCCCCAGGCCGGACCAGCCGCCATCTTGGACACGGCACCATGAGGCCGCGCGGCCTCAGCTCGACCCTAACCCTGGGCCTGGCCAGGCCCCGACATCCCGGCACCACCATCCACCCAGGAGGTGAACGGACCACTTGGAAGGTCGATGGGAGAAAGAAGTGTCGATGGCTCTCCCCCGCCAGGTGCCGATCGCCCGCCAGCTCCCCCGGGCGCTGGCTCCACCCCCCTGCTGGGTGTCTGGACTCCCTCATCCCGGACCTCCCGACCTCCAAGTGCGAGGGTCCGGACATCAAAGGGCGCCAGACCTATAACTAGGGCAGCTCCAGAGCAGGAAGGCAGTTGTATCCTGGAGTCGAGAGACACCGAGAAGAACTCAGCCTTGACGGACTACCGGCGCTGCCGTAGCCCTGCCTTGTGAACTATCGTCCTGCCTGCTGGCGCTGCCGCGGCCTTCTGCATCCTCCATCCTCGTCGGGACCTGCTGGCGCTGCCGCGGACAGTTGTAACGACCACCTTCATCGGGACCTGCTGGCGCTGCCGCGGACCGTGTAACGACCACCTTCATCGGGACCTGCTGGCGCTGCCGCGGACCGTGTAACGACCACCTTCACCGGGACCTGCTGCCGCGGCCCGTCCAAGCTAGAACACCGAGCTCGAGGATTGTGAGCTATCCATCATACCATCTCAGCTACCAGATTGGTAACCAGACTGTCCCGCTACCCCCTTTCCCAAACCAAGAGACTAGAATCGAGGGGACCCCTGAGTCCAGACCTCCTTGTACCATTCCATCGTACCTTAAGAAATCGCTTATAAAGAACGTTAAATCCTATCCTTGTGTGGTGTATATCTGTGGGGGGGAAGTTACTCATCTGTACGATCGCTGGAGACGGCTCTCCCCGGAGACCTCTCCCCTTGTCCTCGGCCGACCCTCCCGGTCCGTCTAACATTGGTGGCCAGCGGCGCGATCCGAATCAACGCGTAATCGTACAGAGAGTAGCTCACCCCACGACAAAACCACAATGTCAACCAAAGAGAGCGGATCCACCGAGAAATTCCAGATGGATAAATTGGAAGAGTACAGCCATCGTGAATTGAAACAATTCTGCATGGAACTAGGCATTGCTACCACCGGCCTGAGTACCAAAGACGATTTTAAGCACGCCATTGAGTCGTGGGCAGAAACCGGGGCCGCCAGATCCCCAGACCGAAACAGTGCAGCATCAGAGAGGAACGTCACGGCTCCCGAGGAGCGAGGAACGGGCCTCTCGCAGGAAGAGATCCAAGAAGGAGAAAAGAACAGACTACATGAGTTAGAAATGGCACGGCTCAAAATGGACGGTGAACTGAAATTAGCATGAGCAAAAACTGAACCTAGAACATCTGCGGCTCCGAGAAGAACGGGAAGAAAAACAGAGGCAGAGAGAGCTCGAAGAAAAGAGATTAGCATACGAACACGAGCGCAAACTGGCAGAAATAGAACTACGGAAGCAGAACAAAGAACCGGAGGTGCCCGAGCGACCGCGCACCCCGGGAGCGACAGAAAAGAAAGTCCACATCCCCAAGGATGTCGTCCGAGAGTATGTCCGAGAGGACGACATACAACAGTGGTTCAAGGCCTACGAGATCGCCATGACCTCCCACCGGATCGATCGAAGTGACTGGGGAGCCGGCCTATGGGGGAGGTTCGTCAACGAAGGCCGCGATGCCCTGCTACAGCTCCCAGACCATCAGATGTCATCCTATGACCACATGAAGGCTGCCCTCCTCACCCGATATGGGCTCACACCCGAAATGTACCGCCAGAGGTTTCGGGACTGCACCCGGATCCCGGGTACAACTTGGGTGGAATATGTCAACTATTTCAGCCGAGCCTTCGAGGGTTGGATCAAGGGAAGCCACGTAACGACCTACGAGCAACTTTTTAATCTCATGGTGTGGGAGCACCTCTCTAACAACTGCTTCGTCGAGCTCAGGCAGCACCTCCTCGACAGTAAATTGACTGACCCACGGCAACTCGCCGCCGAAGCTGACCGGTGGGAAAGCACCCGAGTGGGCCGGAGAGGGCCACACGAGCAGAACCGGAACAACCAAGGTCGGCACCGTCCCCGAGGAGGAGGAGGAGGCCAGGGGCGAGGGAGAGACACCGTCCCGGCCGCTCCCGCCGCCAGCACCCCGCCCCCGGCCAGCCGGGGCAACCCCCCGATGCGCCCGGGGTTCCGAGCCAACGTCACGTGTCACCGATGCCAGCGAGTCGGCCACTACGCCAATGACCCGAACTGTCCACAGAACCAAACTCCAAAACCCCGCCAGGTAGCTGCCGCCGCCCTGGGGGGAGAACAAATCTCCGAAGAACAAGAAGAATACGAGCAGGCACAACAAGAGTGGGAACCGGCCGCCATGGTTCTAACGTGCCTAGGGGGAAAAGACATGGTCCCGCGGGCCCCCCTACCCGCCAACACCAGGAAATATAGCCAGTGGGTGAACATTAATGGGCGCCGGGCCGAAGCACTACGTGACACAGGGGCCAGTGTGACGGCCGTCCGCTGTCACCTGGTAAAACCAGAGCAGATCCTGCCGAACATTCTCTGCCCCGTCCGCTCAGCCGACAATTCAGAGAGTCTATGTCGAATGGCCTGCGTCCCCTTCGAATGGGGAGGGGTCTCCGGCATGTTGAAGGTGACGGTCCGGGATGATGCCCCCGTGGACTGTCTCCTGGGGAATGATCTTGAGAGTTCCCCGTGGGCCGCCGTCGAAAGAAGAGAGCACCTGGGGATGTTGGGCCTCCCGGACTGGGCGTGCGTAACCACCCGGTCCATGGCCGCCCGTGCCATCCCCCGACCAGAAGAACCAGAATGGCCTGCACCTCCTCCCCCGATCGCTCCAGTAGAGGACACCGACTATACCGACCCCCCAGAGCAAACCCCCGAAGGGGTCGCCCAGCCCCAGGACCTTCCCGACCTGGCTCAGTGGCGTCAAGAAGGGGGGCCCACCCAGGAACAGTTCCGTCAAGAGCAGAAGACCTGTCCCTCCCTCGAGGGACTCCGCCAGCAAGCCATCGCCCAGAGCGCAGGGGACACCACCGGAGCCCATTGGATCTATTGGGATAACGACCTGTTATACAGTGAACAGAGAATCGCGGAGTTAGGGGCCAGTCGAGTGCTGGTGGTGCCCCTCCGTTTCAGAGACTTCCTGTTAAATTTGGCCCACGATGTCCCCCTGGCTGGACACCTGGGCCAGGACAAAACCTACAGTCGCCTGGTGACCCACTTTTTCTGGCCGAAGATGAGAAACGACGTCCTCAACCACTGCCGGTCCTGCCCCACGTGCCAGGCCAGCGGGAAGAGCGGCCGCAAACTCAAAGCACCTCTGCAACCCTTCCCAGTTGTCACCACCCCGTTCGAGAGGGAGGGAATAGACATTGTGGGGCCCCTGGACCCCCGCACAGCACAAGGACATCGGTTCATCCTGGTACTGGTGGACCACGCCACCCGCTACCCCGAGGCTGTGCCCCTGCGAACTGTAACAGCCCCGGTGGTCGGCCGGGCCTTAATGGGGATCTTCTCCCGGGTGGGCTTCCCCCGAGAAGTCGTCAGCGACCGAGGCACAAACTTTATTTCGAAATATATGAAGTCCCTCTGGCAACAGTGCGGGGTCACCTACCGATTCACGACCCCCTATCACCCTCAAGGAAACGGACTAGTTGAGCGATTCAACCGCACGCTCAAGGGAATGATTGGGGGATTGGAAGAGCCCCTCCGTCGCCAGTGGGATGTACTACTTCCGTGCCTCCTCTTCGCCTATCGAGAAGTTCCCCAGAAGTCCCTCGGTTTTAGCCCTTTCGAACTATTGTATGGGCACCCTGTGCGAGGGCCCCTCAGCCTAGTCAAAGAAGGTTGGGAGATGGCCCCCCTAAAGACCCCTCCAGACGTCTTCAAGTACCTCCTGACACTACGCAATCAGACCCGGCGATTCAGGGAAATGGCAAAAGCGAATCTTGAGGCCAGTCAGGAGGACATGAAAAAATGGTACGATCAAAATGCCTCCTCCGTCGAATTCGAACCTGGTCAACAAGTGTGGGTGATGTCCCCCACCGAACCATGTGCCTTGCAGGACAAGTGGACGGGGCCCTTCAAAGTGGTCGAACGCAAGAGCCCCATCACCTATCTCATCGATATGGAATCTCCCCGGAACCCCCTCCGGGTCCTCCACACCAAAAGACTCAAACCCCACTTTGTGCGCTCGGAACTCAGCCTCCTGATGGCTACAGACAGTGGAGCGGAAGAAGACTCCGAGCCTCTCCCTGATCTCCTGAAGACTCAGGAGAAAGATGGTTCCGTGGACGGGGTCCGGCTCTCCGATGCCCTCACCCCAGAGCAGCGCCAAGGCTGCCGGGACCTCCTGCTGCAGTTTGCTACCTTGTTTTCCCTCACCCCAGGGGTCACCCCCTGGTGCTTGCACGACGTGGACACTGGGGACAGTCCCCCTATCAGACACCGGGCCTACCGCGTACCAGATCGGGTGCGGGCCTGCATCCAAGAGGAAGTATCCAAGATGCTCACGCTCGGGGTCATCGAGCCCTTGGACAGCCCCTGGGCCAGCCCGGTCGTGCTGGTCCCCAAAGCTGCTGCCCCCGGCACCACTCCTGAACTCCGATTCTGCGTCGACTATCGGGGCTTGAATGCTGTCACCAGGACCGACGCTCATCCCATCCCCCGAGCGGATGAGTTGATCGACCGCATGGGGGCTGCCCGCTACCTCAGCATCTTCGACCTGACAGCGGGCTACTGGCAGATCGGTCTCACACCCCGGGCCCAAGAACGGTCCGCCTTTTCTACCCCCGATGGCCACTACCACTTCAAAGTCATGCCCTTCGGCATGAAGAATGCCCCAGCTACTTTTCAGCGACTAGTGAACCAGGTCTTGGCGGGGCTCGAGGAGTTCAGCGCCGCCTACCTGGACGATATCGCTGTGTACAGCCGCCACTGGTCCGACCACCTCCACCACCTCCGAGAGTTCCTGCAGGCCCTCCAGCGGGCCGGCCTCACAATCAAGGCCGGCAAGTGCCAAATTGGTCAGGGATCCGTGACCTACCTCGGACACCAGGTGGGAAGCGGTCTGGTGGCCCCTCTGCAACTCAAAATCGCTGCCATCCAGTCCTGGCAGCCCCCAGTCACGCAGACCGAGGTCCTAGCCTTCTTGGGGCTCACCGGCTACTACCGGCGGTTCGTGAGGGACTATGGCAGCATTGTGGGGCCCCTCACGGGTCTCACCTCCAAAAACCACCCGAAGAAGATTAACTGGACCCCAGACTGTCAAGCGGCCTTCGAGAAGCTGAAAGCCGCCCTGTGCACTGCCCCTGTGCTCCAGGCCCCCGATTACAGTCGGGAATTAATTGTGCAAACGGATGCCTCCGACCACGGCATCGGGGCGGTCCTCT
Organism: Triturus cristatus; assembly: GCF_964204655.1. NCBI lineage: Eukaryota > Metazoa > Chordata > Amphibia > Caudata > Salamandridae > Triturus > Triturus cristatus. The sequence continues at coordinate 791,405,134 of NC_140580.1, forward strand.
CCCAGCTGAACCCCGAGGGTCTTGACCAGCCGGTGGCCTTCATCAGCAGACGCCTCCTGGCCCGAGAACAGCGCTGGAGCACAATCGAGAGGGAGGCCTTCGCAGTGGTGTGGGCCCTCAAAAAGCTCCGGCCCTATCTCTTCGGTACCCACTTCCGGGTGCAAACAGATCATCGACCCCTGCAGTGGCTAATGCAGATGCGGGGGGAAAACCCCAAACTATTGCGCTGGTCCATCTCCCTGCAGGGGATGGACTTCACTGTGGAACATCGACCGGGCCAAGACCACGCCAACGCAGATGGCCTGTCACGCTTTTTCCGCCTCGACGAGGAGAGTCCCCAAGAGGATGGGTGACTCTCCCCGCCTTCAGCTGGGGGGGACGCATGTTGGACAGGCCACCTGAAGGGCTTGCTCCCTCCCCGCATGACAGGGCCCAAGCCCCGGCCCTCCAGGTGTCAACCACCGAAACAACCCGCACCCCGTCTCCAGGCGGAGTTTCTGCCCCCGGACATCTATGTATCATGGGGCCGAACCACTACCGGCTCCCCAGGCCGGACCAGCCGCCATCTTGGACACGGCACCACGAGGCCGCGCGGCCTCAGCTCGACCCTAACCCTGGGCCTGGCCAGGCCCCGACATCCCGGCACCACCATCCACCCAGGAGGTGAACGGACCACTTGGCAGTCGATGGGAGAAAGAAGTGTCGATGGCTCTCCCCCGCCAGGTGCCGATCGCCCGCCAGCTCCCCCGGGCGCTCGCTCCACCCCCCTGCTGGGTGTCTGGACTCCCTCATCCCGGACCTCCCGACCTCCAAGTGCGAGGGTCCGGACATCAAAGGGCGCCAGACCTATAACTAAGGCAGCTCCAGAGCAGGAAGGCAGTTGTATCCTGGAGTCGAGAGACACCGAGAAGAACTCAGCCTTGACGGACTACCGGCGCTGCCGTAGCCCTGCCTTGTGAACTATCGTCCTGCCTGCTGGTGCTGCCGCGGCCTTCTGCATCCTCCATCCTCGTCGGGACCTGCTGGCGCTGCCGCGGACCGTTGTAACGACCACCTTCATCGGGACCTGCTGGCGCTGTCGCGGACCGTGTAACGACCACCTTCATCGGGACCTGCTGGCGCTGCCGCGGACCGTGTAACGACCACCTTCACCGGGACCTGCTGGCGCTGCCGCGGCCCGTCCAAGCTAGAACACCGAGCTCGAGGATTGTGAGCTATCCATCATACCATCTCAGCTACCAGATTGGTAACCAGACTGTCCCGCTACCCCCTTTCCCAAACCAAGAGACTAGAATCGAGGGGACCCCTGAGTCCAGACCTCCTTGTACCATTCCATCGTAACTTAAGAAATCGCTTATAAAGAACGTTAAATCCTATCCTTGTGTGGTGTATATCTGTGGGGGGGAAGTTACTCATCTGTACGATCGCTGGAGACGGCTCTCCCCGGAGACCTCTCCCCTTGTCCTCGGCCGACCCTCCCGGTCCGTCTAACAGCGAGAGAGAGAGCGCGAGAGAGAGAGCGCGAGAGAGAGAGCGCGAGAGAGAGAGCGCGAGAGAGAGAGCGCGAGAGAGAGAGCGCGAGAGAGAGAGCGCGAGAGAGAGAGCGCGCGAGGGAGAGCGCGCGAGGGAGAGCGCGCGAGGGAGAGCGCGCGAGGGAGAGCGCGAGAGAGAGAGCGCGAGCGAGAGAGCGCGAGAGAGAGAAGGAGCGCGAGAGAGCGCGAGAGAGCGCGCGAGAGCACAAGAGAGAGAGAGCGAGAGCACGAGAGAGAGAGCGAGAGAGCACGAGAGAGAGCACGAGAGAGAGAGCGAGAGAGCACGAGAGAGAGAGCGAGAGAGCGCGAGAGTGAGAGAGAGCGCGCGAGAGAGCGCGAGAGAGAGAGCGCGAGAGCGCGCGAGAGCACGAGAGAGAGAGAGCGAGCGAGAGCACGAGAGAGAGAGAGCGAGAGAGCGCGAGAGAGAGAGCGAGAGAGCGCAAGAGAGAGAGCGAGAGAGCGAAAGAGAGAGAGCGAGAGAGCGCGCAAGAGAGAGAGGGAGAGAGCGCAAGAGAGAGAGCGCAAGAGAGAGAGCGCAAGAGAGAGAGAGCGAGAGAGCGCGAGAGAGAGAGAGCGAGAGAGCGCGAGAGAGAGAGCGAGAGAGAGCGCGAGAGAGAGAGCGTACGAGAGAGAGCGCGAGAGAGAGCGCGAGAGAGCGCGAGAGAGAGCGTACGAGAGAGAGCGCGAGAGAGAGAGCGTACGAGAGAGAGCGCGAGAGAGAGCGCGAGAGAGAGCGCGAGAGAGAGCGCGCAAGAGAGCGCACGAGAGAGAGAGAGCGCGCAAGAGAGAGCGCGAGAGAGAGAGCGCGAGAGAGAGAGAGCGCGAGAGAGAGAGAGCGCGAGAGAGAGAGCGTGCGAGAGAGAGCGTGCGAGAGAGAGCGCGAGAGAGAGCGCGAGAGAGAGCGTGAGAGAGAGCGCGCAAGAGAGCGCACGAGAGAGAGAGAGAGCGCGCAAGAGAGAGCGCGAGAGAGAGAGCGCGAGAGAGAGCGAGAGAGAGAGAGCGAGCGAGCGAGCAAGCGAGAGAGAGCGAGAGAGAGCGCAAGCGAGAGAGTACGAGAGAGCGCGAGAGAGAGCATACGAGAGCGTGAGAGCGCGTGAGAGAGCGCGTACGAGAGAGCGCGTAAGAGAGAGCGCGTAAGAGAGAGCACGTAAGAGAGAGAGAGCGTAAGAGAGAGAGCGTAAGAGAGAGAGCGTAAGAGAGAGAGCGTAAGAGAGAGAGCGTAAGAGAGAGAGCGTAAGAGAGAGAGCGTAAGAGAGAGCGTACGAGAGAGAGCATACGAGAGAGCGCGATAGAGAGAGCGCGAAAGAGAGCGCAAGAGAGAGAGCGCGAAAGAGAGAGAGAGCGCGAGAGAGAGAGTGCGAGAGAGAGAGTGCGAGAGAGAGTGCGAGAGAGAGAGCGCGAGAGAGAGTGCGAGAGAGAGAGCGCGAGAGAGAGAGAGAGAGCGCGAGAGAGAGAGAGCGCGAGAGAGAGAGAGCGCGAGTGTTGGACAGGCCACCTGAAGGGCTTGCTCCCTCCCCGCATGACAGGGCCCAAGCCCCGGCCCTCCAGGTGTCAACCACCGAAACAACCCGCACCCCGTCTCCAGACGGAGTTCCTGCCCCCGGACATCTATGTATCATGGGGCCGAACCACTACCGGCTCCCCAGGCCGGACCAGCCGCCATCTTGGACACGGCACCACGAGGCCGCGCGGCCTCAGCTCGACCCTAACCCTGGGCCTGGCCAGGCCCCGACATCCCGGCACCACCATCCACCCAGGAGGTGAACGGACCACTTGGAAGGTCGATGGGAGAAAGAAGTGTCGATGGCTCTCCCCCGCCAGGTGCCGATCGCCCGCCAGCTCCCCCGGGCGCTGGCTCCACCCCCCTGCTGGGTGTCTGGACTCCCTCATCCCGGACCTCCCGACCTCCAAGTGCGAGGGTCCGGACATCAAAGGGCGCCAGACCTATAACTAGGGCAGCTCCAGAGCAGGAAGGCAGTTGTATCCTGGAGTCGAGAGACACCGAGAAGAACTCAGCCTTGACGGACTACCGGCGCTGCCGTAGCCCTGCCTTGTGAACTATCGTCCTGCCTGCTGGCGCTGCCGCGGCCTTCTGCATCCTCCATCCTCGTCGGGACCTGCTGGCGCTGCCGCGGACCGTTGTAACGACCACCTTCATCGGGACCTGCTGGCGCTGCCGCGGACCGTGTAACGACCACCTTCATCGGGACCTGCTGGCGCTGCCGCGGACCGTGTAACGACCACCTTCACCGGGACCTGCTGCCGCGGCCCGTCCAAGCTAGAACACCGAGCTCGAGGATTGTGAGCTATCCATCATACCATCTCAGCTACCAGATTGGTAACCAGACTGTCCCGCTACCCCCTTTCCCAAACCAAGAGACTAGAATCGAGGGGACCCCTGAGTCCAGACCTCCTTGTACCATTCCATCGTACCTTAAGAAATCGCTTATAAAGAACGTTAAATCCTATCCTTGTGTGGTGTATATCTGTGGGGGGGAAGTTACTCATCTGTACGATCGCTGGAGACGGCTCTCCCCGGAGACCTCTCCCCTTGTCCTCGGCCGACCCTCCCGGTCCGTCTAACAGCGAGAGAGAGAGCGCGAGAGAGAGAGCGCGAGAGAGAGAGCGCGAGAGAGAGAGCGCGAGAGAGAGAGCGCGAGAGAGAGAGCGCGAGAGAGAGAGCGCGAGAGAGAGAGCGCGAGAGAGAGAGCGCGAGAGAGAGAGCGCGAGAGAGAGAGCGCGAGAGAGAGAGCGCGAGAGAGAGAGCGCGAGAGAGAGAGCGCGAGAGAGCGCGAGAGAGAGAGCGCGAGAGAGAGAGCGCGAGAGAGAGAAGGAGCGCGAGAGAGAGAAGGAGCGCGAGAGAGAGAAGGAGCGCGAGAGAGAGAAGGAGCGCGAGAGAGAGAAGGAGCGCGAGAGAGCGCGAGAGCACAAGAGAGAGAGAGAGCGAGAGCACGAGAGAGAGAGCGAGAGCACGAGAGAGAGAGCGAGAGAGCACGAGAGAGAGCACGAGAGAGAGAGCGAGAGAGCGCGAGAGTGAGAGAGAGCGCGCGCGAGAGAGAGCGCGAGAGCGCGCGAGAGCACGAGAGAGAGCGCGAGAGAGAGAGCGTACGAGAGAGAGCGCGAGAGAGAGCGCGAGAGAGAGCGCGAGAGAGAGCGCATGAGAGAGAGCGTGAGAGAGCGTATGAGAGAGAGCGTATGAGAGAGAGCGCGAGAGAGAGCGTATGAGAGAGAGCGCGAGAGAGAGCGCGAGAGAGAGCGTACGAGAGAGAGCGCGAGAGAGAGCGTACGAGAGAGAGCGCGAGAGAGAGCGTGAGAGAGAGCGCGAGAGAGAGCGCGAGAGAGAGCGCGAGAGAGAGCGCGAGAGAGAGCGCGAGAGAGAGCGCGCAAGAGAGCGCACGAGAGAGAGAGAGCGCGAGAGAGAGAGCGCGCGCAAGAGAGCGCGCAAGAGAGCGCACGAGAGAGAGAGAGCGCGAGAGAGAGAGAGCGCGAGAGAGAGAGAGCGCGAGAGAGAGAGAGCGCGAGAGAGAGAGAGCGCGAGAGAGCGCGAGAGAGAGCGTGCGAGAGAGAGCGCGAGAGAGAGCGTGCGAGAGAGAGCGCGAGAGAGAGCGCGAGAGAGAGCGCGAGAGAGAGCGCGAGAGAGAGCGTACGAGAGAGAGCGCGAGAGAGAGCGCGAGAGAGAGCGCGAGAGAGAGCGCGAGAGAGAGCGCGAGAGAGAGCGCGAGAGAGAGCGCGAGAGAGAGCGCGAGAGAGAGCGCGAGAGAGAGCGCGAGAGAAAGCGCGAGAGAGAGCGCGAGAGAGAGAGCGCGAGAGAGAGAGCGCGAGAGAGAGAGCGCGAGAGAGAGAGCGCGAGAGAGAGAGCGCGAGAGAGAGAGCGCGCGAGAGAGAGAGAGAGCGCGCGAGAGAGAGAAAGAGCGCGCGAGAGAGAAAGAGCGCGCGAGAGAGAAAGAGCACGCGAGAGAGAAAGAGCACGCGAGAGAGAAAGAGCACGCGAGAGAGAAAGAGCACGCGAGAGAGAAAGAGCACGCGAGAGAGAAAGAGCACGCGAGAGAGAAAGAGCACGCGAGAGAGAAAGAGCACGCGAGAGAGAAAGAGCGCGAGAGAGAAAGAGCGCGAGAGAGAAAGAGCGCGAGAGAGAAAGAGCGCGAGAGAGAAAGAGCGCGAGAGAGAAAGAGCGCGAGAGAGAAAGAGCGCGAGAGAGAAAGAGCGCGAGAGAGAGCGCGAGAGAGAGAGCGCGAGAGAGAGAGAGAGAGAGAGAGAGGAGCGCGCGAGAGAGAGGAGCGCGCGAGAGAGAGGAGCGCGCGAGAGAGAGGAGCACGCGAGAGAGAGGAGCACGCGAGAAAGAGGAGCACGCGAGAAAGGGGAGCACGTGAGAAAGGGGAGCACGCGAGAAAGGGGAGCACGCGAGAAAGGGGAGCACGCGAGAGAGCAGGAGCGCGCGAGAGAGAAAGAGCGCGAGCGCATGAGAGCGCGAGCGAATGAGAGCGAGAGCGAGCGCATGAGAGCGAGCACATGAGAGCGAGAGCGAGCACATGAGAGCGAGAGCGAGCACATGAGAGCGAGAGCGAGCGCGTGCGCATGAGAGAGAGAGCGCGAGAGAGAGAGCGCGAGAGAGAGCGCGAGAGAGAGCGCGAGAGAGAAAGAGCGCGAGAGAGAAAGAGCGCGAGAGAGAAAGAGCGCGAGAGAGAAAGAGCGCGAGAGAGAGAAAGAGCGAGAGAAAGAGCGCGAGAGAGAGAAAGAGCGAGAGAAAGAGCGCGAGAGAGAAAGAGCGTGAGAGCGAGAGCGAGTGCGTATGAGAGCGAGAGTGTGTATGAGAGCGGGAGAGCGAGAGCGGGAGAGCGAGAGCGTGAGAGAGAGAGCGCGAGAGAGAGAGAGCGCGAGAGAGAGAGAGCGCGAGAGAGAGAGAGCGCGAGAGAGAGAGAGCGCGAGAGAGAGAGAGCGCGAGAGAGAGAGCGCGAGAGAGAGAGCGCGAGAGAGAGAGCGCGAGAGAGAGAGCGCGAGAGAGAGAGCGCGAGAGAGAGAGCGCGAGAGAGAGAGCGCGAGAGAGAGAGCGCGAGAGAGCGCACGTGAGAGAGCGCACGAGAGAAAGAGAGCAAGCACGCGAGTGCGCGAGAGCAAGCTCGCGAGTGCGTGAGAGCAAGCTCGCGAGTGCGGGTGCGGGCGTGAGAGCGAGCGAGAGAGAGCGAGCGAGCGAGAGCGAGCGAGCGAGAGAGCGCGAGAGAGAGCGCAAGAGAGCGCGCGAGAGAGCGCGAGAGAGAGCAAGCACGCGAGTGCGTGAGAGCAAGCGCGCGAGTGCGTGAGAGCAAGAGTGCACGCGCGTGACAGCAAGAGTGCACGCGCGTGACAGCAAGAGTGCACGCGCGTGACAGCAAGAGTGCACGCGCGTGACAGCAAGAGTGCACGCGCGTGACAGCAAGAGTGCACGCGCGTGACAGCAACAGAGCACGCGCGTGAGAGAGCGAGAGAGAAAGAGGATGAGAGAGTGCACGAGAGCGAGTGGAGAGCGCGTGTGAGAGTATGAGAGAGTGTGTGAGAGAGTGTGTGAGAGTGTGTGTAAGTGAGAGTGTGTGAGAGAGAGTGTGTGAGAGAGAGTGAGAGAGTGTGTGTGAGAGAGTGTGTGTGAGAGTGTGAGAGAGTGTGTGTGAGTGTGTGTGAGAGTGTGAGAGAGTGTGTGTGAGAGTGTGAGAGAGTGTGTGTGAGTGTGTGAGAGAGTGTGAGAGCAAGAGACAGTGTGAGAGCAAGAGAGTGTGAGAGCAAGAGAGAGTGCGAGAGCAAGAAGAGTGCGAGAGCAAGAGAGAGTGCGAGAGCAAGAGAGAGTGCGAGAGCAAGAGAGAGTGCGAGAGCAAGAGAGAGTGCGAGAGCAAGAGAGAGTGCGAGAGCAAGAGAGAGTGCGAGAGCAAGAGAGAGTGCGAGAGCAAGAGAGAGTGCGAGAGCAAGAGAGAGTGCGAGAGCAAGAGAGAGTGCGAGAGCAAGAGAGAGTGCGAGAGCAAGAGAGAGTGCGAGAGCAAGAGAGAGTGCGAGAGCAAGAGAGAGTGCGAGAGCAAGAGAGAGTGCGAGAGCAAGAGAGAGTGCGAGAGCAAGAGAGAGTGCGAGAGCAAGAGAGAGTGCGAGAGCAAGAGAGAGTGCGAGAGCAAGAGAGAGTGCGAGAGCAAGAGAGAGTGCGAGAGCAAGAGAGAGTGCGAGAGCAAGAGAGAGTGCGAGAGCAAGAGAGAGTGCGAGAGCAAGAGAGAGTGCGAGAGCAAGAGAGAGTGCGAGAGCAAGAGAGAGTGCGAGAGCAAGAGAGAGTGCGAGAGCAAGAGAGAGTGCGAGAGCAAGAGAGAGTGCGAGAGCAAGAGAGTGCGAGAGCAAGAGAGAGTGCGAGAGCAAGAGAGAGTGCGAGAGCAAGAGAGAGTGCGAGCAAGAGAGAGTGAGAGCAAGAGAGAGTGAGAGCAAGAGAGAGTGAGAGCAAGAGAGAGTGAGAGCAAGAGAGAGTGAGAGCAAGAGAGAGTGAGAGCAAGAGAGAGTGTGAGAGCAAGAGAGAGTGTGAGAGCAAGAGAGAGTGTGAGAGCAAGAGAGAGTGTGAGAGCAAGAGAGAGTGTGAGAGCAAGAGAGAGTGTGAGAGCAAGAGAGAGTGTGAGAGCAAGAGAGAGTGTGAGAGCAAGAGAGAGTGTGAGAGCAAGAGAGAGTGTGAGAGCAAGAGAGAGTGTGAGAGCAAGAGAGTGTGAGAGCAAGAGTGTGTGAGAGCAAGAGTGTGTGAGAGCAAGAGTGTGTGAGTGAGTGTGTGAGCAAGAGAGAGTGTGAGCAAGAGAGAGTGTGAGCAAGAGAGAGTGTGAGCAAGAGAGAGTGTGAGCAAGAGAGAGTGTGAGCAAGAGAGTGTGAAAGCGAGACAGTGTGAAAGCGAGACAGTGTGAAAGCGAGACAGTGTGAAAGCGAGACAGTGTGAAAGCGAGACAGTGTGAAAGCGAGACAGTGTGAGAGAGTGTGAGAGCGAGAGAGTTTGAGAGCGAGAGAGTGAGAGCGAGAGAGAGAGAATGTGAGAGCGAGAGAGTGCGAGAGCGAGAGTGTGAAAGCAAGAGAGAGTGAGTGAGAGTGCGAGAGCTTGACTTTATAAAACTCCCCTTCACACTTCAAATTTCTGCCAAGGAAACTTGGTCAGCTAATGATTCAATTGGGATTTCTCGGATTGCTTAAAGATAGAGAGGTTATAGCCCAGATAGATCTGCTTATGCGAATATCTTTCTGAATTTAATTTTAGCATATAGGGAAGCATCAACAGGATAAGTGGAGAAAAAAAAGTCGTCGACAAAGTTTTGATCTAGTTCTTATTCATTGTCAATGAATTTCTAAAGAACTTTTTCTTTTGCAGATTTACACAGTCTTTCCTGAGAAAGTCTGTTAGAAGAGTAAAAACAGGGTCCAGAAATTAAGAAAATTGTGGCTCCTTGCAGTTGAGATTCTACTTTCTTTCCAAAACTAAAACGTGGAATACATTACTAGACATAGACCATAAAAATGTGTACAGAACCACTAAATTAAGCAATTAGTAAGGCTTTATACATATTAACTAGCCATAGACTAAAAATTCTTTCTTTCTGAAAAAATTCACGACTTCACCAGTCCTGTGGAAGACCTATGCGCTCTTCCCTACCACATCCTCTTATACGCTAACCACAATGATGTTGCTTTCTATGTGCTTTCATCAAATAGTTTATTTTTGTACTGTGCTCTGCCACCTGGGATATCAACCTAGCGACCAGAACCAAAAAAACAGATCAGATACTTTGACTTTCGCTGGAACTTCATAACTACTTTTATGATCCCCAGAGAGACCATCTTCACAGCTAAGGATTTCCTGTCCCACACTAGCTTCGTTCAGATTCCTTGTTTGCTATCCCGCCCCTTTCATTACATTCAAGGTGTACAGCTACATTTGTTAATGCAGGTTTGCTTCTGAAAGTTTGTTTGTCACACTTTGACTTCTGTCATAGCCAGTTTGACGCTCTGCCCAAATATTCTGTCTTTTCCCTTATTTGCTTCAGGTGTTGTTTTCTGAATGAAGAGGGTCCACTCAACGATCCTAGACACTCCAACACTTAGGTTAAGCAGTTTAGACCGGAGGAGACAGTTCAAAATTGTTTGAGACATTTCCTCAAAGATTTGGGTTGCAGATCACTCACATTTGTTCCCGCTATTTCTTTCTTTTACATATAATTCTGGATTCCCAGAATGCATGAAGTAAGGCTCTAAAGCTGAGGTATGAACAAATAATCTAAGAGTTCCAAATATAGTGCAGAAAGACTTGAAGAGCCCACATGAATCTAAACTCCAGGTGCCAGAACCATCTCTATTAAAGTCGAAGGGCTAACCTCACTCCCTTCACAGGCTCACACCTTTTTTTTGGAAGCCTGACCGCCCCTCTGGCTTTCTCAACACTGTAGGGTTGATCAGCACTGTACTTCAACCACCTACTTTTCTGAGCCTACACTCCTTTTCCAGCCAGGCTCTTCTCAATCTGAATGCTGCTCAATCAGTGCTGCAACACACTGCATTAGCGATAACTCGACTATGCAGCAATTCTCCTCTTTATAGCTAGCCGGTCTTTGTTGTCCTCTGTGACAGAGTCTATACTGGAATGTTACGATTCAGATAAATGGGATCTGCAGCACCTATCTTAGTAGGTATTCAACTCCACATACTAAAACATATCGATTTCAGAAATTCTGCCAAAAACAACCACTTGTGGACCATGAATAAGTTTCCAATTTACCTACGATGCACATTTTAAAGGATCATTCTTAGGGCATGTAGAGGTGCCGCAAATGAAGGTAAAACATCTATTCATCACAAAGAATAGGTATTTCTGCAACACTGATATTAATAACCATTGTGGATGGGCCAGCAGGAACTGGGAAGTATCAATAAGCTTTAATTCACATTTAAAATATATTAGTAAAGTCTACTGACTGACTAGTAAATTCTATAAACAGGCCAAGGATGGTGCAGAAGGAGCTGTGACTGTCAGCATTCAACAACAACCATGCTCTGCAAAAAAACAGTCTCTTCAGTTCTGTTTTCTTCTCGTTATGAAAAAGTACACTGGATTTATTCTCTAATCCAACAACTATTTTTCTATAGCAGATTCTACCGTGTAGTATTCCCCCAGCTCTCACTGCGGCTTCTGATAAATGTGTGGTGGATGATAAAAGGACCATGGGCATTCTAAAGGTGTATCTTGACAGTCAGATCACCACATTGTTATTGAGTGTAGGCATTTTAGGCCCTTGTCATACAAGATTGATGAGAAAGAAGGAGGTATGCAATTTCCTAAAAATTGTTGAACAGTTCATGTAGCACTCCTGAACCACAGGGCGTATTTAGACACTTTACATAAACAGATGATTTCAATTCAGAGCTTATTTGAGTTAGATAAGTAAACCAGAGTAATTAATCAGGTAGGGTGTCTAAATGATATAGGAAGAGATACACTGGCTTAAAAGGAGGTGTAAAAGGTGGGCTTTTGGGTGTTTCTTACAGAGAGAAGAGTAGGTGCTCTTTTTAAGTCAATAAGTGAAGAATTCAAAGCGCTTGTTGCTGCACATGACAAAGAATGAATTTTGCCAAATGAGGTTTTGATCTTGCTACCTTGAGCAGTTGGGGGGTTTCAACTTGGCGGTTTACCAGGGCCTTTAGAGGTTGGCAGCCAAGATTGGCTTTTATTGGTTGCCTAATATAGTAGAAATGAGGAGAATAAGGGTGATTTAGTCTAATGCAACGATTCTTAACATCGGGTCACCGGACACCCGAGAGTGCATAGAAAGTCCTGGGGGGATGGGGGTTTGCGGGGATCTGCGACTATTTAGAAAATTTACTGTTAGATTGCTAAAGTATATACCCACTGAAAAGTAAAATTGAATATTTAAAAAACTCTCAGTAAATGTGAAGGAATTTAACATTGAAGGCTCAAGCTTACGTTGGTATCCTTCACTTTATCATGGAAACAGTGCAAGTAGGCAGAATCTAGTATAGACAATTGTTATTACTTGAAGCACTGGTATGCCTTGAGCAAGGTTTTTTTTATTATAAGAGTTTAGAGTTTAAAACGTTACGTTCTTACTGTACATTTCACCAAACTATAACGTTACTTTACCCTTTGTTTTTTATATCGCCCACTGCTGTTTTCTGGTGATAAAAGGAGATCAGATGTTTGATCATTGTTACATCACAAAAAAGAGGTTGGCAGGTTGACTGATGAATGCAAGCAGTAAGCATTAGCACAAACTATATTGTACAGGCCAAGGAATTTACTATATGGGTTAGAGGAAACATCCTTTACCCCGCATGCGTTACTCTGCATGCCATTTACCCCACATTTTTTACACCGCAAAATCTTTTACAAAGCAGGGCTTTACACAGCAAACTATTACAACACATTCCCCAAAATAACGCCCTGGTGGAGTTCGAATAGTAAATTGTGTTGTAATGGGGAATGCGTTGTAATGGGTTGCGTTGTAAAAGATTTTGCGGTGTAAAAAATGTGGGGTAATGGCACACGGAGTAAAAGAGTGCGGGGTCAAGTGTCCTATTCATGGGTGAGTGACTGAGATGTCTTCTGTTTGTAGAGAGCCTAGAAGGGAAGGATCACATTTGTTTGTGTGCCTTAAAGCAATAAGTGGAAATTCAACTTCTTGGTTGTTCAGTATTAGAACATTTTTCAACATTCATGCATTGAGGGTCGCAAAGCTTTTAACCGGCGCTTGATAATAGTTTTTCAGGTTAATGCATGTCTCTTCTCACTGCATTCTAGAATGGCCACACACCCTCTCATCAGCCTAGAATGATGAGTATGACACAACTCACTGGCCCTTCAGCAGCCCTCTAATGCCACTGAAGGCACTCCATCCTTCAATTTGTTGCAGCAGGTTAGGAAATGCCCGCAAAACTGAAATATATTGGACCTCCAACAGAAGAACAGTGTACATGTCTTGTATGCAGTACTGTATGGATTGTGATGCAATGGCAGACCTTCAAAGAAGGTGAGCGGTGTCAAACTGCACAGTGTATGCACATTTATTTAACCTTTTCTCCTACCTCTCCTTTTATGGGGCACTGCTCGCTTATTTCGTGAATGATGAAGATCCCATTACTGAGAGGGTAGAAGTTGACTAAAATAGGGGTACTGTATTCATATTCTTAACTCCCCCACCTGATCAGCATTTATGGTGAAGAAAAAGGACAGTATGGGACTTCAAGAAGAAATGTTTGATGGGCGGGTGAAACCCCCTGTGGTTTGGGGGTGGAGTACTCTCTTACATAGACATTGTCATGTTTTCCAAGACAGTGCCCAACAGGACAAATCCAAACAATTACAAAAATATTTAACAAGCCGTTCCCAGATTCTACAAGACATGCACTAGTATTCCAAGTGGTAAAGATATCAATGTTGAAAAATGAATGCTACAGGTGAGTAATGTTTAATTCTTTGCAGTAATGTTTGAGAGGACTGCAGCCCACTCTTTTACATGGAGTTCATATATTTTTCCATTTACTGCTCCAAAAACCGCCACAAATGTAATATACATTACCTGGATTAAATTATTTATTCAGTATTTTTTTAAACTGCTGTTTTTTATTTCTAGTAATGCAAAGCAATTCTACCATGCCTAAAGCATCAACAATAAATGTAAACACTGTTTACCTGCATGAGATCAGCATTTTCAAAAAATCGTCCCAAGGGCATGGGCTGGTTGCTGTCCTCATCCATGAATACACTGTTATCAATTTGGATTGGTGTCTTCAGAGCGGCTGAGGCTCCTCCCATGGTCTCATTCTGAAACGCATGACCATCACCACTGTCTTCTCTTGCAGTTAGGCTAGCATCAGATTGACAAGACTCATCGCTGCCCGCCAAAGGCTGACGGTCGCTCAGCTTGGGAATGCTGCTAGCGCCCAAAGGGCCAGGGTTTTCTTTGGAGATTGCTCCCTCTGAACCATGAGTGGGAATCCTTCTCCCTCTACTTTGCGAAATCATGCCATTGTCAGGTGTTTCATGCAGACGTTGTAGGTCATTTCTGGTTTTTGTTGGTCGTTTTTGGGAGGTAGCAGCTTTACTTTTGGATATTAGCCCTTGTATTTCTAACGTCACAGCACTATTTCTTCCAGATTTGGTCGGTTTTGAAGGCCGCTTTTCCATTTTGCGTGATGAAGCCTGGTGTGGGGAATATAAACATCCATAGTTCATACACAGAGAGTAGCCCCATGTAGGACAATTGATATAGTTAATGGTCTGTAGATTTTAAATATTTAAACCGAGGCGCGCTTTTAATGGCCAACAAGCATATTAGAGTGCATGGTCCCACAAAACTCAGCTTCCAATTACAGGGGACCAACAGACAGTCAACAGTTTCACATTGCTTTAACTAACAACTTTGCTATCACAAAACATGCACTGCCTCCCCCCCCCCCCAGAAATAAAAGTAAAACCTTACAAGCTTTAATTTCATCTAATCGTTTGTGATAACAAGTACTGAAGAGCAGAAAATAGACTTCACAGTATAGCAAGTTCAGCAGTTGAACGCTGCACACAAATCCTCAGAACACCCCCTACACTATCAGCCTTGAAAACCCTTTTTTTTCCCCAAAGTTAACGCAAAGAAAATAATAGATACTTGCTGATAATTATCTGGGCTGAAGCAAAAAATGGTACATTATAGGCTACAGTTTATAAAGATGGACCTCCTTTGTCTCTGTGCCAACTAGATTCCAAGATCAAAAGAGACAGTGCACAATATCATCAGAAACGAAAAAAGTAAAAGCATCTCAAACGTTAATTTGTAGATAACAAACAGGCCCCCCAGTGCTCCATCCGAACCACTTCAGAAGTACTCTTAATTTTTTGTACAATTTGTACCTTACCATCGAGCCAAGTACAGTCAAGCGCTAAAACAGTGAATGGAAAATTGTTAAATTGTTAAGTAACAAACGCTATACAATGGAAAATAATTTTCACACAACTGCGCAAGCAAATAAAATATCATTATGCAGAATCCTCCAGGTACAAGCCATGACTGGCGCAACTCAAAACTCCCCTCACCAGCGCCACCACCTCTTCTCCCCTCAGCCCCTAGACTAAGCAGGTTGAGAGATGACCATCAGTTTGGCGCCCATAGGATCAAGACCTGATTTTACTTGTGAAGCCGGGGAAGAGATAAACTTCTTAAAATAAATGTGCTTCTAGATTCAGACTAGCTAGCTTTCCATTTATGATCCAAAACTATGCAACTCCATAGGATATGGGGCCAGATGCACAAAGCATTTTTGAGGTCCCAAATGGGCAGATTCGCAGAATTGGACAGTTTATAACAGTAATAAAAATGCTATTTTAAATGTACATAAGGCAAATTGTGATTTGGTAAGTTGTTAACGGAATCGCAATTTGCATCTGTGATTCAGTATTTGGAAGGGGTAGGAATACCCTGACGCCGCCTTACACCTGGTGGTTGGGTACCCACAGATACTCCGCCAGGGGCCAAAAACATTTTTTTGCCCTAAAAACGTAGTGGATCCGTGGCCAAACCCCCCCCCCCAAAAAAAAATCAGTGGTCTCCAGCGCTTCTTTTTCTAATGTCACCTCAGTGGGCCAGGTCCTGGCGGTGGGAGAGGGGAATGGCAGGGGGTGGGTGGGAGGAAGAGAGCCATTTCAAAGCTCCCACTGGGAGCAGACTTTTCATCAGTTTCCCTGGCCGATGAGAAGCAGGCAGGGCAACAGATGAAAACATTTGCACCCGCCAGTTATAGTTACCTTATGGAACGAGTTATAGTTTCTTCAGATAAGTATAATTAGAACTGCTGAATTTCTATGGTTTGTGCCTGTGAAGTCTGAAACTAACTAAAACGTCCCTGTAACCTTTGGTTTTTTTGTGTGAATTTCTAAGGTATATTTTTATTATATTTCCCAACTCTGCACGCTGAGATTTATAAAAGAAATATAAATTATGGCCCGCTCTTCTGGCTTCGGTGTACCATGTAGCATCACAAGGGGGCAGAAAATATCTGTAACCGCATTGTCCAATATCTTTTTTGAAGATGTAACCGTACAACCTGTGAGGAAGAAGCAAAAGCGGTCTACAATGTAGGGACCAGCATACCTCAGTATAGCGATAGGTTTTTCTGAGGACCTTGACAGAGGTTAGAAAGTCCGACAGCCTTTGGGAGTGGTATGGTAATAAGACACCAGAATCTGCTGTTGGTTAAACAATTTTTACAAAGCTGTTTAAGTAACTTCCTTTAATCTTTTCACCCCTACATTTCATAAACGGTTGTATAAATGTATCTTTTCCTATAGTTTTAAAATGGAACCGCTGTTATTAAATGTGACTGATGTATGCTACAGAAGTGGGGCCATTATAATCAACTGTGATCGACTGAAAGGGAGCAGATACAATCAGTAACAAAGTATATAGTTAACACATCCAATATCCCCTCCCCTTCAGACAAGCAAATGTTTTTATTCAAGTTCTTGGAATTATTTCACTGTCTTTTTCCTAGAAATACCACCACCAAAGTACCTTGATGCCTGTGAGAAAAGCAGGCACTGAAAAACTGAAAACAGCTGAAACACGATTAAGAAATAATGGCAGCTAACTATACACAGCAGCATAAAAAGACAATGACAGAAATGTCTCACCAGGCAAGCGGTCTTTGTGGACCTGCAGATCTCAGCTTCCTCATCGGCGAAAGAGTCATCCGATGTGCACTTTCTACTTTTTGGACGTGCAGAAGACCGCACTCCATCTGTGAACTAAAAATAACCAAATGCTGCCATCACTTTTCAGGTCAAACCTCTATTCAACATAGTTACCCACAACAATTAACCACATTATTACGCCTCGAACAGTGTTTGCTAGCTATCAACAGATTGATTGTAACAGATACACAACAAAAAAACACTCATTCCAGATTGCCAGTGTGTACACAAACAGCCTATGTTTGAGGCAAAAACAGTCTATCATTTTTTACTCATTGTAAGGTGTTTCCAGCATTTGTTTCTTTTAATAAAATATGTATTATACTTCGCAAACATTTATAGAGTGTGTTATATATTTAAAACGAGTTCAGCAATCAGTTGTTCCATCTTTGATTAGGTGCAAACATCTTTATGTAGTACCGACTGGAGCAGGCGCCATTTGCTCAGTTCCTTTTTAAGCGAAACCAAATCTTAAGTCCAGATTCTGACGTGCTGAGTCTATGAATTGGCCCTTCCCAGTAGGAACTTGTAGAATCCATGGAAATAATCTGATAACCTATGATGCCTCATGAAAGGCCTACAGAGGCCTTTTCTTAATCACTCCCGTTTTTTTCACTATAGTGTTCCCAGATATCCTATACTTTACACCCTGTACACAAAACCCTTCCTTCCACGCCCCTTCACAAAGCTGGTTCCACTTAACAGCAACAAGGAGCAAACTGTATGATTTTTATTTTATTCTATTTCGCGGTCACAAAAGACCTTTGGCTGAAAGTGTTAATAAAATTAAAAAAACATACACTAATCTGAAGTAAGGAACCACATTAATCAAAACGTTCTTGTTTGGTACAAAGCTGCAATTCTAGGGCCCCATTTGAGCAAAGATGCACATACATTTTCTCTATGTGCAGAGTAGCAGGTACCAGGATTTCCTCAGTTGTTGGACTCATTTAACCTACTAAGAGTGCAAGGCGGACAATAAGAGTATTTTGCTGAACATTAGCCAGCAGAGTCCCCACTTGAAATATTTTCCTCAAATTACTTAGATATAATCTCTTGAGGAATGGTGGGAGCATTCAAAGTTTATTAGATTACCTTCCTGTTGATACAGGTAGTGATGATTACTAGACACATTAGGTCACTCTAAAACATGTAAGCTCCTTAAGCTTTAGAATTAGTGTTATTTCCTAGACTGTGAACACTAATCGGTTTTAGAGCAGCAGGCTCCAATAAGGCCATACATTCTTATTTCCAGAAAGAGTCAGTGACAAAATGTATGGTTCCATTTCGATTCTCAAGACAGCAAATCTGGATACTATCGCCATGTCCCAGTGAGGGTGGGAGGAAGATCTTCTATTGATGACGTGTGAAGATAGAGGGCGGTGTTACTAAATTTGCACCGGAGTAAATAAACTTGGAAAACGGTAAGAGTAGATTGGTATCTCTGTGCCAATAAAAATGGCTGGTTGGCTGAATGTAGGTGAAACGTTGATGCAGCATACTAAATGCATTACAGTCCAACTAAGGCTTTAGCCGAAAGCCACAGACCAAGTTACAAAAATCGAACTGGAGTGGATAACAGCATTGATCACCACTATGTGTGGTTAAAGATATAATAATTAGAATGGGAAGTACGCTTTAGGAAACTGCAACATGAAAAGAAGTAGGAATTCCACACTCCAACAATCTGGGGTGATGGAGATAGGATTACGTCAATCAGGCCCTACATAATTAATAGCAAAAAACATTCCAAAATAGACCCACATATCCCCCACCATTCCACCAGACAATATGTTATCAGTTGTGACACCTACCATGGTTCAGGTATTGACCTAGGGTATTTCGAGAGGTCCTTTTCCAGGCTGGTTTTCTCTATACCCCAGATCCAGTGATGACGCCCCCACCCCCGATACCCCTGCGCAATCTTCCCAAATTATTTCAAGTAAACAATTGGAGGACATTACATCAAACGGATGCAAAGCATATTTTTGAGAATTTCGTTTCTGAACATAAAAAAATATGTAAGCCCTTTTCCATTGTTAGAAGCAACCAGTATCTGTGGAAACACAAGGCAATTCAACATCAGGAGTTTGTCTCCTTTCAGTGGAGCTTTAATAACTTAACTGCAGTTCAAATTTGCAGGAGCAGCGCCCAGTCTACCTTACTCTTTCTCTAAACAGGGACACCCTACTTCCCAGCAAGGTAACACCTGGATTCTCTGGTTTTGGAAAGCCTGCAATTCTCTTGACATGATCCAAAACCTTTCTCCAAAATGTCTGAATCTGTGCACAATCCCAACAAATGTGCATGATGTTCCCACTCATTGTTGCACCTTCAACATTTGTCTGTGACCCCTAGGGAAAACGGTCTATGTACGGGTTATTTGGTTCTAGGCTACTGAAACATAACTTTGTAAGCAGATTACCTGTAGGGGATACTTTTATGTGTTTGTAGTATTAAGGGTCAGGCTGGAATAAAAAATAAGCCTGGGCACCAAAATAAAAGTGGTCCCCATTATTGAATTACATAGGTAAAAGAAAATGCCCCATGTTTGCAAATTGGGGTAGTTATGACCTTCTAAAGACTCGCTGTAGAAAGTAAGGAAGACTGCATGGAATTCAGCCTACTGCAGGCAAGGTTTGTTTTAATTTTGGGGAAATCAACATTACAAACCAGCCCAGCAGCACATAATATAGGCCCACAAACAGCCTAAAAGAAACGGACCACAACTGAATTGTGAGACAAGCCTATATGGGCACTGCTTGATTGCCCGATAGGCCAGTCAGACCCTGGTAGTGCTTATTGCCCATACATCTAATCATCCTTCGTGCCCGGCAGATACTTAGATGCAGCTTTTAATTTTCTCATCAAACAATCTAACAGGCCCAGTGGCCACCTCCTGTTTGTCAGCATTTGCGCCAAATAGCTAAGTGTTGGTACTGCAATCGGTCATTCTATTATTTTGAAGTCAAATTTAAATTCCTCAAATGACTAATCCCTCCATCCAGAAATGGGTCTGACTAGTGCAGTCCCCTTTCTTCCAATTTTTAAAAGTTTCTCATTTCAGAGCAGGGGTGAATGACAGACTGAAGCCCTCCCCTCATCTTAGATACCCCATCCCAAATCCCCAGCTCTTTCTTACTAATATTGCTAGGTATGTGTTCTTCAGCCTATGCCACTTCTCAACCCATGTCAAATCCCACTGTTCTTCCAACTACGCTAGATGCAATAAGAGACAATTTTTCTTCATTACCCAGTTGGCGTTCTACCACAACTTGTTGGTGTGCCATTTGACAATAACTAAAAAATGGGTATTCCAAGTCTCCGCTTTTTCTTGGTGCCACTGGCACTCATGGTTAATTTTCACCGGCCCTTATAAACTTTAGGATTTTTCTTCCTGTATTTCACTTATCTCCAAACGAGGGAAGGGAACATGGAGAGTGGGGATAAAAAAAGAGCAAGGAAGGAAGGATGGATGGATGGATCTGCATTTTAAGGACATGGATACGACTTAATCATGGAATATTCGTAGAGAGCCATATTCTGGAGTATCCGTTTTTCTTTTTTTAATAAAAGCAACCAATTAACTGTACACTATCACACGCCTTCCCATAAGAAGCGCCTAGGAATTTGAATTTTTTACACATTGTAGGTTGATTTGAAGTTCACTGTAAGATAATATAGATGGCAGTAAGTGGATATCGAGGTACTTAGGGCCTCTGACTTTTGTGCATTTATACAGATTCCTAACATACTTTCAAATTGCTCAAAAGTGGGGGAGCAACTCATTTTGATTTGAGGATAAGCTCTTGTCGTCAATCGTTCCACCGCAAGAGGAAACAGCAGGAGGGAAAAAGAGCAACCCCGTCTCATTCTTCACGCTAGCAGAAATCTATCCACGTCTTCACCTTTGGCTTGGACTCTGGCTCTTAAGGCTATGTAGCTTACCACAACCAGAAGTGTAACACAGGCCCCCGTAGCCCCTGCCATGCGGGAAGCCCTCAAGCTCCGGGGGGGGGCCCTCAGCACATTACTCTGGCTGGAGAGGTCATGATTGAGCCCGGAGGGGGCCCCTCTATGTGCCTTGCAAGAGAGCCCCTTCAAGTTTCGTTACGCCAATGACCACAACATAGTTTAACATTGTAGGCCTTCAAAATACCTTTCAGGTATGTCTGGGAAAATGGCATGCCAGTGGGAAAGTTTGTGTCCAATTCAATAAAAAATGTCTTCCTGGAAAGGACAGTGTGCTTCCCCATCATGCGTTAGTAATATATTTATTAAGAGTGAGAGTTTTTAAATATGAACTGAGAAACATCCATGCCTGCACCCTGATGACAATGCTATTAGTGAACTAAGATGCAAGTCATGGGGTCATGTGTAACTTATATGGGGGCTAGATTTTTATTACACATCAAGCAAAAGTTTAGTCTATTAAATCAAACAAAATACTTTTTTTGTACAGCAGACTTGCTGAATTCACATATTTGAACGTGTTTTTGTATGTGATACTGAAGAAAAAAGCAGACCTGATATAAAACACATGCCTAGGATCACACAATTTGACAAAAGTTTATAGATCAAGTGCATTACAGTTAGCCTGAGTAGATTATTCAAGTCACTAGACCTCCAGGTCTGGTAATATTTTTCTAATTTTTTAAGGTCTGTATGTAGCGTACAAACGATGACGTTTGGGTTTCAGCAAATATCTGATTTGTTTTGATCCTATAAAAATCTTTGTTTCATCACACATCAGAATTAGAAAATAATCTAATTCCCAACTCCTATTTATTTTTTATATGGTACAGTTCATTTACAATCTATTTAAATGTGTTAGAAAAAAACTGACATCTACAGTCTTTCACTTCACACTACGTGTACACCAACAGGTTTGTCAAACAATTCACTTAAAACTTTTAAATCTTCTAACTTTGCAGACCGAGAAAGAAAATTTGACCTCTGAATGCGCAGCAAGTGTTAAGAGATACAAGATTTAAAGGCATGGTTATTGCTAATTCACTTTCTGATCTTTGCCAGCTCAAGCTCTCTTGCCAGAAAGGGCCAGTAGGCCCTAAAAATAGCTCGTCCTTATAAAACCTGATTAGCCATAGCGATTGGGCGAGTAGATTTTTCAAGGCCTTTTTAGTCTCTAATAGGCCTCCCTCTCTAGCATATCTTGAAGCTATAGCTCTCGTGATCCCACTTACTACTGCTTTGATGTGTCCCATGGAGTGTCGAAGGGATCTACTGCTTTGTTGGTTGTAACAAGATTCTTCTATTTCCTTAGCCATTTTATCCAGCAAGTCCCTAAATATTCCCATGTACATCTACAACGATACCTGCCCTCCCTTGTAGTTACCCCCATATCAGCTTTCCTTCAATGACCGAATGATCTGAAATTGATACCTCAACTATTCAGCCATCTTAGTGTTTGCCCGTGTCACGAAAATGTAATCTGTCTGCGAAAACATGGAATGCAAATAAAATGTGTAGTCGCCTGAGTGAAGGGCCCAATAAAGGCAAGCAAACTATGCAATTACAAAATTCGACTAGTTCTTCATCGCTAGGGTGAAGATGGTTGTACAATCACTTGCTGCAGAAAAACTATAACATGATGGCATACTCGTACCAGTGGAAGCTCCTTTCCATAATCAAATGGTTACTGACAAAGTGTAGCACTCGAAGTGTTTGATGGGATAGCTGCTTTGCCATTTTCCAATAATGCATGGTACTCTAATAATACAACACACTTCCGCCTTCACTCTTGTCCCTTTAGCTGTAGAATTAAAGAAGGTTCTTGGCACATACTGAATGCTAAATAGATACAGGTAATGGTAACAGCAGGTTTGCGATGTCATACCTCCGGGGTGACATTACATTAGGATCATAGTAGAAACTAATGTTGCCGAGATTGTAGTAAATAATTATGAACCATTACTAAATAATTGTGGTCTTAATTATCAAAACAGGGATCCTACCGAAATGTTAGTCTATGTCTAAATATATATATATATATACACACACAATTCTTTAAAAGGCTCTATTCTGGTATATATAACTTTACATGAAAGGAAGCCCAGCTGTGCACTTGAGTATATTGAACTTCCACTGACAATAGAGGGTATGGGCAAACTCAACTTTAGCCTCAACTACTGGGCAATTACATTATTGAAGAGTCACTCAGCATGAGTGATATGGCAATAAATACTCTAAAAATGGCCACCATTGCTGACATGCGACACATAACTATTATAGTAAATTTGAATTCTAAAAAACTGAAATCATGCATCAGATTTGGCGGGACTCAAGGTGACATTTACACATGACAGATGACATACGAAAGAATGTATTTCAGTTGTATAACATTACTACCAGATATCTTTCACAGGCGCCCTAACAAGTCTAACCAGCATATTATAATAACATATGTTCCACATATCTATAATGGCTTGCCATTTCAAAACTTTTCAGGCCAACCTTAGAAAGAGATCCGTCTATCTACTAAGGAATTGATCATTTGCAAAAAGTTATAAGAGGTGTGCCCTGATAAAACTCAATAGTAATAAAACTTTCGATATGTACATAAGCCTAGTATAACCTTCAATATATTTTAAATCTTTATTTATCACTTTTTGGTGTAACAATTCACTTCACATGAAGCATTCAAAAAACATCACCAACGAAACGTAATTTGGTCCTATTGCATTAATTTCATCTCTACCTGCCAAAGAAGAAAAGGAAAGAAATAATTCAGGGAAAATTACACAATTTTCATATTGGCATAAACGGCAGTTCCAGCATAATTTCCTCTTATATATTGACCACACATACAGACTGCCTCTACGCTCGTTTGATTTATGCTTTGTCCATCTAGAGTGATCAGTCTACACTCATATTCACCGTTACGCCAGGTAGCTGACACCATCTTGTATTTTCATGGTGGTCTATTCTCCTCTGCTTCCACTAAAGACTTCATTATGTCTGCCAAAGCAGTCAGATCTTTACCAACCCTCTCGTCCCTCCTGACTGCTTCATCTTTATTTCTTCAACCAGAATCCATTCTAACACATCCCTCTTCCACGCTTCCTCCGTTGGGCCCCCAAAGTGGTGCCACTGGATCACGATGGGTCACTTCTTCTGCACTTACCTTTCAAGTCTCACTTTTAAATCAATGAAACATTCTTGTAGCCTTGAAGTACAAAAAAGCTAAAGATATTTAGCATTCATTAAACTTTGTTAAAACTCTCGACCATACATAATACATAATGCAAAATTATAAAACAATACCCCATATATATATGATGCCAAATAAGTTAGGTGCCTTCCACCATTGGCCAAATGCTGTATGGCTCTGTGGGTCCCATTGCAACGAAGTGGGTTACAACCTGCATAAAAACCTATTTTTTTTTTGCTTATGGATTTCCAGTTTTTGAAACCCTGCTACAAGTATCTTTAATAAATACTTACATTTACTGTAGACTCCATGTTAAAATGGTACTTAACTGCAGCATACAGTGCCCTCCTTTTAATATAGAGGTCCACTGCTGTTTAGCTGCAGTACGAGACACCGCACAGATTACACGTTTGCATATGGGTGTTCACACATGTGCAGGTTGCTGTGTGACTAAGATTGATGTCACAACCAGGTTCAGAGGGCCACGGGACAAGCAGAAATTACTGGGCCCAACCATGGTGGTTGAGACCTTTTGCTCTTGCTGTCCCGGGACCAGGCTTGCTATGAGCAACTGGGCAAAGTACCCCTTCAACACTTCACTCTCAGTGGTAGCACGAGTCGAGCAGTCCAAGGCTTCTCAGGGAGGAGGTAGGTGTAAGAAATGCACAGACTCAACTCAAAATACATCCAGCAACCCCAATAAATGTGCCCAGTCAATTTCTTGTTTTTTGTATAAAAAAGAGCATTTATCCACTAATAGAAAGTACAATAAAACACAATGCAAAGAAATATGTTTTTTTTGCTAAGTGTTCAAGTCTCAAAAGTTCTATGGGGGCTCTTTAGTAAGATCGGACTCCCTGCGCTGGAGTGCATTAATTCAGAGCAAGTTCCCCAGAGCCCAGCAGCCCATTGGTCAGTCTTACCCGCTCCAGCGGAGTGGCAGTTCAGAGTCCCAGGGTGCCCCTCGGCAACCCGGTTTAGTCCAGAAGGCAGGGAGCTTTTGTTGCTGCTGCAGCTGTCCTTGGCTCTCCTTCAATGCGTTAAGTCTCTCATGGTCCAGGACAGGTCTCCGATGCTCCTGGACAAGGGAGTTGAAGTCGTTGCTCTCACTCTTAACAGGTCACAGCCCACTATGTGGTCTCAGCTGCACACGAGTTCAGGGAGTCAACTTTTATCTCTTTCATGGCCATTTCCTCCTGATATGCAAGTAGGGTATCAGCAGCACATACAGAGCAATGACCCTATCTCTTCCCTGCAGCCCCCACCTGGAACACTGGACTCGCAGGCTGCACAACCAAGGTGGCAGCCCCCTTCAGGTCACAGCGCTATATCAGGCAACAGCCCTCCGTCTCCGAATGCAGCGCTAAGGTTGGTAACCTGAATTTTTCACTGCTGCCCCCAACTGGCAAGTGTGTTGTGGACTTTAGCACATAGGCCGACAGTCCAATCGTTGTGGCAGTACAGACGGACCAGAATCTCACTCTCGGCTCCCAGTATCCATGCAATGGATCCACATTGGTCTTCACACCCTCCAAGCGAATTCCATTTCCTCACAGGGCCAAATGGTCTTGGGTTAGGCAGAAACTGGTACTATAGGCTCCAAAAAAAAGTGTTCTTGGCCCTTCTGTGTGATGTCACCTCACCAAGCAAGGGAGACTGGAAGACCCCTAGTCACCAGCACTGGTCACAACAAGCAGAACTTGTGCTGAGCTTCTCCAAGATGATGTACAGCTTCAGTTTGACGATTTGGGAGTCTCAAACTCCCATTTTTATAATTCAGTTACAGACATACTTGTGATTTGGTGTCTCTGAAGTTTGTGTTTTACTGGTTGCTCATTTTGAAAAGCCCACTCCTTTGGTGTGCTCTTCCTCCAGAGAGCAGTCTATCACAGCAGGACAGTCTCCAATTTTGATAGTCCCATATATAGGCCAAGAGAGTGACTAGAGGTTCACATCCAGATTTCAGCCTTAGTAATATGTGCTTCAAAAGTTAATCGAAGGGCCCCAGCCCTACTCTTTATGATTCTCTTACCAGCCCCATCTCCTTCGTCAGATGTGTCCAAGCCCCTCTGATGACGGACCTCCCTTCAGAATCGAAGAACTCCTACTGAAGCACACTGAAGAGCCGGGCTTTTCCTTCCTCCAGTGTGTGTCCCACCCAGCTCTCAGGAACACAGCAATCCACAAATCTGCCTGGGCGAAACATCTACCTCTCCACCAAGCCCTGGGCCTCCCAAAATAGAAGTGTATTGTGCTCTTCATAAGCGCACACATACCCTTGTACAAGCATTCACATGTGCGCAGTCTCAAATGCACTTACCTCTTCCAGGACACACATCCTAACACACTCAGACACCCCCACAAGCTGCCTACTATGTGTTGTACCTTCAAGCAGACACACATCCTAGTGTCCACATATACATCAATCAGGCACATGTACATCCTCCTGTTACACACAGCCCAATGAAGGCTAAGGGTTGAGTTAAGCACAAAGCAGTGCAAAGGGCAGGGGTGCACAGCTGTCCGCATGTGAGGGGCATTTAAGTACCAACACTTAGCGTCTAGACTCCGATTAAATTGGTTGTAGCTTGCAAAGGCCTTACAATGCAATTGGACATCTAAAAGAACCAACCCCTCTCTTTGTGGCTAATGGCTTAAGCACTAGTGTTTAAAATAGTTTGAATTTTGGGGTAAAGCGTGCTTATGATGTAATTTTTTAACGTAACAAAAAGGTAGAAGGGGCAGAAATGTGCCCCTTTGCATCAATCACTGGGTCACAAAGATATATACAGTCACGTCTACTCTATACAAGTCTGTTCATTTACTGATAAAACTGTGCGTTTTTCCTCAAGTTAGTTAATGAGATTCAGGTTTTAAGCTGCTTTGCTAGAAGAGTCAGTCCTTCTTATGCTCTGCTAGCATACCAAAGTGTCAATGAAACAATAGGTGCATCCAAGGAAGATTAGACTTCTCTGACAGAGCAAAGGGGCGGGGTGAAATGTCCATGCACAGATTAGCAGCACCTCCCAGTGAAGCAACTGTAGGATAGTCCTACAACGTACAGGGGGGTGGGAGGTCTGGGAAGGGGGGGGGGGTTTAGGCAGGCAGTCCTCTGACTCAGAGTACATGGGGTTCCTCTGAAGTCTTTGATGGAAGAAACTAGACCTGAGTGGATGCAGCCTTGATCACAGCGATATGCTGTACTTTTGAAGTTAACTTCTATCTTTCTTTCCTCCCAGAAAACTGTGCAAGATGATATGCAACTAATATACAGATCTCACAAGGAGCGATGGAGGGGTGATGCAGCATCATTGGCTTGATTAGGCAACTCCCAGGGTCAAGAACTCAATTTTTAAATTCCTGCCCAAGGAAGAAAGGTTGAGAAGGGGAGCAGAAGGGCAGACCAGCATGGCTGGTGAAGCCCTGTCTCAAGTGTGGAAGACCCACTCTGAACTAGTACTACTGGCATATTTCTGGACTCAAGAAATAGTGGTAATAACTCCCTGATTTCCTCACAGCACAAGCAGAAGATGGGTTTGGTGGGCACTAACAAGGAAGAGGGTTCACCTCGAAATTTTGTGGACTGGTCTTGTGAGTGGATGCCCCCTGGAGTTGATACTACGTGCACTCCTCAAGTGGCTTAAAGCCTAGGTACGTGGTAAATGCAGGCAGGGAGAGTGGCCTGATGCAATGACAATGGGGTGCTGCTGCCAAAATTAGTCCAGACTGGACAAGAGGGCTGATATTGGCACCTACAGCCAGCTGCTGTATCTGGACTGGGCCCTGCTGTTGGCCTCTGTCTAACACCCTGAGAATCTCTAAGTGCCTCCCTTGAGGACCAGGCAGCCCTCAGAGGTGTACGCTTTTGGTGGAAAAGGCCTGTAATGGAACAGGCATGGAACAACCTTCCCCTGAACCTCAGGACCGCCCCTTTGCTCCAGCAATTCAGGAAAGAACTCAAGACCCGACAAAACCAAACAACACGCAGCATCCAACATCTACAACGCTTCGAGACCCTCATGGTGATTTGCTGCGCTTTATAAATGTTTGATTGGATTGGAACTTAAAATTCTAAGTCAGAAGGTGAAATCTTTGACCAGGACAAACCTGGTTAGTGCATCAAACCCAAGTTTCATCTTGGTCAGCCTCAAATTGCACTTAAGTACCAGTCTACACGCCAATTGACTACAATTAGTACTTGTGCTTTTTAGAGCTATTACTGCTTAAAAATTCAGACCTACAGTACTCCCTATTGGATATTTGTCACTTTGTTTATTTGATTATATTTTATTTTTCTAATTCAGTTAGGGATTTTTTTTTAATTGTTTTTGCATTTTGAATTTATTGCTGTTTTGGTACTGCATAAATACTTTACACAATGCGCAAGTTAAGCTGGTCTGCTCTGTGCCACAGTTACCAGGGGGTTGAGCTCAGGTTAATTTAGTGGTTTTGAGGAATTACACGGACATGGGATGCGATTCTTTGACGTGGGTAGACAGCAAACCCCAAATTATAATCCATTTTTTTACAGGGGGTTAGCTAATAGCCGTATGGCTCTCACAATTGATTTAAACAATTTCCAACCACAAGAACCTATATAGACAATTGAGATTGGTGTGATCAGTGTTTAAGACTAAACAATATATCCACCCCAAGGAACAAAACCTGATCCAACGTACCAAGTGAAAGGTATTTTCTTACGACCTACTGATATTACTATTTTGTTCAATATTTTTGTTAACAGTAAATATTTTTGAATGCGGTTCAACACATTCAAAATGTATCTGAAGTTCCATTGGGGTTTGCGAGAAACGGTCATTGCCACCAATTAGAACTAGCCCTAGTCTTTCAAGCACACAGGATGACAAGATTTCTAGAGAACCAGGCAAGAAAAAAAAATCAGTTCTCAATCCTGAGAAAATAAGATATTAAAGAAAGCACAGGAAGCTTAGGTCCTTGTCTTTAAAACTTTTATTTCAAAAAGTATAATTGTAGCCCAACACGATTCCAGTGCACATCTCAGAGTAGTTTTGTTTTTCATTAATAATGAAATCAGTATTTTCATTGGGGTTCCACATTTTTGCATTTCTTCCCAAACGTTTCATGATTGAGGCCATCAAAATAGGTCACTTAACTGAATGTGGATTACAGTTATTTGGGCAACAGAAATGAGAATTTACCATAAAACAAAAAAAATGGAAGTTATGTTTGACTCAGAGCTTTACTTCATCAGCAAATTTCAAAAGGTGCTCATAATCAAGTGGCATGACAAAACGAAAACATAAGGATGTTTTATTATGTAACCCCACCGCTTAAAAACCTCCACTGCGCCCGGAGAAAAATTAGGATCAAGTTTAAAGTTTTGAAGTATATACCAATCCATCTGGGAAATAGGTTAAGAGTACCTGACTCACTATAGCCCCAAATGAAGGAAAACAAATATATTACCTCAAACTCCTACACACTTCAGATCGTTGGATACACTTGAGCTTGGACTCCCTTCGCTGACATAGACACACACACAACACACACGTTTTTTGTTTTTTTAAACACAAGCCTTCTCGGTGTTAAATTATGTATCCTCTTCCATGCTTATAACAAGCTCTCTTCACCTACAATCCCACGTCTCTAGGTTTTCAAAGACCCAATTAACGCTGGGCTGAAAATAAAATTCTGTCTATACTGCGGTAGACACGTAAACAGATCGAACCTCAAAAATAGAGAAAATCCCAAAAGATATTACTTGGAAGGACTGCCAAGGTTGTGGCACACCAATAATATCCCTTTACTCTCATCTACAACCTCAGATCAGCGACCATCTGCCACTACTTACACGGAGCGACCGTGAATTCAGTCTCATATCTGCCGTCCGCAGCTGATCTTTAAACGGATGTCATTTGTCCGTAATTTTCAGTACTTCCGGGTCGCTTAACAACCAATCACAAGACTGAACATATACTGTGAGTAGGAGGTACTGCTAATGTGTAAAATGTACTAGTATCAGAGCGTACTAGTGCGTCAACTGGAATTCCGAACTGCTGATTGGCTGGGGAGTCAATACATGTTCTGCCTTTTACGTTGATAGGTATAGTCCATCACCATCTTGGAAGTTGGACCGAGTGTTAATTTAGTCACTAGTCTGAGTCGGATTCATATCAAGAGTGTTCTAGTTGCGGACTGTTTGGTGAACGGAGGTTGAAGTGTGTAAAAAGTATTTATTGTGCCACTGATCCTCCTGAGTTTAGTAGTGGAAGGGTATTTTAGTGCGTGGGACGGGGGCAGAGACATCCACAACATATAAATAAAACACAAATTTAACTTAAAGTATTGGATGGGAAAATCACTCTTGCAAAAGCTCATCAAGTTAATCGATCCATGCAATGGGAGTGCCCTGAGGCAGAGGAGTCCTTGTGACGTCTCCCCGGGGAATTTCAGGACTATGGTGTTGTGCACAAAGTGTGACATGCCTACACGAAGAAGGCAAAATACGCGCGTTATTCAGCCCGGGAGACACGCCAGCTCCGATCCTCGACTTACGGCTCTATCCTCCTCGTACCTCCAACTGTGTTCCCCAACAGAATTCTATTTGAAGAATGCATGCTATTGAATTTCCGTAATGATTACAGTGTTAGAACACTACACATCTTCCTTTAACATTTGATAAAAGAACTAGACTATTCAGTTATAACCCTATTTAAAATCAAACTGCAACATACAAGATACATTTAACATAATAAACTAAATGGTGCTATGTAGATAAATAGAAACTTGATTGCACTTCTTAATCATTTACATAGGTCGGTCATCTGATAATACGATTAGGATTGCTCTGGAGTGGACCCTTCCATTCTGCTCACCAGGCTATATCACATAACCTTCACAACTGGAACAGTTTCAATCACTCTTCCATTCCATCACCTCCGGAGCTACTCTCAATCATTCCTTCCATTCCTTTTTCCAGCATAGTATTGTCCTTATACAACCAATTATAATGTTTTCCCTCCTTACCTTCCCTTTCCCCACCCCATTCTTGCATCTCGAATTTCTTCTACTCGTGCCTCACTCGTCCATCTCTCAGTTTGGCTGCATTCACATGCACCTTCATTACCTCCCTGCATTTCGAAAATATACTCTCCCTTATTTTTTAGGTCTCGCGAGCCAAAGGCTCGAAGAGACATTTTATATCTGGGCTTTTCAAAGTGCTGCCGTGGCCTAAAGCTACAGTGCACGTGAACGTGCACGCGCGCAGCGCCATGTGTCTTAACTCCGTAGCGATCGTAATCACGATCACTTTCACTTTCGCGGGCTTCTCTGTTGCTGGCATTCCCCCCTCCCTTCTCGCCCAGCCCTTCTTGTTTTTTTTTACTTTAAGCGCGAGGCGCGCGTGCGGCCAATGCTTGCTTTTTAATGGCTGCATACAAAAAAGCGTGCCACAAGATTTAGCTGTTATAAGGCACATCACAGCTGGCGCCAATCACTGCTAGGGACCCTGATGTAATTGCCACTAGTATGAAGCGGTGTTTGTCTAAGAACATTTTGGAGTTGCTCTGTCATCGTGTCTTGTGCAGCCATCTCGAGGGTTGCTGCGTCTGTGGCAGCAGCCTCTCTTCTAGGTGCCATTAGGGGCAATCTGAGTAAACATGCTTCTGACCCACTCCTTGCATGCGCTTGGCTTTCCGATAACTTCCTTTCAGGCCGAATACTTCGTCTCAGGGCTCACTTTACACCAATTACCCGGACTCCAGGGCCCTTAATGACAGACGTTGTTTGACAGAGACCAGGTATTTCACAGGACCGGGCCCCCACCTTTCCTGGACTCCCCGGGGGCGAGCCCTGCCCCGGGCCTGGCGACTGCTATCAGGGCACTGGCGCTCCAATTCCGACTGCGCCATTGCTGTTTTTGTTAATAGTAATTAAATCACAGTAGCAGGACAAAGACACCCCCTGCCATGGCTTAAATCCACAAATAGATTTACCTCGCCCCCATCCTCCCCACACAGACCTTGTCTTGCTTGATTCACGCGGCTCCTCTCTATAGGACTAGAAGTCTAACGAGGAACTATGGGTACTGTATTAAAAAGTCCTGCGTGGCATCAAGGTGACTTCTCGCAGTACCGGTACTCAGCATAACACACTCTGATAACCGATGAAAGATGTTATTCCTTTATCTCATCAGGTTTGTGAAGCGGCCCTGCTCCCTCCCCGGGTCACTGTTCTGAATTAAGCCACGCACTCTTGTCAGACATTCCTTTCAGGTTAGATGCGTTAAGAATCTCGACCTTTGTTTTCTTTTAGGATGATGACCCCTCCTCTCTGATCTCGCTCCTGATGGCTATCTTGTCCTGCTGTCAGGGGGTGACCGTGGGGGCAGTGCAGAGATTGGCGCTGGTATTGACTGACTTTTCGAGCGTGCCTTTTATTTTTTTTAAAATAGGTTTTGCAGTAAATCTCTTCTGCAAATGTAAAAGCAAATTCAGTTCATTTCTGAATACTTTTCTCTCGGATGGTGTGTCTAGGCTCTCTAACAGTGTACAGTGACTTAGCCTAAAATGGTACCCCCCACATCTCCATTACTCATCTCAAACCATCTTCTACTGCTGTGATAAAAAAATAACACTTTCAAGACCTCCTATCTTCTATCCCCCCACTGTCCATTTCAATCCAACTAACAGATTCATATTTCCACCACTCAAATGAATCTCATATTTCTCTGTACTAATTCCCCACTAATCCTGTTTGCGTTCCTGAGTAGCATGCTACTCGCCAAAAAGCGCTTCAACACTTCATCAGTGATGGCAAGCACTATATAAATGCATACCCTTCCCTCTTCTAGCCCTCCACTGTCCTTTTTCAATCCAAATAAAAAACTCACATTCCCACCGCTCAAATTAATTTTAAATCTCCCTATACTAATTCACCACTAAATCCTCTTTGGGTTCCGTTGTAGCATTCTACTTGCCGAAAAACGCTTTGACCCCTCGTCAAGGGTAGTAAGCGCTATTACAATTACTTCAGCTGCAGTGGTACCCTGGCCTAAGTGTGTTTGTGTGGCTCACTGCACCCAGAATATGAACATCATCGCCCAGCATCTGACCTTTCTTAAACATTTACTGCAATATTATTTTTGATAGATCTGGTGTTATCCAAAACCTTTTGATTTAACTTAAATTATATACAGAATATACTTTCTTATTAGGGCTTTTATCCAGCCCTCTTCATCCGCTTGTCTGTTGTTGTTTCAGTTAGATGTCTCTTCTGCCCACTACAACATGGGACATTTTGCAGTAGGTCAGACCTCCTCAGCAATTGGCTAACTTCACTGTGTGTCACTGCATTTTGCCCTTTTCCAAGGAATACATCTTGCACTGAGCCGTTCTTAGACTGTTAGTTGTGAATCCACCCTGCTTCTTTCCCTCTCTCACTTACCGCTTAATCATGAGACACGTCGATCCTTTCAACCCCAGAACATTGCTTTCGGCACCTGTGTTCCAAGTTGAAATATTCACTCTGAAATACTCCAAAACAAATGGAGAAACTGAAATGCATCTACTTCTAAAAGCCTTGGTATCATTGATAAAGCAACGTCCCTGAACTACCAAATAAACGAAGAAGGCCAACAATTCCTACGCACGGTGTAGATTGTAGAACAACCACCCCTCCTTTTCATGATTCTATTCCCAGGGAAAAAGCTGGAATTTACCTACTCGAATCTATCACAAAAGTTCCAAATGCTTTAATGAATTGCTCTGCTTTAAATGAGGGTCTTTTACTCCTACAATCTCATTCATTGTCTCTGTGTTCTAAACCTGTGAACCCCAGCTTACAAAATGTTAAAATACGTCTCTTCCCAACTAAAACAAGTGTTGGCAAAGCCAGTTGGTCTCACTGTTGGGACCTATTGGCTTTGTCAGTGGTTTTTAGTCATGCTCTATAACATCCCTGGTGCTGTGCAGCATGGATAAATTAGAAAAAATAAGAAAAATTAAGCCAGTGTCTCAGCCGGCTGCATATTTCTGTGGGCAAGAGAAAGCAAAGCTGTGCAGGGTAAAGAAGTACACAAAAGAGCGAGCTGGAAACCACGTGCACTCCCGTGGAGTGATTCACCAAAAAGAAAACAGTAGTACCAGAGAAAGTAGGCAGTGTAAGGGCGCAAGTAATGCCTTAATGCTCTTGGAAGGGACAAACACAAGTAGAGGAAGTAAAGCCCACACAAAGCAATGAACAAGAAGCAAGCACATGAGAGTGACCATAAAGGCAACAAATAGTAAGCTATAAGCAAGCTCTGTGAGCTGACAATATGTCTCACAAAATGTATTTATTTATTTATTTATTTAGTGCTGTTTTTTTAGCAGAAAATAGACTCAAATCTACTTGCATGTGTTTTGAAAACCTGTAAGGTGGTGGGTAAACACAAATTCTTTACGACACACAAGGCTGGCAGTAACTGCTTCTCTTTTACCACCAGCCTGGCTTCTGGTAAGCATAGACTACAAGTACAAAGAGGCACAGTTACTGCCAGCCTTGCTTATCGTAAGAAACACCTATAAGTACAAAGTGCGTGTTTACACAATACTTGCAGGTTTTCAAAACACATAAATAAAAGGCATTGTCATTTACAATGTCAAAAGCTTAAACTCTCGCAAATGCGAGACCTATTGCATTGCAAATGCTTGTTTTATATTGATCCAGCGTGTTACTGATGTAGCAGGTAGAGCAAAATTTTGTATACCTCCTCTATTTGCATGAAAATATTAACACTATAATCTATTGATTATAATTTTACTAACGGTTTGCTGTGTGAAATTTAACCAACCCTTTACATACACAAATTACACGAGGGACTTATTGCTTTTTGCTTGGCAAATTAACTCTAATAATTAAAATATGTACGCATATTAATAGTAGTACATGTGGAAAATAGATATTGCATGATTTATGTTGCTTTGGTGATGTTTGCGTTCTAGGTTGGATCCAAAAGGTAAATATAATTGCTTTAAATGTTTCTATACGCTAGGAAAATACTAATAATAAAGGGATTAGTAAGGGTATAACATTAGAATCTTCATTTCTTTGTATTAACTATTCTTTTGTGTTTGTTTTGCTTAAGTTGGCATTTGGGCCTACCCAGAAAATGGCACCCGACATGGAGTTCAGAAGTGGCCACTGTTGGACAGGCCACATGAAGGGCTTGCTCCCTCCCCGCATGACAGGGCCCAAGCCCCGGCCCTCCAGGTGTTACCCACAAGAACAACCCGCACCCCGTCTCCCGACGGAACTCCTGCCCCCGGACATCCATGTATCATGGGGCCGAACCACTACCGGCTTCCCCGGCCGGACCAGCCGCCATCTTGGACACTGCACCCCGAGGCCGCGTGGCCTCAGCTCGACCCTAACCCTGGGCCTGGCCAGGCCCCGACATCCCGGCACCACCATCCACCCAGGAGGTGAACGGACCACTTGGCAGGTCAATGGGAGAAAGAAGTGTCGATAGCTCTCCCCCGCCAGGTGCCGATCGCCCTCCAGCTCCCCCGGGCGCTGGCTCCACCCCCCTGCTGGGTGTCTGGACTCCCTCATCCCGGACCTTCCGACCTCCAAGTGCGAGGGTCCGGACATCAAAGAGCGCCAGACCTATAACTAGGGCAGCTCCAGAGCAGGAAGGCAGTTGTATCCTGGAGTCGAGAGACACCGAGAAGAACTCAGCCTTGACGGACTACCGGCGCTGCCGTAGCCCTGCCTTGTGAACTATCATCCTGCCTGCTGGCGCTGCCGCGGCCTTCTGCATCCTCCATCCTCGTCGGGACCTGCTGGCGCTGCCGCGGACCGTTGTAACGACCACCTTCATCGGGACCTGCTGGCGCTGCCGCGGACCGTGTAACGACCACCTTCATCGGGACCTGCTGGCGCTGCCGCGGACCGTGTAACGACCACCTTCACCGGGACCTGCTGGCGCTGCCGCGGCCCGTCCAAAGCTAGAACATGGAGCTCGAGGATTGTGAGCTATCCACCATACCATCTCAGCTACCAGATTGGTAACCAGACTGTCCCGCTACCCCCTTTCCCAAACCAAAAGACTAGAATCGAGGGGACCCCTGAGTCCAGACCTCCTTGTAACATTCCATCGTACCTTAAGAAATCGCTCATAAAGAACGTTAAATCCTATCCTTGTGTGGTGTATATCTGTGGGGGGGAAGTTACTCATCTGTACGATCGCTGGAGACGGCTCTCCCCGGAGACCTCTCCCCTTGTCCTCGGCCGACCCTCCCGGTCCGTCTAACAGCCACCGTCTCGTGAAGCGCGATCTCTACTGCGCAGACTCGAATGGCTCCTTGAATCTCCACATAACCTATTCCACACTGTCCCCGGTCAAGGATAGGATCTTGGTGGAATGCCAAAGTCCTGACTGTAAAAAACTGGTTTAAATGAACAATTGGATCATACAAGTAAAAACCAAAACTTTGTTACATAAGGAATACGCCATCTCCGGAAACGAATCAGCAAAATCCATGTGAAGCTGACTGACTAAAATCGGACGTTTTCAATTAGCCAATCATAGACTTTCTCCGCCTAAAAATGTTTCATGTTATCACCAAATGTATTATATAAAGAGTAGTAGAATAGGGAGGGGCTAGGCATTCAGCGGTTACAATGACTGCACACCCTCTTTGACCCCACAGGCGATGACTGATGCTTGCACGACTCTTGGTCCTTTGGCGATCTTTGGGACTGTGATGTGCTGATCAAAGAACTTTTGGACCTTAAGCTTTGGCCTGCTTATTTGGACAATTTAACGGCTAATTCGGTTATGCAGAGCCAATGAATTAGAGAAAACCCAGATAGCCAGAATAGGTCAATATAATGTTCTGTGATTTAAATAATTTGATCTAGAAAATTCTAAAACTTTTAATGAAACAAACGCTAATATTATTTGCAATGAAATTCTAGATAAACAAATATTGATTAATAAAAATTATGAGTTTGTGGTTTTTTGTTAAAGAGAATAAAAGATTCTGAGTCTTAAATGTGTTTTAGCTGGTTCTAAATCACCATCAACCAATCCAACTAATTGGTCCGTCGACCAAGTGGGTGGAGTGCCTTGATGTTTGGGATTAGGAATCTATAGGTGGCGAATGTTAATGTTTATTCTGTAAGATAACCTTTCTTTCCCTATAGGTTATAAGGTACCCCCACATGTCCAGCACATCCTTCCTCCTGTGTGCAGACCTGTGAGAGAAACGTACGAGTGTTGGTGTTATGGGCCCCACCAATGAATGTGTGTGTGAAGGAGTTAGTGTGACGAAGGGTCTGTGACGCAGAGAGAATTTGTAAATTTCACCCACTTGTGTTTGTGCTGGATCAGTTTTTCTGGTAGCAGAATGATGGTTTTATTGCATTGGTTTGGTGATTATTGCTTATAGATTGATTATTGCTTATTGATTTTTCAATTTAGAACATTGATTATTGATTGTGGATGTTAGATAAGTATTGGTTTATGTATACCACTCTATGTTGAGTCGCGTTGCGTTCCATGTTGCTTGACGGCTTCTGGGATGCAGGAAGTCGGAAGTTTGTAACGATTCCGTAGTAGAACAGACTGTTCACTGTTCTCGGGAATGACGATTGAAGTTGCACGATGCGTTGTCTGGTTCGATTTGGTAACATCGTCGTGTGTTGCCATTAGGGATATTTTCTGTATGAAAGAAGTGTATGGGTTGCGAAGGCCACCTGTGAAATTTTGGTCTTACGTACCAGGAGTCCAAAAGGAACTCTAATTACGCTCATCACTGGAAAGGTAATAGGTGTTCCCTAAGCTTGCTAGAAGGGTAAAGCAGAGGGATGTGCTACTTTATTAACAAATGAAATAATTCTGTAGTAGGGCAGAGGTAAGCGCTGTTCTCGGGAAAGACAGGATTCTGTGTGAATGAACTACATTTTCTGTATGAATGTGTGTAAATGAAATCGCATTCAGGTTAATTGTGAAACTCTGGTTTTAATTCTCAGGAGCATTGGGTCTCCAACAGGTGTTTTATTTCTAGAGAAACGGTTAGCTAATGCTTGCTAGAAGGGTAAAGTAGAGGGATGTGCTACTTTATCGACGGATGTCATGATTCCGTAGTAGGGCAGAAGTAAGCACTGCTCTCGGGAAAGACGGAATTCTTGTGAAAAAGGTCAAGCCTATCCTTTTGTTAGCGAAACAGACAATGGTGGCGTTTTTATGTCGTTACTAACAGAATTGTTAGTAAAAGTGAATGCAGAAAGTTTGCCGATAAATTTTGTAAAGGAGGGGTCAACAGGAGCAGGAGTAGCGAGAAAAGCTGACGTCAAGAAGACCGCGCTGGGATTGGACAGTCAGTAAAGAAACATAGACGCTCCGGATTGGTGCATTAGTGTGCGCCGCGCTAGGAGTGGAGAATTACAGGGTGATGTAGACGCTCCGGATTGGTGCGTTAGTGTGAGCCGCGCTAGGAGTGGAGAATTACAGGGTGACGTAGACGCCCCGGATTGGTGCATTAGTGTGAGTCGCGCTGGGATTGGAGAATTACAAAAGTGACATAGACGCTCAGGATTGGTGCGTTAGTGTGAGTCGCGCTACGATTGGATAAAACAAACAAAATAGTCGTAGAAGAAAACTAGCGATACAGAAAAGAGAAAATTATGTATTACGATCCACCAGAGAAGGAGAAAAAGTCCTGGTTCGGTAAAATCAAGAACTTATTTAAAAAGGACAAACCGATTGTGACTAGAGAGGGACAGTTGCTTCCTCCAGCAAAATCACCCGCATCTTTTATGGTTGCGAAATATGGCTATCATACATGTATTTGGTTAGACAATTGGGCAAAGTATACAAAAGATGATGGAGTTTTGGCATTTCCGGAACATGGTTCATTTAATTTAGCGGTTTTGAGAAATTTGAGAGAAAGAATGATGAAACTAGAACCGAGACCTAGACCTACACAGTTTGAGGCATTGACAGAATGGGAAGATGAGATGTATGACAGAGAACGGCAACGAAGTGGCGGAAGGTATAGATATATGTTTGGTAGATCATATGGACAAGAGAATCATGATGATAGAATGAAGAGATGGCGAACTGCAAATATGACTGATGGGTTGTTTCCTATGAGAAATGTTGAAGAAACTACTAGTAGAAAATGTACAGAAAAGAGAAATAATACAGGATCAGAAAGTTATAAGTATGGTGTGCATGAGTCGGAGGATGATGTTCTCGAGGACATGTTTTATAAAAATCCACCCCCGTATCAACCAAATTCCACATTGACACCGAGTGCCCCAGTAAAAGAATCGCCACAGAATATAACATTTGAAACAGTACCACATGAGGTAGGAAGAAATAATCCTTTCAGAGAAACAGAAAATACTCAATCTAGCAAAATGGCAAATGAAAATTCAGCTGAATTAGCTAGAACTTCTTTAGAATTAATTGAGAAAATTAGGGAATTAACCAAAAACATGGCAGCTGTAACTGTTCCTGTAACAATAGGACCAGTAATGCCGATTTTTGATAAACAAAAGGATAGTGAGCATTGTCTGACGATTCCTTATAATGGAAGCAGAGAAAATGAAATACAAAGAAAAGATACAAGAGAAAATTCATGGGGACAAACGGTAGGGATTTCCGAACATAGTACTCCTAAAGATTTGACTGTAAATCAGAGTTTAGTAAATAGAGCAATAATGATGACATAGTCAGTACCATGATCACCAAAAGGATTAGAACAGACACGAAATGAAATGATTACCGTAGGTCCTACTTCTGATGAATTAAGTGAATGGCTAAGGAGTTTACAACAAAAAGATGCTGAGCCTAGACCTTTAGATGTGTCCAAATAAAAAATAGCGTTAGAGGAATTAATAGTAGGGACTATTCCTACAGAGAAATTAAAAAGCTATCAGGATGAAGAATTAATGTTCCTATGCAAAAGTATAACATGGAGAGCTAGAAATTTACATGATAGACTAGAAGAAGTAGCAAATGAAATGGGTATTGACTTCGAAAAGTCATTACAAAAACCATATAGAGTAGATTTTCTGAAAAAGACATTGAAAATTTGAATACAACAGGACTAACAACTCAGATTAAAGATTTAATTATATTATTGAGAAAATGGGGCGATGTAGACAAATGGAAAAGTAGATGGTTTCGGAAACGAGACGATGCAACGGATAAAACGTTTGCAGCTTACCCAGTAAAAGAAAAAGAAAAAGTAGTAACTGAATGTCTCATGAGAGAGATTCCAGGAGGAGGCTATGTACATGTCCCCTGGACTAGACAAGATATTTTGTCATTTACCAATGATATTCCCCGACTGCGCGAAAAGCCAGTCGAGTGGTATAGGCAGGTAGACAGGTTTGTAAAATTATCAAAAGTTCTATGGATTGATTTGAATAGTCTTTTTGACATAATAGTACCAGCAGATTTATGGACAGAATGTAAGGTAATGATAAGCTGGCCTACACAAGAATAACCTAGAGATCCAAAAACAGGTGCCCCTGAT
This sequence comes from Triturus cristatus, assembly GCF_964204655.1. Classification (NCBI taxonomy): domain Eukaryota; kingdom Metazoa; phylum Chordata; class Amphibia; order Caudata; family Salamandridae; genus Triturus; species Triturus cristatus. The sequence continues at coordinate 791,445,070 of NC_140580.1, forward strand.
CCAGAAGTAATGAGAAAATATGAACAAGTAATTACCTTTCTGAAAAATAAAGTACCTCCTAAAGAAACGGATTGGGTAAAGATTGATAGACCTCATCAAGAAGCGAAAGAATCAGTACACGCTTACTATGAGAGATTGATCCTTGCCTTTAAACAATATAGTGGTGAGGAAAACTTGAGTGAAAAAGATCGGCGTCATTTTGTATATCGATTTGTGTATGGGTTGTGACCTGAAGTAAGTGAAATGATTAAACAGCATACAGTAGATTGGCAAAATAAAAAGATAGATGAAGTACTAAGACATGCAAAATATTTTAGTGATGAAATTGAAGCAAAGCAGCGTAAATTAAAAGAAAAAGCCATGTGGGCTCAAGTAAAAGTGGCTGAAAGACAGGAGGCTCAATTGATTGAACAGGCAAATGGTACAGGTATGAAACCAAAGCTAAATATCGGAAAAGGGAAAGGACAATTTAATATAGAGGAAGCCAAAAAGAAATCCCCATGTCATAATTGCGGAAGAATAGGGCATTGGAAATCCGAGTGTAAATTTCCACCGAGTGCTAATGGTGATAATGCATCATTGAATTCACAGGTGCAGAAAGAGGTGAGTTGTCAACCGCAGCAACAGCAGCAGGTTGTTCCCCAACAGAATCAGGTGCCAAAACCGCCTTTTCCACAGAGCGTAAATCATCAGAAATACAGTAATGAGACAGGATTCTACAACGAAGAACAGGTAACTAAGCTGCCGTGCGCTAGTGCCGTTTCGCAGTATTGGCTACGACGTGATGAGAGTGAGTCAGAAGAAGGTTATTGACGGTGCCGAGGTTAGGAAGAAGAGTGCATACTTGGCGCAACTCTAGAAGTAGACCAGACAGGCCCATTTGTGTATGGAAAGGTAAATGACGAAAACATTACTTTCCTAGTAGATACTGATGCTACTCGTTCAACTGTTAGGTCAGCTGATGTTAAAAATCTTCCTCTCTCGGACGAAACAATCCAAGTAGTTGGAGTATCCAACAGACAGATAAAAACGTATCTCACTGATCCAGTTAAAGTTAACATAGGGACATTTTCTGAAATGCACCGTTTTGTCGTGTGCGATTCAAGCTCTGTAAATTTGTTAGGGAGAGATTTGCTGTGCAAAATGAATTGCACCATATTTTGTACTCCAGATGGTATAGCATTTGAGACTCCTGATGAGGATGTACTATATAAAATGACTATGGCTAATATGGAACCTGAGATTACCGAGGCATTTGCTGTATTTGACCCCGAAGAGCTGCCTCAAGAGTTGAAAAAGACAGTAAAGACGGAGGTATGAGATTTCACAGGAGAAGATGTGGGATTAATGAAAAATGTAGATCCCGTAAAAGTTGCTATAAAGGAAGGAGTAAGTTACCCAAATATTCCACAGTACAAATTGACACCCGAGATAATTGCAGGAGTTACTCCTATAATAGACAAAAAGATTGAACAAGGTATTTTAAAGGAAATAATGAGCAGTACATGTAATTCACCAATTATGGGTCTGAAAAAGCCTAATGGAACATTTAGAGTAGTACAAGACCTGAGAAAAATAAATACATTGTTGTATCTTGTTGTCCCATTGTACCGAATCCATCAGTGATTTTGTATCAGATTCCTCACGATGCAGAATGGTACACAGTAATTGATCTGTGTCATGCTTTCTTTTCCATTCCATTGCACCATGACAGCCAGCAGATTTTAGCGTTCCGGATTGGTGAACGTATTTTGGCATGGTGCCGAATCCCACAGGGGTACACAGAGAGTCCATCAATATTTAATCTGATATTGTAAAAGTCTCTAGAAGATTTAAAAATGCCTGAAAGTTCGGTTCTGGTCCAATACATAGACGATCTGCTTGTGGCATCAAGAACTCGAGAAGCTTGTGTGGTGGATACCATTGCATTGTTGAATCATTTGGCAGATGGAGGACTTAAAGTATCCCCATCGAAATTACAATTCTGTCAGAAAGAAGTACAATATTTAGGCCACAAAATTGAAAAGAGACTGAGAAAAGTAACTGCAGATAGAATCAAGATAATAAAAGGAATGAGAGCCCCAATGACACAAAGAGAAGTGAGAATGTTTCTTGGAATAGTTGGATATTGTCATCAGTGGATAAGTAACTTTTCTCTGATTGCAAAACCTTTGGTACGCTTGACGAGAAGTGATGTAAAAGACCCCATTGAATTAAATAAAGAAGAATTAGCGGCTTTTAAACAATTGAGAGACAGTTTGTGTGAAGCACCAGCACTTGGCATGCCAGACTATGAGAAGGAATTTGAACTTTATTGCAGCGAAAGAAATGGGTTTCTGTGTTAATACAAAAACATGGAAAATTGAGAAGACCAATTGCATATTTTTCAGCTATCTTAGACTAACCCTGGGCCTAACACTACGCTTCGCCCACGTAGTGTACGTAGCGCTGCCTGCTTCGCAGTTTTCGAAGTAGGCGAAGCAGTCAGCGCTACGCACATGCCAGGGCGAAGTGTAGCTGCCTGCCGCCCGCCACCCGCCTCCCACCCGCCCTCCTTTTAAATCATACCTGTATGTAAAATAAATAAAAATTAAAGAGACTTACCTGAAGCGCGGCGTCTCCGGGGCTCCCTCTTCCTCATTTCCATCTTCTTACAAATGCGCATGCGTGGACGCCCGCGCATGCGCATTTCTCGCAAGAAATGCGCATGCACGGGTGTCCGCGCATGCGCATTTGTCAGAAGAAGTTGGAAATGAGGAAGAGGGAGCGCCGGAGACGCCGCGCTTCAAGTAAGTCTCTTTAATTTTTATTTATTTTACATGCGGGTATGATTTAAAAGGAGGGCGGGTGGCACGTAGTGGGGCTACGCGGAGCGCGTAGTGTGCGTAGATTTGGGCACACTACGTGCTGCTTCACGTAGCCCCACTACGCCCACTACGCCCACCCTTATATTAGACCCTGTAGCTGTAGCCTTGCCTGGTTGTCTGAATGCTGTAGCAGCCACTTGTAAAAGTTTGGAACAGAGTGAAGGAATCGTGATGGGATATCCTGTGAGAGTGTTTGTACCTCATGATGTGGCAATCCTTTTAACAAGGAGCCGTACTCAGTTCATGACGCATAGTCGTCTGACTAAATATGAGAAAGTCATCCTAGGTGCAACTAATGTGAGCCTTGTGAGATGTCTGAATGTGAATCCTTCAACGTTACTGCCTGATGCTGAGAATGTGGAAGTCAGAGATGATGTGGATCATGACTGTTTGGAAGTGCTTGACTTCTGTACCAAACCACGATCTGATATAAAAGACGTACCCTTAACAGAAAGTGACTATGTGATGTTTGTGGATGGATCATGCTTGAGAACGGATGAGGGAATTCTGAGTGCAGCATATGCAGTATGTACAGTAGCAACTGTATTGGAAGCATCTTGCCTAAAAGGAGTAAAATCAGCCCAAATTGCTGAACTTTTTGCATTAACAAGAGCATGTAAGTTGGGAAAGAATGTGAGAGTGACTGTAATAACCGATAGTCAATATGGCTTCGGTGTAGTGCATGACTTTGGGCAAATTTGGTCCCAAAGAGGGTTTTTGACATCAAGGAATGCTGAAGTGGTTGGAAAATTGCTTGAGGCAATACAGCTGCCTAAGCAATTAGCGGTTGTGAAATGTGCAGCTCATACGAAGTCCAATGATTACGTGTCAGCTGGCAATCAATTTGCCAACGATATGGCCCAATATTGTGCCCGAAATCAGAATTCAGTGAATCGGGGAAGAGAAAGAGAAATGAATTCATGTCCCTTGTTGTTTACTAACACTGTGAATACATGGGAAGAAGTGAGGCAGTTTCAGGAAGAAGCAGGAGATGAGGAAATGAGACAGTGGGTAAAAGCAGGATGTGCACCACGGGAAACAGATCATGTGTGAGTTTATCGGGATGGAAGACCAGTTATGCCTGATAGCATAGTTTCTGCCATGGCACGGATGTATCATGGACAAGCACATGTAGGAATTGACGCCATGATCAGACTTTTCAAACAGACATGGTATAATGCAAAATTTAGACTTGTAGCTGAAAGTCTTAGTCAAAGATGTCTTATATGTCAGCAATTCAATCCTGGAAGAAAAACAGTGGTAAGTCTGGGGACTAAAGGTCGAGAAGGAGGGCCGTTTACCAGAATGCAGATTGACTTCATTGAAATGCCTCCCAGTAACAGGTTGAGGCATGTACTAGTGATGGTTTGTCTGTTCTCCCGATGGGTGGAAGCATACCCTACAAGAAGAAGTGATGGAATTACAGTAGCTAAGCTATTACTGAGAGAATTCATTCCTAGATTTGGTTTTCCAGTTATGAGTCAGATAGAGGAAAACATTTTCATAATGAAATAATGAAATTAATTTGTGAAGCATTGAATGTACAACAAAAACTACATTGTGCCTATCGCCCAGAGGTTTCTGGTGTGGTGGAGCAAGTAAATGGCATCATTAAAAACAGACTGGGAAAAATGTGTTTAGCCACAGGTTTGAAATGGCCTGATGTCTTGCCTCTGGTACTCATGACTATTAGATCTATTCCAGATAGGAATACAGGTTTGAGTCCCCATGAAATCGTCATGGGAAGAGCAATGCGACATGTTTTCATACCAGTCAACAAGCTATTGCCTATATCTGATGACTTGGTGTTGGATTATTGCAAGAGTTTGGCTGATTCCGTTCATTCTGTGTTCCATCAGGTTGGATCGGATGCCACCACTCTTGAAAAGAAGCCAGCTCATGATCTGAGCCCAGTTGACTGGGTGAGAAAAAAAGTGCACAGAAGAAGAAACTGTTTGGTCCCACGTTGGGGAAAACCACGACTACAGCTGTAAAATGTGTAGGAGTAAAGAATTGGATTCATGCTAATTCCAAATCCAGTGGATAACAAGGAAGGAGAATACTTGAAGAATCAGATACAAGTTCTGAATCAGATACTGAAGAAATAAGAACAAGACAAACTCCTGAAAGGGGGGAGTTAGAACCAAGTCCAATTATTGCACCAGAGAATCTTCCTCTAAGGAGAAAATTACAGATTTCTGACACCAGCTCAGAATCAGACACTGAACCTGTTCAAGCACACAAGAGTAAGAATAAAAACAGTGAAGAGACTGTAAAAGAAATTCTTGATAAAACAGTCCCGAATGAAAATTCAAGAGAAATTCCACCTGAAGTAACGAAATTAGATGGTGAGGTACTAGATACAGAGAGTGAGGGAAAGATTTTTGCGGAAGACCCCCGAGGAGTTGTAGAGAAATCGCACATCCAGGTAGAAGAAGGGACAGTTAGTCAGCAGGAAGATTGTGTGGAAGAACCACGAGGAGGGACAAAAGTAGGTAAAAAGAAGGAAGTGGTGGAAAGAAAGACTACTGAACAGTGACGAAGAAATACCAGAAGGTCGAGTCCTTAGAAAAAGAGCATGGAGAACTGAGAGAAATGAAAAAGGAAGTAAATTGAAAAGGCCAGCAAGGGATGAAATCTGGCCAAACAAGATAAAAAGATTAAGATACAGATTGACACGAGTAAATTAATCTAGAGCTGAACAGGTGAATGAAGTGTCTAGCCAAGAGAAATCAAAAGACGTGAAACAAACACCAGCAGAAGAAAGTAAAAGAACGAGAAAACCTAACCAGAAGTATAAGTCACCGGAATAGTCATATGTGGCGTTGCCTGAGGTAAAAGAAGAGGCAGGTAGCCAAGGGGATCCAGAGGTGACTGTACCAGAAGTGGTTGAGGAAGACGAAGAATCGGAAATCCTGAGAGTTATCTTGTCCCACATCGGGGAAGAGACGGATGTTCAGGAAATTCTGTATCAAGAGTGTGAAAGAAAAGTGAAAGACGATCAAATGCCAAACTGAAAAAGACCTAAAGTGTTCTAAATGGAGAAACAATAAATTACCGGAAAAGACATAATCTGAAAGAACCAAGTAGGTGCTTAGATCCTTGGGTTAGACAAAACTAGTTGTGAAGTAGAAGAGGCTAAGTCAAAAGACACTGATCATTTTTTTAACTGGCAAACACAGAAAGTAGAAAATCTAAATGTGTGTTCCTTAGAAGATGGTTTAAAATGTGTTATTGTTGTACAGGATTACTAATGCTTCTGTGGAGTGCGTTAGCTTTAATAGTTTCATTTAAGGTTACATTAGAAACAATAGAAGGTCATAGCGAAAATAAGACTAATGTAGAAAAGATTCAAAAGATTTATCCAACTAAAATAGATAGAAATTATTTACATAAAGATAGGTCCATAACTGATTTCTCTAACAATGTTTTTTCGAAATTACTATACGAATATGTGAAGACAATGGACGTGAGAGATTGTTACGTCTGCATGCAGTTGCCTGCATCTGTGTCTGAGGGAGTGACTTACCATCACCTCCCAGTAACATATGGAATAACATGTAGTGTATTAGCAAGTTTGTTTTACAAAATAGGGAAATTAGAATATTATTTCTCAGGTGTAGATAACATATTTTCACAAGTACCTGTAGTTAACAAGCTGAATAAAGTAAAACCTGCTAAAGTGTTAGGTGCATTTTTCTTAGAAACTAAAGAATTAACATTAGAATCCATATTTAGAAACAATCTATCTTGCAGTTTAAAGAAGGAGGAGACATTTTTCTTAGATATGGTAGAAGAAAGGAGATTAAAAATGCAAAGAAATGTACCGGAGGGAATAGAAGAAAAGACAGTCTGGGATGTTGAAAGAGAAAAACATTTGAAAGGAGAAGCTAGTCCAACAATGGCTCTAGATTGGCCTCAGAAAGGGAAGTTGTGTATTAGAAGAAATCTAACTGCATATGATAACTATTTTGTGGGTGATTGCCATGATACTCATAGAATCATTGGTGGATGGGGATTTAAAGGAGGAAATGATCAGGTTTTTCCTGGATTATATTTTATCTGCGGGAACAAAGCATATTATCGCGTACCTGACCACTGGTATGGCACATGTTATCTAGGCCTGGTTTTCCCAAAGATATTTCATGTGGAAAGAGGAAAGGATGGTGCACATGAGATAGGTAGACAACTAACACGTAGGAGAAGAGAATCTTGGTCAGAAATTGTAGGAGACATTTTCGGAGCATTGATACCAGCAGTGGGAATATCTCTGAATGCACATAAAATTAGAAAACTATCAACAGTTGTGGATCGCTTGTCAACAAGCACCACTGGACGATTTTTATTGGTCAATACTGAAATGATTGCCATGCGTGCCATGGTAATGCAAAATCGACTTGCCCTTGATATACTTTTACCAAAAGAGGGTGGAGTCTGTGGAATACTGAAAGTTCAACATTGTTGTACTTACATTCCTGACGAAAGTCAAGATTTGAAGACATATATTAAGAATATAACTGATTTGCATGAGGAAATTGTTCCACTGGCGGCTGAAGGTATTTGGGAAAAGATTGGGAAAAAGTTTTCTACTATTAAGAATTTTTTATTAAAATTAGGTAGTACCTTTATTGGTAAGATATTATTTCCAGTAACATGTGTGATAATTTTTGTATTAATTTTAAGATTAGGATGTCTGTGTAGCAAAAGAAGAAATTCACGAAATAACATAAAAAGTGAAATTGTAAAGGCAAGAGAGAAAGAAAGAAAAGAAAGAGAGTTTGAAGAAGTAGAATTAGAGGAGTGGAAAGACAATATGTATCAAAAAACAAGAGAAGAAGAGACAGTTGAAACAGTAATGTGATCTAACAAAAGTTAAGAGAACTGAATTAATTTCTACTTACTAAATTTTTCAAATTTAAAGGTAGTGTGGTGATGTTAAAAATCACCAAAGGGGGGATTGATGGGGCAGGTAGAGCAAAATGTTGTATACCTCCTCTATTTGCATGAAAAGATTAACTATGTAACCTATTGATTATAATTTTACTAACGGTTTGCTGTGTGAAATTTAACCAACCCTTTACATACACAAATTACATGAGGGACTTATTGCTTTTTGCTTGGCAAATTAACTCTAATAATTAAAATATGTACGCATATTAATAGTAGTACACGTGGTAATAGATATCGCATGATTTATGTTGCTTTGGTGATGTTTGCGTGCTAGGTTGGATCCAAAAGGTAAATATAATTGCTTTAAATGTTGCTATACGCTTGGTAAATACTAATAATAAAGGGATTAGTAAGGGTATAACATTAGAATCTTCATTTCTTTGTATTAACTATTCCTTTGTGTTTGTTTCGCTTAAGTTGGTATTTGGGCCTACCCAGAAAATGGCACCCGACATGGAGTTTAGAAGTGGCACTGTCTCGTGAAGCGCGATCTCTACTGGGCAGACTCGGATGGCTCCTTGAATCTCCGCATAACCTATTCCATACTGTCCCTGGTCAAGGATAGGATCTTGGTGGTCTGCCAAAGCCCTGACTGTAAAAAACTGGTTTAAATGAACAATTGGATCATACAAGTAAAAACCAACATTTGTTACATAAGGAATACGCATCTCCGGAAACAAATCAGCAAAATCCATGTGAACCTGACTGACTAAAATCGGACGTTTTCAATTAGCCAATCATAGACTTTCTCCACCTAAAAATGTTTCATGTTATCCCGAAATTTATTATAAAAAGAGTAGTAGAATAGGGAGGGGCTAGGCAATCGGCCAATTTACTATGACTGCACACCCTCTTTGACCCCACAGGCGATGACTGCTGCTTGCACGACTCCTTGGTCCTTTGGCGATCTTTGGGACTGTGATGTGCTGAGCAAAGAACTTTTGGACCTTAAGCTTTGGCCTGCTTATTTGGACAATTTAATGGCTAATTCGGTTATGCAGAGCCAATGAATTAGAGACAACCCAGATAGCCAGATATGTAAATATAATGTTCTGTGATTTAAATAATTGATCTTGAAAATTCTAAAACATTTAATGAAAAAAATGCTAATATTATTTGCAATGAAATTCTAGATAAACAAATATTTGATTAATAGAAATTATGAGTTTGTGGTTTTTCGTTAAAGAGAATAACAGATTCTGAGTCTTAAATGTGTTTTAGCTGGTTCTAAATCACCATCACCAATCCAACTAATGGTCCGTCGACCAAGTGGGTGGAGGCCCTTGATTGGTAGGATTAGGAATCTATAGGTGGCGATGTTAATGTATATTCTGTAAGATAACCTTTCTTTCCCTATAGGTTATAAGGTACCCCCACACATATCCAGCGCATCCCTCCTCTGTGTGCAGACCTGTGAGAGAAACGTAGGAGTGTTGGTGTTAATGGGCCCCACAATGAATGTGTGTGTGAATGAGTTAGTGTGACGACGGGTCTGTGACGCAGAGAGGATTTGTAAATTTCGCCCCCTTGGGTTTGTGCTGGATCATTACCAACCTCAGATATTCATTACAATCTACTCACTTGGGCCCATAAACACACACTCATTTCATAATAGGCTAGTAAATACAGCTGGGGTCAATTTATTGTGCTAATACCTGTAAGATTCTCGATTACCTGTCATCGTTAAATGTTTGGTCTTCTCTGTGCACTTGCCTCTTGACTGTTCCTCAGCCATTAGTACAGGGTATAATCCTCAGCTACCATCGCTTGTCTCCATTGTTTCATCTGACTATCTCGAGTTTCACGCTTAGCCTGGGATAAAATCCACTAAGGTTTCTGCTACTTCTGGATCTATCGCGCTCAAATGCTTCTGTCTCCCATCCTCTAAAGCTTCATATTGGGTTAATCTCGGTCTGGGCTCTAATTCATTCATTTTTAAACTCAGCTTATGCAGAATTCTCCCATTGAATGTACCAATGTTCTGGAAAAGCTAGCACTCCATCCTCTTTTGTATATTCTATCCAATTCTCCAACCATACACAACAAGTATGATAGCCTCTCTCCATCATCATATATGATGCGAGTATTTTCGGGGGAGGGATAAGAATTCCCTCTCTAGTCTTAATAAATTGGTTTATCCTGTTAAATAATGTTTAATTTTCTGCATAAATGTCATCTTTCTTTTTTCTCCGTGCATTTTAGGTATCGATCCTTTTATATATTGTTTCTCTTGCAAAACCTAAATACCTTCTGTCGGGCCGATTCCCTATTAATGTTGGATTGTGTCTCCACATACAAACCCCACTGTCAATTAAATTGTAGCGTCTATCTTGCTAGCCAAATCAAATCTTCGCTTTTACTCTAATGTTTGACCAGTACCAGTGCGGCTTTATTCCTTTCGACCAATCAAATTCTATTTCACGCTATGCGCGTAGCAAATACTAGCACGGCTTTTCTCTAATGTCAGTATCGCGTCTTACTACTGACTCCCTCCTTCACATTTTCCGCATCAGTCACACGCTCGCTGTTCCAACCATCCCAGACGCGGCCCTCTGTGATGTCAGTGCAGCACCCTTAACTGACCCCTCCTTTGCAAGGTAACACAAAACGTATTTTCTTTCAATTTTCATACAAATTCATTAAATGACAACATAGAAACATTTGCTACTCTGTTTGTTTCTCTAAAAATCAGAAAGTCAATTCACATTTACTGCGAGTAAAAACTATTCCGCTTACTCTTCACACACTACGAGTAAAACCCCTTCTGCTTACTCTTCACTCAAGCACCGATGAACCTGCTACTCCTTCAGTACTACCCTTCCTAGGTGATATAGGACCAAAGTTTCACAGAGAACTCTCTGCTATCATCACTCTCACTTTTATACAAATAGTCCCTAATATTTCCTGGGGATTTCCAGACAACATAAAACAAGTACAAACGGGTAAGTTAATGCACAACCAATAATTCAGATTAAACCTTTCACCTAACTAGCTAATAAAATTAAACCGTAGCTCTGCTACCAAGAAAACTGATCCAGCGGGCTACCAACCTCAGATACTCATTACAATCTACACTCGTGGGCCCATATACACACACTCATTCATAATAGGCTAGTAAATACCGCTGGGGTCAGTTTTATTGTGCTAATACCTGTAAGATGAATTTTATCTAATTATATCTTACCAAACCTCTTGAATCCAATGTAT